>NC_139826.1:35142124-35742124 GCF_963691815.1 Echiichthys vipera
AAATATTTATGTAAAAAAGTACACAACATGTCAATCATGCCCCTGCCAAGGACATGAAGGCCTGCATGCATTTCAGTTCTATTTCTGAATATAAAATACTATACTATTCATGACTGAATATATGTGTTTTATGGAAAACTTTTACATGTAGAGGACGCAGCAGCTATTGGAAAGTCAGTTCATACTATATATTATCTGTTGGCTTACTAATTATACAGGACTGAATATATTTGTGTAAAAATGTTGTACAGTTTGAATGTCACATACTGCGGAGAAGCCTCACTCCTACACTTCCATCTGCACTCTCTATGTGTATTTCTAAAGACTGAATTCAAAAACAAACATAACTCCAAGAATTAACATGCAAAAACATTTTTCAGCTGAATTTTGAGCGTTCTGTGACAATAAGGTTAAACATGTTTAAATGTCTGGGGAAAGCAAAGCAGGAGATCAGTCATGTACGGTGCGGGGAAATAACTCTGGGAGACTGGACCCAAATGCAGACATGGACACGGGGTAAAGGTACAAAAAAATATTTTATGAACACGACAGAAGCGGGAACAATACAGGGGAAACAGAAACACTGGAGACGAGACGGTCGACGGCAACGGGAACGAGGAAACGACGCACGGTCAGGAAACAGGAACGAGGAAAACAGGAACGCGGGAAAATACGGAAAGAAACAAAGACAACAATGATTAAAAGAATAACAACCAACATGGAGCGCAAAACGAGAAACAGGAGCCAATCCGACAAAGCGTTTACCAAGGGAAGGCTAACAACGGCCCGGCGCTGAGTGCCTGTCAGCTCTGGGTTCTTCTACTCCTCTGGTGATTAGCGTAACAGGCTGCAGCTGGGAAGGAACCACGCCTACCCGTAACTGGACAAACAAACACAAAGGGGAGACACATGCAGGGAAAAACAGACAGAGGGAGACAAACTCACACAAAAGGGAGAGAGGAGGGACTGATAGAACCAACTCATGACAAGATCTTCCTCCACTTGCATATTATATGCTTTATAGAATGAATGTAATGAATCATCTATTCCAAAGGCAGTTGCTCTGATACATTGTGTGGATTGGCAGAGATGTTAAACTAAGATTTTTTAAAATTGTCTTTACCTGTCAGAGCGTGTGAAATGTAAGAGGCTAGAGAGACACGAGATAGAAGAGAAAATACAAGCAGGACCACCTTCTTGGAGGATACGGGTCACTTCAGAAGCTGTTGGTGGAATTTCCGGCTGGAACGATTAGAAAAGGTAAAGTTGCACGAAAGGAAAATAAGAATTTAATGATTTAAATTCGATGGTTTGACCTTGTTGCCAAGGAGGACCCTCGTGAATTTGTGCTGCCAAGAAGGTCGTGTTTTCAGCTTGGTTTGTCTATTTGTATGTTTTCCGTGAACAGGATCCCAGAAAAGAAATACAGGGGTTATTTCCAGGGTGGGTGTAACATGGGCCAAGGAAGAGCTTGTGAAATCTTGGAGTAGATCCAAATCACGGAGTAGATACACAAATTATCTTTGTGGCATTGCCAGATGGGGCATTCATGCTGCATTCATGCGGTTTTGGAATAATAGGAAAAACGATTGCAAGCAAGTGTGTCTCAATTATTCAAATAGGGGAAGCAGATATAGATTAGCTAACCCTGACCTTTATAAAGATACAGTCCCTGCAGTCAGGTGACTGTATTTAAGCTGTATATATCAATGATAATTAAACTATTTTGTGCAACTGACAAAAACAAGTAATAAAAAAATTGCACATTTTTGGACCATCCTCTCAGTGAGTTAGGTTAAACCTGTGGCTGTGTGCTTTACCGTAGCATGTTTTGGCTCACAGTCACAGTCAATCCACACAGGAGTCTGACTGTTTACAGAGGTAAGAAACGAGCCTAATTGCAACCATGGACTGGAAGATAGACAAGGGTATGTATGTTAAAAACGGCTCAACCGATTTGTAAGTCATCGTTAGTCATCCCACTTAACGCTAGCTCGGTATTCGAACAGGGCTCAGCTGAATGGGACATTTGAGATGGAGCCGAATACAAGAGTCGCCAAGTGTTATGTGGATATTAATATTTAGCAATAGCCCTGTTGATTTTATTATTTGGACTCTAATCCAGACTAGTGTAGGTGCTGTAGAAATGCAGGATTTATGTTCTTAAATGCCATGAATACAGTATAAATGTTGTTTTTCTGAGGGAGGACCCCAGATAACAAGATTTCCCCCTTGTATGGCTTGGACCATGATGACCATTATGTCCTATTTTTAACTGTGCTTCTTACTCACACAGCACAGCCACACAGTTTGAGATCAAAGTTCTGCATGTAGCCATAGACATGAGGTCTTATAACTAGATAAAGTCACCGCCTGATGGCCTTATGAGTAATAGTTGCTGCTTTCAATTAGTGGATTGGCTGTAAAAATCTGTCTGTGGAAAGTGTTTTTTTATCACCTCCAAATGACCCATTAAATAGTATTCGGATTACAGTTTTTTTTATTGCTTTGACGCAGTAGTCGACTCAAAATCCACATTTTTCAAAACTGTTAACGCAAACGCCTAAACAGTGGCACCAATGGTAAAAATGACTAATTTTGCCTGCAAAAGGCTCGAACTCCGCCAAAACATTTAAAATATGGACCAAAAGCAAATTTTGCTCTCAAACAACACAACTTGCACACAAGTGCATAAGCGCTTCCAGTCAGTCATTAGACAAGGGGCATCAAAATACAACATTCATCTCCCAAGTTGAAATCAGAGCTGTGTTATTGGTCAGCAGCTCACATATCAGTGCCAATTTGCTTTCTTGCAAAAAATAGATCCAGAATCATATACGATAATTACAGCTGAAGCAATGGAGTTTGGACTGCTTGAATGACATCTGCGTTAACTGATTTGCAAAAGGGTGCGGGAAGTGTGTCAAAACAATGACAATGGGTTAACTCATTTGCAAGAGGTGTCTTTTGCTCTGCTGAGAGAGAGATGATGAAGACTGAGAGGTTACCAGTTTCTTCAACCAGGTCAAGGCAATAAAAAAAACTGTAACAACTCAAGTCAGTATGTTGGCACATTCAAACCATGAAGTTTTCATTATGTCTTGACAAGAAAAACACAAGGAAAAGATTTTCAGCAATCAGATTGATGCCACCTAAGGTGCTTTGCAATCCAATTCAAATCCAATTTAAAGCACTCGGTATGGTCGTGCAAATTGAATTTAGACTTTCAAACCTACAAGACAAAACATGTTTTCATTTCCATAGCATACATGTCGTAAACTAACCATGAGTGCAGCATGAAACATGGCAGCATACTGCATATCAGCGTCCTGTCCTTCCAGAGTGACTGGAACAACAGTGGAGGAATCATCTAGCTGTAACTCAGAGTTATACCTTGGCTACATGTTTTGAATCTAAATATGTTCCTCAGAGAAAGATAGATCACTTTCTCAAGCTTTCTCTGTGGTTGTGGAGCTTGCTGAGTGATGATCTAAGATCAGACCCCTGCTTTGCTAGTTTGCTGGCTGGTTAGTTAATTCAGCATTAGCAGCCTAAAGAACGCTAGTAACTTTGTCTGTGAACCGTGTTTATTTACAGCAACATAACGTTAAGAGACAGTATGAAATAACTGACATGAAATACAAGTAACACTGGGGAAATGCCATTGTGAAATTAAATAACCATTTGAAAAAGGGCATTTGAAAATTGAAATAAAGTTATCCACTATATAATGAAAATAATGAAACTGTACACTGAACAGTCGCTTCTTGTTGCGTCACACTTCGACTCGCCTCAAAACCAGTGCTGACTGGTTTGGTCGCTTGGCCAACTTCTCCCAATTTTCACCCCCGCACGTTACCAGACTGATGTGCGAGTAAAATACAATGGAGCTTGTGAGATCAGGATAGTCTTGCGAGGCTAATAAAAACTAGCCTGGTACAAAAAAATTCATCCCCCTCAGTGTAGTCATGGAGATATGACCCAAACATCTTATCTCATCTCATCTCATCTTTAACCACTGGGGGCAGCAGCTCTAGAAGGGGACCCCAAACTTCTTTTATTGTACCAGGCCTTAAATACGTTTAATTATGCTGTGAAAACAACCTATTTAGCATTGAGGTCAATGACAAATGACTTTATTATAAAACATGTCCCTAGTGGCCACCTGGCGAACTGCATTTTTCGGCACTTGCGCATTGGATGAACCTAGCATTCTGCATTGTGCCCCACCTCCCCAGCCCACCTGCATGCCAGGCTACTCATGCAAACTTTGTGTATTAGTAATATATATATTTTTTAATTAATATCCATACTGAAAGTGAACATATTTCTGTTAAATTAAATAAAAACAAATAAATAATATAAAAACACTGGTCATATTTGCGAAAGGTCACATGACTTGAAGTAGCCTATGGGCAGTGGTCTGGCACTTGACCTCTAACCTACTGGTGAAAGCTAGCTCCGCGGAGGCTACAGCGATAAGGCCCGACGTTTCATGGAGAGTGAGACCGCGATGATGAGAAAGTGGCTTCACGGTTCGTCCTGGCCTCCCCAGAGCCGAAAGAGGAAGAAGATTCGCCCAGGCCCAGCGCAACCACCTCTGGAGAGCCGTCACCTCTCAGCGGCCATTAGGCACCCGCTACCGCTAGCATGAGTGCTAAAATTAGCTGTGGACGACAACCGATGGATGGCCTTGAGACAGACAAGCTGACTGTTTTTCAGGCATGAAGGAAAAAACATATTCTTGGAGGGAGGAAGGCCCAAGTCGTGCAGCTTGTTCGAGAGGAGAGGGACTTAGGGAGACCGTTCTCGGGAGGTTCAGCACCAACACTCGCCGTCTGCAACTCATTTAAAAGGTAAGGCGCGCATTTAACTCACTTTGTGATGCCCGCCTGCGCTGACACGTTTTATGACGCAAAATGTTGTGATGACTCTCGGGTTTGTCTGAAATTATTCGATACGACGTATGCTGTGTTTCAAATGGCACGCTCAGTGTGACAGGGAGAAAAACAGGCAATATTTTGTGGAGCTGGATGCAGGATGCAGTCTGTGCGTGCACATGTGTGGGAGAGAGGCTATATTTTGTGTTACTGGATGTAGGATGCAGTCTGTGCATGCACGTGTGGGTGCACAGGTGTGCGTGCACATGTGTGGGAGAGAGGCTATATTTTGTGGAGCTGAATGTAGGATGCAGTCTGCATGCACATGTGTGGGTGCACAGGTGTGCGTGCACATGTGTGGGAGAGGCTATATTTTGTGGAGCTGGATGTAGGATGCAGTCTGTGCGTGCACATGTGTGGGAGAGAGGCTATATTTTGTGGAGCTGGATGTAGAATGCAGTCTGTGCGTGCACATGTGTGGGAGAGAGGCTATATTGTGTGTAGCTGGATGTGGGATGCAGTCTGTGCGTGCACATGTGTGGGAGAGAGGCTATATTTTTGTGTTACTGGATGTAGGATGCAGTCTGTGCATGCACATGTGTGGGTGCACAGGTGTGCGTGCACATGTGTGGGAGAGAGGCTATATTTTGTGTAGCTGGATGTAGGATGCAGTCTGTTCATGCACATGTGTGGGAGACAGGCTATATTTTGTGTAGCTGGATGTAGGATGCAGTCTGTGCATGCACATGTGTGGGAGAGAGGCTATATTGTGTGTAGCTGGATGTGGGATGCAGTCTGTGCATGCACATGTGTGGGAGAGAGGCTATATTGTGTGCAGTGTGGGTGCACAGGTGTGGGTGCACAGGTGTGGGTGCACAGGTGTTAGTGCACAGGTGTGGGTGCACAGGTGCGGGTGCGCATGATGGAGAGAGATACTTTTCAGCATGTTTGGGTGAAATCTGAGTTGTGTTGGTGGTTGATGACGTGGGTTTTGATGGTTCAGAGTTTCCGTGATGGTTCGATTTCGACAGTTTAAATGCCCTCACTGCGGTTACCCTCACGCCCCCGATTAGATTTGTTCTTACGCAGACTCTGAGTGTGTTTGTAGTTATTGTTAGTGTGGGATGACAAAGGTGCCCTTGGAAAAAGTCGCCGTGCAAGACATTGGCGTGGTTGTTATGAAAGTTTGGAAGTTCATTAAAAAAATCCTTCCCTCACATTCTCAAGTCACTACGTCGTCGTTCCATATTCTGAACTATTTTTGCACCTTCCCCAGAAATCCACACACTGTTTCTCTCCCTCTGTGGGTAAACTGAAGGTGTTGAAGGTGGCATTCTGTTATGAGCATGAGGAGATGAGGTTGCCTCCAATCAAAGCATTTGACAGGGTTTGTATACAGTATCCACTGATGGTGATGTAAGTGTGTGTGTGTGTGTGTGTGTGTGTGTGTGGGCAGATCCTTTTCCTATGTCATTGTGTAATCTTATCTGCCCTAAAACACAAGCTTTATGACATCAAGATTTTCAAAAGCGAATGACATTAACCCTGGTTCATGACATGTTGAATAACCTGAGACATACCAATCCTATTGTGTAACAACTAATTAAGGAAACATAGCATCTGACTGGTTGGACTTGGATTGCAGAAATAGGTCCAGATTTGCAAGCTGGGTATAAAAAGTGCTATGTCGCTGTGCAAGAACATCTGGCAGCTCTGCTGTCAGCTTTGTTAAGCCGTCTGACAGGAGATGTTAGCATCCTGTCTGCTGTACATGTAGGGAGTTTGCTAGCTGGCAGGAGCTGTCCCTCAACACATAATCATCCTGTAATCAAGAGCAACATGCCATGCTCCACAATGGATTAAAGCAAAATGTAGTTTGTTTGATTTTTTTTTTAATGCGACTGTGAGCTACTGTACAAAACACTTTTAATGACCTGCTGTATCAAAACGGCCTATTTTAACAGTAGAAAATACAGAATACAGTGCAAATATTGCATGTGTTTGTATGCTTATATGTTAATGTCATTAAAAAATCAAACACACACACTATAAGGTGTAGTGACTGCATGTGGCGGGCTACACGGTGGTGTAGTGGTTAGCACTGTCGCCTCACAGCGAGAAGGTTCCAGGTTCGCACTGCGGCCTGGGCCTTTCTGTGTGGAGTTTGCATGTTCTCCCCATGTCTGTGTGGGTTTTCTCCGGGTTCTCCGGTTTCCTCCCACAATCCAAAGACATGCACGTGTTAGGTTAATGATGACTCTAAAAAAAAAAAATTGCCCGTAGGTGTGAATGGTTGTCTCTGTTCGTCTCTATGTGCCCTGTGATAGACTGGCGTCCTGTCCGGGGTGTACCCCGCCTCACGCCCGATGTCAGCTGGGATCGGCTCCAGCACCCCCCGCGACCCCGACCCCGGGATAAGCGGTTGAAGATGAATGAATGACTGCATGCAGCATCACAAAAGTCTTGTCTCAAGACCGCTCACTAGCTGAAAACAGTTGCTATCATGCTGGTAATAGAAACTGAAGTTACAAGCTGTTATGGCTATATTGTTGTGCAAGTGGCAATCTAGCAACAGTGTTTTTGAACTGAGGTGGCTTGGCCAGGCGGGGTACAACCTGGAATGGTGGGCAGTCGATGACGAGGCTAATACATAGACATACACAGACAATCCTTCCCTACAGGCAACTGAAGTTAAGTTACCACTACAGGGCTTTCAAAGTTATTGGTTTTGCTGTACTATTCACACTACACAGCTTGTTGTCTCGTTTTCGCGCTACCTGATTGACTGGTGACATGGGATCACACAGTAGTAGCTGCAACCCATGTTCAGCAAATAGTCTTTTCAAGACCCTTTGGCATCACATGTCATTACCCATGTCCGACTGTGACGTTCCACCATGGGGGCTGTTTTAAACAGGGGGAACACATGGTACCCGTTGTGTATTCACAAGTACTGAGTACTGCCTCTGATATGTAATATCACTGTGGATGGGTTTACAGATGAATGGCAGGTGCATTTGAAGCAGACCCTCAAGCGTGCCTTCTGCGTCGATATCAAAAGCTTAGAGCCATAAAAACCCGGCAGCAGCAGCTTGTCCTCTGGCCGGGGCGAAAGACTTGTAGTAGGTATTAGAGTCTCTAATTATGACAAGGAGAACATGTAAACTCCACCTGGAAAAACAGCAGCTGGCAAGCAGGTTTGAATTCAAGACCCCGGGGGGGCTGTAGCTCAGGAGCGTAGAGTGGGTCGTCCTTTAATCACAAGGTTGCTGGTTTTGATTCCTGGCTCCGGGTGTCAGAGCGTCCTTGAGCACAACACCGAACCCCAAGATGTTCCCTAAAGGAAGGCCAGTGCCCTGGGTGGCAGCTCCGCCTCCATCTGTATATGAATGTGTGTGAGAGTAGGTGAATGAGAGGCAAATTGTAAAGCTCAGTCCAGTAAGAAAGAAAGAAAGAAAGGTGCTTTATAAATGCAGCTTGATTTACCGTCTTGCTGTGGATTGACATTGTGTGCTAACTGCCCCCTCCCCCAATAGTGAATTTATTTCTTAACGTTCGATTATTGCATTCACAACGTGTCCTTGTCCCGTCACCACTTCTTTATGCAGTTGTTTACAGATGCTTAATCGTATGTCAGCTTTGGCCGCTATCAGTTGCTGTATGTGAAAAACAGTACTCAGTACAAGCAGTAATAATTAAACAGTCAGAGTTGTTATCTTATGGTTGATCTAATCCAAGAAAAACACTTGACTGAAGTTTTATTTTTATTTTGGATAGAAATAAGCTATATAGCTACATATTTTGCCTGTTTGACAACCTATTATGTTATCCTTGACAACCATTAATCCTATTAAAATGTAATCAATCTTGTTTTCAGCATATTCTGTAAATGTGTTCATACACATGCTTTTTACCTCTCCATTACACCTGCCAGGCTCTGAAGTTTAGAGCAGCTACACGTTTGACTTAATTTCTAATCAGGTTTGGTTCTTTTGATGACAGTGAGCACATAAAGGACACTACTGTAGTGTAAAGGACATTTGTCTACAAAAGGTCAAACAAAATGTAGATCCAAGAAAAACTAATTGGACCGTGTTTTACAAGGGAAATAATCAAACCCTTGAGTGTCCTTTATTTTGCTTTTGATTCACTGGCATCACATAGCGAAACCCAGCCCCGCTCCATAAAGCCAGCTGGCTCGAGAGGTCGTTACCTCCTCGGCAGCAGATTGCCCAACTTTTTTTTTGTTACTTCATGGGGATTCAGGTAAAAGCCAGAGAGATGAAGAAAAATCAGTTATCACCTTTTCCCCACATTATTTTAGAGTCAAGTTTATAACAGGAAATGGCATTTTGTTTCATGATATATTTTTTTACTATGTTTTGGCTCTGCTCAGTAAAGAATCACATGTTTACAGTTTTAGCATTAGGGTTAGCATAAATGTGTTTTACTCAAAACTATACAGCCACATCCAGAGGGGTGGAACTCCAACTTTATCCCCCACCCATCGCTCTTGAGGAGAAAACTAAACGCACAATTTATTTCTAGTAGATTTCTACTCTAAATGCATTTATAAATCAAAAGCAAAAGTTATCAAATACTTTATTATGGGTCATTTTTCTGAATCTGAATGCAAGAAACCAGCAATAGTAAAAATAACAAGACTTAAGGTAAAAGTATATCTCCAAAATCATTTATATATGTATTCATATTTATTTATTCCATTCTATATTATTACAAGACAAACAAAACAAGAACTGCACTATATCATGTGAATCTGTATAAATGTGTATTTCTTCTCTTTTTAAATGTAATTTTATTGCTTATTTTCTTATCTTATTTTGTAATATGTTTCTGCTTTGTCATATTCTGTTGCTGCTGTGACAAACTAATTTCCCTCATCTGCGGGACATTAAAGGTTTTCTGATTCTGATTTAATGTGTTTTGAGTTTTGAATTACGACTCCCATCAATTCAACGTGATAACGCATTTGATTAAGAATGGCGTAGTGCTAAAATTAGCACACAATATTATTTGCTCACAGTCGACAGCAACGCATTATTTGTTCTGGCATTCTAGCGCCTTTGTTTTCCCGTGAAGCCTGCTGCAGCACTGGGATCTAAATAACCGACTCAAAGAAAACCTGCATAATTTAATGTGCGGCTTTACAACGAGGCAATCAAAAACATTCTTTAACAAAGTAAAAAGCAATCAGCAGGATTCTTGCTGCGGCTGTGATCAGTCAATGTTTTCCTATAGAATATAATACGCAAAAATCCATACATTCAGTAATTGGATTTAAGGGGAGGGGGAAATTTATAAAGAAACCCCCGTGCAGATGGAAATCTGAGGTGTGTGTGTGTGTGTGTGTGTGTGTGTGTGTGTGTGTGTGTGTGTGTGTGTGTGTGTGTGTGTGTGTGTGTGTGTGTGTGTGTGTGTGTGTGTGTGTGTGTGTGTGTGTGTGTGTGTGTGTGTGTGTGTGTGTGTGTGTGTGTGTGTGTGTGTGTGTGTGTGTGTGTGTGTGTGTGTGTGTGTGTGTGTGTGTGCGCGCGTGTGCGTGTGCGCGCGCGTGTGCGTGCATGCATGCATGCATGCATAGGGGACCATGCGTGATGAATCATTTGATGATAGCCACTTCACTGTCTTGATATGTGATATCTTAAGTGGTGAAGGAAAATTAAAAGTCCTAAGTAGATAGTAATATTATGCTGTTGAGCCAATTGGATTTGAAAGTCATTTGGGTGTGTTTATGACTGGAGGACGATGTCATTGAGTGGGATGTGGAGAATAAGTCACTTTGCAGTATCACATCCAATTTAGCAAATCTAGTCTGTTCAAATACAGTACCTCACTTAGGCTTTTACCGTATCTCTCACTGTAAGGCACTGGTGCAGTGTATGAATGTATTACTACCTCTACCTTTGTAATGTGGTAAAGGTTGAATATGTGAATATGTGAATATCAGAAAATCGGCTTTTGTGGACATCGTGGCTTGACATAGTTAAAGACTCAGACTGGATTTGAGTAATCTGGTGTTTTGGAAGCAAACTGCGGCTCCAGCAGGACTGAAGTAGGCGTGAAGGAAGTGAAATCACTAAAGAACCAGGTTTTAGGGAAGGCTGGATTTCTATGAAAGGAAGGCTTAAATATCTACACAGAATCACTGCCCTCCTTTATTTGAAGTTCTATGTGGTCAAGGCAAAAAGTGCGGCAGGCTGTTGAAACAGTCATACATTAAATCATATAATATGGCTTAAAGCAAGACTCTTCAAAATGCACATTAACATCTGTGTTTTTTTTCATTCATTCTAAAACCAAACACTTAACAAGCTGTTATAAAAGCCTCCACTTTTCTGAGAAGGCTTTCGGCAGGATTTTACTTTCTGCAGGGATTTCCTCCCATCCAGCCACAAGAGCATTATGTGATTGGTCTTCGGGGCGATAAGGTTTGGCTTAAAGTCTGTGTTCCAGTTCCAGTTGGATGGGGTTGAGGTCAGGGCTCTGTGCAGGCCAATGCAGGCAATTTATTCCACATCAAACTGGGCAAACCATTTCTTCACGGACCTCACTTTGTGCGTCGGGGGGTGATGTTTTGAGTCATCACAGGTAATTTAAGCATCAAAGGCAGACTGAAACATTGAGATGGCCCTAGTGCTACTTCTAGAATTAAAAGAAATGTGCTTTACAGCAAAGTCTCTCAAGTAAAACCTCCTTGAGTTAATGTTCTACCGGTGTTTCAGCTTCATTTCAATCCTAAAGTAAAATACCACGTCTCTGCCTTTCTGAGTGTATGAGAAAATCAATCAAAAGCCCAAGAAAAGTAGTCTTCTTCCATCTGTTATTGTCCCGGCGTTTCAAAAAATAGATGCTAGAATGGAAATTATGGGAATGATGGACATTTTGTAAATTATTGAAATTAAAAACAAACATCAAAATCTTACGGGCCTGCTGTGAATTACACAGCCCGTCTGACAATGACAGATCCTGAGAATAGCACACGCCATAGAGGTATCAAGCTTGACATTATTGTCTAAAAGTACTTTCAAATCAGATTCAGTTATTCTTTTTCCATCTAACCCAGTATACCTAAAATAATAACATCTGAGGGTTATGAAAAAGCAGGTTATTTTGAGCTAGCCAGTGGTGTGTTTAGTATACATGTGTATGTAGATCCCTGCCACAGATAATAGAGGGAAAGGCTCATGTACGGGAGCGTTTTGATGGAGTCATGTCTTGTTTATCCTCTGGCTCACAGTGCAGACGACATTCACATTGCACTTTCATCCTCGAAAGGGGTCAGCACTCAATGAAGTTGCCTCAGTATCACCACAATGTAAACACTTGCAATGTGGATATTTTGTCTATAGGGATGGAGGTGAATGGTGTTTTGTGATGCATCAAAACAAATGTCCTACACTGAAATCTTCACTGCAACATGTTTTCCAGAATGTCAGAGGATGCATCAGACCAGTCATTGCCGAAAATTCCCTTGAATTGCTTCAAATGCGTCCAGCCTGTCATGATAGTCAACGTTGACTCGCATATATCATTGTCTGCAAATACCAGACCACAACACATTAAGAAAAAGCGCTGCAAATAGACTGCAACACAACGTGTTTCCAGAGGACACTTAAAAGTGATGCACACGTCTGTCCTTTTTTGACGCCCATGATTCGCCTTGTCCCTGCCCTACTGCCCACCACATACTATAGATATACAAACGTAATAATCTATGATTCCACTGTGGTACACTGGTGTTTGCTCCCAGTGAGCATAATTTCAATCCAAAACTATCTCTGCAGCTAGTAGAGTACATGTTTTTTTATTGTGTTGTTGTCATTTGTTTGAAGCGGCACTTTACTCAAGAGTCACTGAGTCAGAACTGTTTTTTTGAGTGATTTGAGTCTTTAGGCAGCACCGTGACTCTGACAGATTAGCCCTGTCACCTCACAGGCCTGGGTTCGATCCCAGTTCCATGTATGGTCTTTCTGCGTGGAGAGTCCATGTTTGTCTGGGTTTCCTCTGGCTGCTCCAACTTCCTCCCACCACCAAAAAATGTAACATGCTGTAAATAGAGCAGGTTTGTGCCAGGAAGGGCATCTGCTGTAAAAACCTATGCCAGATCAAATATGCAGATCGGAGGATCAAGGTTCCATTAACCAACTAGATGAGCCGCCGTGGCGACCCCTGACGGGAGCAGCCGGGAGAAGAATAGGGAAGTGACTCTTTAAACAGACAAGTGACCCTGCTTACTTGAAATGCCTATCCATCAGTTCAGAAACCAGACAGTACACTCGGCTGTGGAAGTTTATTCGAGGAGCTGAGGGTGATGTATGGCTGTCTACTTATACTACCATAGCTATCCCCTCATGGCATGTTAACTCATTTTTATGGTTTCTTATCCAAAGCCACTGCCCTCTTTTTCTAATACTTCAGATGTTACAACTGTGGCCCAATATAATTTATCAACCTAAGTCTTTGAGGACATAGGTAGTTAATGGTGGCTGCAAATCTACTCCAGCAGCTACAGGGTCTGTCCTCGCTACCGGGCTTGCTGTAGCTGCAACTAGGCGTATTTCTGTTATTCTTTCATGACGCAGTATGGTATAAAAACTAAACAGGCCCCTGAATAATGAACTTCAGTCACAGGTCACACATCATAAGGCTGGTGGGAGTATAAATTGCTTTTCCAATCCAAACTCTTCATCTTGCTGTCTTAAAAGTATACCTACTTAATTGATAATTCTTGTGTGTGCACATAGTACATTGCCTGTTTGATGTATTGTGTTTTTTCTCCTCGAAGTTAATGAATTAATTTAGGTTTGTTTACTCCTATTTCATGATATCAGGGCCTTCAAGGATTGGTTTCACACTTTAGGAATTGACCATGGGAAATACCAACGTAATGTCCTGCTAGGATATTTCTGCATTGCTGATGTAATTGTTTTCACTGCGGTGCTGGCATGTTTGCAAAAGTTTTGATTTGTTGTCGAGCTGAGTGACTAATACGCTCTCTCTGTTCTTTCACTAGCTGGCACATGTTGCCACCTACTCCAGCAGCCCTTCCTCCTAAAAAACAAAAATACTTCCCCATACAACTAAATTTATTTTCTCCTGTCCTTGTGCCAGTGACGGGCGAATGTTGTGAAACGTTCGTTTTAAACACATGGTTTATGCTGTGAATTGAAGTGAAACTGTTTGGTTTGGGCAACAAAACTACTGATTTAGGAGCAGACTATGGTTCTGGTTATGTATCTGAAGTTCTGTACGCAAGTTAGGTGTGTTAGATAAGGTATGTTACATAGGCCTACGTATTGTAAATTAGAAAACGTCAAACACAATCAGCGGTCTCCTGGGTAAACGTTGTATTTGTTTGACCCATCCATCCACACTACCTCCTCCTTCGGGTGACTTTAAATGGGGACTTTGATTATTTGTGATAAGTCAAAAACTAATGTAATCCAGGAAAAAACACATTTCCCTCCAAACGTAACTGAGAATGCAGTTTAGTTGTATGGGAACATTAATTTTAGGAGATAGAGCTGCCTTCAGGGAACACGTTTCCTGCACTATGGCTATTTCCTCTTTTCTTAATGCTGTTACTTTGTTCATTGCAGATAACAACGCTATATATAAACTCATTATAATTTTCTAGCTTCTTTAGCAATTTATACCTTGTTGCTCAAGAAGGTTGTGCACTTAATTCTTTTATGTCTTTACGCTCTGTTAGTAATTGTTTTTGGCCTACTAGAGATAATGCACTGTCTCAGCTTCCTGTCTATGATAACAGACAGCCCTGTTGATGTGCATGGTTTAATTTTAGTTTTGTTGTGATACTCAAGTAATCCCCAAAGGAGATATTCTGCTACAGTACAGTGCCACTGGGATTCAGTGTTTTTTTGTTTTTTTCCCAAGGACACTTCAGTCGGGTGAGTTTTTGCTGTCACAGGGTTAATTTGGGTTTAGACCTTCACATTGAAGGACGATTACTCTGCTCATTGCACCATCATGCTGCATTGTCATGAACGGTGCAGGGAATAACACGATGAATCGGACCCCAATGCAGACAAGAAAACATACAACAGTTAAAACGAATATTTAATAATACAGAAACAAGGGAATCCAAAAACAGGGGAAACAAACAAACAAAACATGACAAGACTGTCGAGGGTGGACAGGAACGGGATCGTGGGAAACTATAACAAAAGGGAACAAAGAAACAATGGTTAACAAACAAACTACGAAGAGCGAAGGTTTAAACAAGCAAAGTACGGGAGCCAACGGACGTGAAGTTACCACACAAATGAGGAAAACGGTCTGGCGCCGAATGTGTCCAACATCTGGCCTTTTAAGCAGCAGGTGGAACTGAAAACAGCTGGGTGGAACCACGCCCTCCAGCTCCAGACAGCTGGTAGGCGTGAGGATAGACACAAGCATCAACACCAAGAGGATAGACACAAGCAGGGATCAACAGATAGAGGGAGACAAACACAAGCACAAAAGGAAAGGAAAAGACTGGCAGAAACAGGAATCCTGACATACTTAATACTTTCATTCTCTTGCAATTTTGTTCCGCATTTAGCTGGGCTAGCAAACTTTTTTGACATTATGCAGTTTGGGTCGTAGATGTGGTTGAAGGTGAACCCCGAAACAAACCAATTACCCCCTTATCCAATCCATTTTGATGACCTCCATCATATATTTGGACAGATTTTAAAGGCAGGGTGGTTAAGTCAGAGAAAAGCATATAAATGCCTTCAGTTACTGTAGTGAATTCCATCAGTGCTCGGGGTTGAGTAGTGAAGAGGATTGCTACTTTCTTTCTTAGTATTTTTTTCAGCCTTCCACTTTCACACTAAATTCCCCCCTCTAAAACAGAGAAACCGAAGAATATAGGCCAAAAGAAACACATTTCTCAGGTCTATCTTTTTATGGAAGAGTATTTGCTCCTGCTCTTCACCAAAATGGGGATTAATTGCTTCAACCATGCAACATTCATCATGTTCCAGAAAAATCTCAAGATGGCCATCCAGTGCGCTTTTATATACCTGACTGGGAAAGCTCTTGTGCTTACCTTTCTGCCTCCTGCAACACTTTTTTTTTCAGGCTACAATCCATTATATACTCTGTGAGATTTAACACTCTCTGAGTGTTAAATTTGTGGGTTGCCTAAAGCTTTTGGTCCCTGTGCTCCTCTCTGTCTCTGTGAGAAAAAAAAACCCAGCCTATCCAGATGGCACCTTTTTTTTATACATTTTTGAAGATTAGTTTAGCCTTTTAAGTACTCTTAGGACCTATTTTCACATGACGAATATTAACAGGCGACTCAATGTCTGTGTCTCGTGCTGCACATTAACCGCAAGGACATGCAACAGACTGTTATAGACCGAGTATTTCGTAGTATAATATAGCGGCACCTTTTTCACTGTATTACAGAGTAAAAGTAAAAGTAACATCGGCAACCAACATTATAGCTTTCCCTGACGTTATATATAACATAGTTAGCAGTGGAAAGACTGTAGAGCACCGTTATAGCAGCACTTTTTAAGGCCAAAATTCACCAATAAAGTCTCACTACACTCAACCGTCTATTGAATGGCATTGAGTATTGACACATTGCGCAGTAATAGCATCTCCAGCGTGTATTAACTAGCATCTACCCTCATCAGTATCCATGTTGTTTACATTCAGGAGATCACGTGACAGAGATCACATCAGGTGGTGAATCGATATTATCCTTTAGTGTGTGATGCGGCACTATTTACAAATCTTGTAGTGTGTGCATGTTTGTGATTAACGAAAAGAAAATCTGTGAAGATACTCTTTATGTGCGTGATGCAACCCGATTTTAAAAAATCAGTTGTGATTTTAAATCCCATGTATTCTGAGCCAGGCTTAAGTGGATTGCAGCCATCAGTAATGTTGTCACTGGTTATTCAACCTGTGCCTTTCCTGCTATGATATGTCAAAATGTCTGGTGGCCTGGGAATAAGGTCTATTGTCAGGGTGGTAATTGAAATGGCAGCTTGTCACTCCCTTTGCATAATGAGGGTTCAGTTGACAGTGCAGTTTGACTTTACAATTCATTCTCTAAACATTGGGAATCAGATAAAAACACACTTGTTTTTTTACAATTCAAAAGCCATTTTCTCTTGTTCTGTCTTTTACTTTGAATGAAAAAAAAATAATGATGGTTATTTCAGACTGTACACAGACTCTTAAAGGAGCAGAAATGCTGACAGAAAAGTGGACTGGGATTGCCTCCATAAGGCTCTAACAAACTCTTCCCCAACTCTTCAAAAAACAACACTTTATCACGGCCCTCGGCGTCCGATACCAATGCACCAGGCTCTCATAGGCACCCACGGACCTGTGCAGCCGGAGATTGACTTCATTCTCTGCTCAGGACACCTCCAATATATCTTTACATAGCAAATATTAATTTGCTGCTATATAAATGTTCTGTATGTTGAGTACAGCTCATTTGAACAATGTTCTCACCTTTGCTTACAGATTATGGGCTGTCCATCATTCTTCTCAATCCCAAAGTTTGGCATAAATATAAGTTGGATGACCACTACATGATACAACCAAAAACTGCTCAAATATAATGTTCAAATTAGCTGTTACTTAAACAATCTTGTAACTTGTTGTGTTTAATAAACATTTGTCATGACTAGGGCTTAAACTATTACTCGAGTAACTTGAATAACTCAATTACAATAATCCATTGAAGCAAAATGATGATTAGTTAAATTCCTATCTTGCGTGGTATGTGGCCTGTTCAGTGCAGGGATCATTGTTCCACAAGGACCGTATTTTACGGATGCATACCACTACATCCGGGAAAGGCAGAGAAAAACTTAGGGATCATTTCACACTTGAAAAAGAAGCCAAAAAGGTTTAATGTGTCCACTGCAAACTAGAATTGTTATACCACAACGGCACAACATCGATGATTCAGCGTCTTAGCCGAAAGCAGCCCGTTGTTAACGCCACTTCACCGAGCGCCGCCGTTCCGGTTTAAGGAGGACGGTTGCCGTAGTGACGAGCAAACAGGAAGAGAATGCATACCGTTAGCTGTCCTTCTATGCCTCTATGTTTAGTTTTTCATGAATGTTAAACATAACATCACCTACCTGATCAGTGTTTATAGTTTTGTCTGAGTAAATGTGTTAGTCGTGTTTTGTACATTGCTTGTTGTTACAGTAAACAGGAAGAAAGCGAGTTGCTCCTCCTGACATTATCTATCGTTAATTAATTTGCAAAATAAATCTATTTGTCTTTGAAACCTGTTTGAGTAAACACGTGCGTCGCGCAGAATTCTATGCACCATTTTGAATTGTTTGAATAGTAAACCTATTCATGGTAAACTGCGAGTGAATTGCCTTCAACACACACATCTTGGTCTACCCCAGACATAATGTTTTTTGCAAAATAATCCTGTTCGTGATTTTCATGGTCCTGATGGCATCGTCGGTCAGTGACCTCCAGCATTCACTGGATCGGTTTGCAGCCGAGTGTGAAACGGCTGGGATGAGGATCAGCACCTCTAAATCTGAGGCCATGGCTCTCATCAGGAAACCAGTGGATTGCTTACTCCAGGTAGGGAATGAGTCCTTACCCCAAGTGAAGGAGTTCAAGTACCTCGGGATCACGTTCACGAGTGAGGGGACGATGGAGTGTGAGTTTGGCTGGAAAATCGGAGCAGCAGGGGCGGTGTTACAGTCCCTCTACCGCACCATTGTGACGAAAAGAGAGCTGAGCTGGAAGGCAAAGCTGTCGATCTACCGGTCAGTCTTCGCTCCTTCCCTCACCTATGGTCATGAAAGCTGGGTCATGACCGAAAGAACGAGGTTGCGGGTACAAGCGGCCGAAATTGGTTTTCTCAGGAGGGTGGCTGGAGTCTCCCTTAGAGATAGGGTGAGAAACTTAGCCATCCGTGATGAACTCGGAGTAGAGCCGCTACCCCTTGCATTAAAAGGAGCCAGTTGAGGTGGTTCAGGCAATCTAGTAAGGATGCCCCCTGAGGGCCTCCCTAGGGAGGTGTTCGAGGCACGTCCAGCTGGGAGGAGGCCTCAGGGAAGACCCAGGACTAGGTGTAGAGATTATATCCCCTGCTAAAGCTGCTGCCCCCACGACCCGACCCCGGATAAGCGGATGGAGATGAGATGAGAACGCAAATTAAAGTTTAACGCAAAATTATAATACATGTTTTTTATCCGATTACTTGATTAATCAATGGAATAATCGTTCGTATACTAGATAACAAAAGGATTTGATAGCTGCAACCGTAGCTATGACGTCTTTTCATAAATAGTTTGAATTTGTGTCAATGAATGCTCTGTTTTTTGCTGTTCCTACATGTGGCAAGGGCAAGTTACTCATTAGACAGAAAACTGCCACTGATCTTTGCTGTCTGTCGAAACTTTGATGCTTTGTGTACCTCTGGCTACAATACAATAAGTGACGTATTTGGCATTTTATATTTGACACTTGATTTAATTAAAAAAACACTCTTTAACTAGATGTAAACAATTACCTTCTTTAATGCCAAATGGTTATAATATGATCATCAGAGTGATGTGCCATGTGACAATGACTGTGCCAAGTCATTAATGATCTATGCCGTGCTTTGTGAGAATCTAATTTGTTGCTGCTGTTTTGTGAGTCAGCCTGTATGGCGTTTTATTGATGAGGCAGAGCAGGGGGTTCCCTGAGGACAGCTGAGCACATTGCTATTAGAGGTGCACTGCTGTTTGAACCTGCAAAAACACACATTTTTACAACCATTGCTATTGCAATTACTACCACAATGACTACTGTGATTTTTATGATTGTTTCAATGGTTATTGACAAGCCTGCGATGTTTTAAAATAAAGCTCTAAAAGAGAGATTGGATAGTCTTAAAGAAAATTCTGGTTATTTTCACCCTGGGCCTTATTTTCCTCATGTTTTTCCCCATCATGATGATTGGCTGTTTAAAGTATTTGTCTCTCCACTGTGAGGGCTTGGTGCCTGCAGTGTGCCAACAGTGCTGCTCTCAAATACACTCACACTGCTCATCACCCACACAGAGCAAAAGCAGGCTCCTACAGTGAAACCTAAAAATATTTAAGACCTTATGATGTCATTACTCATGATGACTCAAGAACACTCATGTCCTTAAATAACAGTGATCAAACAATTATCATGTTCAACAGTTGTTCTAGATTGAATATAATAAATACTTTGGACATAGCCAACACTCACCAACCTCAACCTCCCATGTATCCTACATTTAATTACTACGTTGATGTAACTTGGTTCTCCCAGTCACAGTTTACATTTACATGAACATAATATTGTTTATTTGATGTTGAAGAAAAAATACTTAACATACAAATATGTATACAGTAAGTCTCAGTTAAATTTTATTGGCAGCTGTCCGGTCAATCTTCGTTCCTAACCTCACCTATGGTCATGAAAGCTAGGTCATGAACGAGGTCGCGGGTACAAGCGGCCTAAATGGGTTTTCTCAGGAGGGTGGCTGGAGTCTCCCTTAAAGATTGTGTGAGAAGCTCATCCATCCAATTCAGAGTATTCAACTGACTTGTCAAAGCACGATAATCACGTCCGGCAGGTTCCCCAGCACCTACAGGAGAATCGGATGTTTGGCAAAGCGGAAACATGTGAATTCCACATCTCATCAGTGATTTTTCTGGGTTACATAGTGGAGAGCGGACAGGTGAAGGCGGATCCAACAAAGGTCGAAGCTGTTACAGAGTGGCCGACGCCATCTTCCAGGAAGCAACTACAGCATTTTCTGGGTTTTGCCAGTTATTACCGTCGCTTTATCCGTAACTACAGCCAGGTTGTGTCCCCAATGACCAGATGAACGTCCTCCACTACCCTAGCTGCTGATGACACGTTTCTGGCTCTTAAGAAACGCTTCTCATCCGCTCCTGTGTTGGTTCAGCCCGATCCTGCTTGTAAGTTCATTGTGGAGGCTGATGCCACGGATCTGGGAGTGGGTGCGGTTTTGTCACAGTCATCGGCTACAGATAAAAAGGTTCATCCGTGCACGTTTTTCTCCAAGAAGCTGTCCCCCACCGAGAGAAACTACGATGTAGGGAACCGTTAGTTACTAGCGGTCAAATTAGCTTTGGAGGAGTGGCGGCACTGGATGGGGCAGAAACTCCATTTGTGGTTTGGACTGATCACCAAAACCTGTCATACATCCAGAAGGCTAAGAGACTGAATTCCCGGCAAGCCCGGTGGGCATTGTTTTTCGGACGTTTTAACATCTCACTGACTTACATTCCAGGAAGCAAGAATAATAAACAAGATGCCCTTTCTCGTCAGTTCGGACCTGCTGAGGAGGAGACCGGGTTCGTATCAGATTATTCCTGCATCTTACGTTATGGCCGCTCTCACCTGGGAGATCGAGACTATGGTGAGACAAGCACAACGCACTGACCCCGACCCCGGTGTTGGTCTGTTTGTTCCCGCCAGTGTTCGCTCCCAGTTGCTCCAGTGGGGCATTCCTCTCGTCTTGCCTGTCATCCCCGGATCACCAGGACCCTGTCACTCCTGAACCATCACTTCTGGTGGAAAACCATGACCAAGGATACCCTGGAAATTGTCCTGGCATGCACCGTCTGTGCTCGGGGCAAGGCCTTTCATCGTCGTCCAGCTGGCCTCTCCGTCCTCTTCCCGTGCCCAGTCGTCCTTGGTCTCACATCACATTGGATTTTGTCACTGAACTTCCTGTCTCCCAAGGTAACGACACTATTGTGACCGTCACCCCACCACCCCCCCGAACTGTGGATGGCCATCCGGCATTCAAGGTAAGCTTGATCTTGGACGTGGGACGCAGAGGGCGCGGCTTACAGTACCTGGTCGACTGGGAGGGATATGGTCCTGAGGAGAGGAGCTGGGTCTCTTGGTCCCTGATTCTCAACCAGTCTCTCATCAGGGACTTCTACCGGGCCCATCGTGGAAGGACAGTGGAGCGCCTGGGGGCGCTCAACCAGGGGAGGGGTATTGTCAGGATTCCGGTTCTGTCAGTCTCTTCCCTCTTCCTTTTGTGTAAGTTTGTCTCCCTCTGTTTTTCCCTCTGTGTTTGTTTGTTTGTCTGGAGCTGGTAGGTGTGGTTCCACCCCAGCTGTATCCAGTTCCACTGATCACCTTCCTGAGTATAAGAAGCCGGATGTGGCACGCATTCGCGCCAGACCACTGTTCTCATTTACTTGGTAACTTCGTCGGTTGGCTCCCGTTCTCTGTTAAATGATATTTTCGCTGCCTGTTCTTTTCACTTTCCTGAGATCCTGTTCCCTAGTCCGCATCCCTGACTGTTCGTCTGTTACCAGTTCCTGTTACCCTTGGCCGTCTCGTCATCCTCCATGTTGTACTTTTCCCCCTGTAATTGGATTCCCTTGTTTTCCTTTTTATTTAATATTCGTTTATGCTGTTCTCAGTGTTATTCCCTGAACCGTTTATGACATTTTGCATCTAGTAAGGATGCCCCATGGCGCCTACCTAAGGAGGTGTTCCAGGCATGCGCATCTGGGAGGATGCCCCAGGGAAGTCCCAGGACTAGGTGGAAAGATTATATCTCTGCACTTGCTCTAGGGTATCCTTCCAGTGGAGAAAAGCTAGATATGCTGCCTGGCATACTAGTAAACTTTCTGCACTCTAGTACCCCACCACATGTAGCCACTGCCCTTTTTATTTCTTTTCATGCTTGCCCCAGCCTCTGCTGTGTGCAGTCCGCCACTGCACACAGGCTAAACCCCCACATCTTCTCTCACTCCAGGTGTTGGCAGTGAGCTGGTCTGCTCTATGAAACTCCTAAGCCTAAAATAAACCCTGAACTAACCCTGGGAGGAAATGAATCTCCTCTGTTACCATGTGTCAATGTCACCACCATGCACGATGAAGGAGGCTGCCCTACATAGTCAATCTCCATAAAGAACTGCTCACTAAGAGTGTGTACTTGCGTGTTTCCTGTTGTTCTTGTGTACGTGTGTGTTTACTGACATGCATGTCTGCACATTAAGAGAGTGACAGTGTTGTAATGAGGGGGGACATTAGAGAAGAGGCTGGTAGTGATGTGTTGTCACTGTGGATCATCTCAAGGTCTGATCAGCCACCTCAGTCTCATCTTTCTTCAGGCCAACTGCTCTGACCTTCAAGGACATTGGTACAACTTATGTGACACAGAAGACCTTATTCATTTATTTGTGCTACTACTTTAGTGTATTTGTAAAGGAGAAGTCCCACAGAGGTCATTGATCTATATCCTTGCTAAACTATCCAAGAAAGCGACATTCAGAACAGCAGAAGAGTTACAAATGAAGAACATGGAGCACCGTTCAAAAGCCAACTAAGATCAAAGTCACATGACAGAGAAATGACTCTGTAAACATGCCATGTGACATTTAACATATTCCCTCCCTCGTCCTCTGTCTCTGTTCCTCCCTCTCCCTTTGTGTCTTCCTACATTCACACTATGTTACATGTAACCTTAAAGTGAAGGAAATATGGTTCGGCTTTTCAAAATAAAAGTATGGGTTTTTATTAAATAAAATTTTTTTCAATTTAAAGTAACGACTGATTAAACCTCCCAACATTCCCCTATGGTGTTGTTGGTGCCACTGGCACAAGGACAACCAGGCGGGGATCTTTTTCTGTCTTCTTTAGAGCTAAGTTACCAACAACACAGGACACACTACATTTGAACAAACAAGCTGCGCAACGGAGATGTGATGAACGAGTAGATCGAGCTAGTCATGCTGGCTATCCAGTCACTGGATCAATCAGTTACTTGTTCATATCGTTAGCGACATCGCTACCATAAGCAGCCTGGCTACTGTCCAAAGTAGGCCTGTTGTGATAAGCAATAGATCAATTAATCACATGATAACTTAAAATGAGCCGGCCACGATCATTTCCATTTGCATCTTGTTTTTTTCCCCTTGTCCCTCTATTAAAGAGACTGGAAGGCAAGAGTTTTCACCAGTGCATTGGTTTCCACTGACACCTCTCGCTTCCTCAGCGTAATGATAAGTTAACCTTGTGACATGTCGTGTCAGTCACTTGTCAACCGCATGGTCTCTGTGTGCGGAGGCGGACCCCTGGCATTAGAATGCAGCATGAGAGCCCTGTGAGTAGCAAGTTAGAGGACACGCTAGATGGTTTCAAGGTTTCAAAGCCAAACGCGATAGTTGCTGTGTGGAACTACTTGGGGTTCAAACCAAATCACGTGGTAAACCACTTAATCTTACCGAGCTGGTGCAACTAAATGTGCCAATGTGTTAAAATAGACTGAGAGTCCATTTTTTCATTAGAACCGGAAGACATTTTCGATATCCAAAACAAGAGTTAAATATTCTTTAGAAATAAATGTTTATTGATCTTTGAAAGGGTGTAGTAGTTGAAAATGGTCTCAAAACGGCAATGTTATCGCTTAACGCAATAATTTCTGGAACAATTTATCGTCCAGCAAAATTTGTTACTAGTCCAAAGCAAGAAAGATTCAAACAAATCCCAATTTGCAACCAAAATCCCTATCTTAGTCCTCTGATTAAGGCAGAGTAAAACACTTGGTAGTTTTAATGAGTAGGCAGGTGTCACTGGTCTAGCTTAGTAGAAAGGATGGTTCTTATCGTTACTTCCTCTTTCCACAAAGCTGTTTTCTTTTTGCCGGGTAACCTTGTTCCACCGTCCGCCATGTTACCTGATGATAGCTTTTGCAAGCTATTTTATTGAGTTGACTATTTGTTCCTTTGATTTGACCCTGACGTCTCAGGTGGTTCAGATGTTATCTTACAGTTATTACTTGCTATTGGAAGTTTGTTGTCTGCTCCATCCATCATTCAGTACTCAAGAGGACTGTGATGGAGGATGGATAGAGTGACTCATCCAGCACTATTACATCACCTCTCAATGACGATATAATAATTTGTTCAGCAATTCCAAACAGTAGCTAAAACAAAACAAAGTCAAATGAGTCAAAAAACCAAATCTCCTTGGAACAATCAGACGCCAGGCGTGACTTTGGCCCGCTTCCGTGGTTTTTCAACCAACCTCTCTTGCGGTTGGAGGTCAACTCATTGCAATGTCACAAAAACCATAATTCATTGACTGTAAAGTCTCCTATCTCAGCAAATTATCCAGCCCCCTGCAACCCACATGCAAAAAAATCCATAGTAGTACATCAACCTGCAGGCTGTGTCAAAAGAGGTGATATTTATTCAGCATCCCAAACACTGAGCCAAAATCAAAAGTCTGTCTTTGAACCTGTCTTATTTTTAGTAATTTTTTTTTACTTTTCTATCTTTTATTTTAATAGCCATTCAATCACTGGAGAAATTAAAAGTATTTTGTTTCTCTCAGGAACAAAATAGTAGGTGTATTCTGTGAAGGTCAAAATGAGAGACAGACAGAAAGGCTTGGTGCAGTGTCAAATTATTGATATTTTGATATTGGCATTTTAACACCAGCATTCTTTAGTCTGGTTAAATTGGACTTTTTCCTGTTGGTACGGTTGATTGAGATTGACGTAGATTCCATAGTCTGAAAAGTGAAGGCAATTCAGAAGTGCCTTAAAACTGCATTCTTCGTAACTTCTGGCAGGGGGGCGATTCCACTGACTGCAAAAACAAGTTTGTTTGCATAAAAGTCAATGGGAAAATATACCTACTTCTCACTTGATTTATTACCTCAGTAAACATGTATTTAATGAGTATATTTCAATCACTAGTATGCAGTTTTCCTCGATGCAGAAGGGTGTTCATTTTGTAAATTATGGTCCCATTTAGAGAAAAAAATAGACGATAAAGCAGTGGATGCTTTAGGGCATGGTTACCTTGTAATTGACAGGGCACTGTCCGAGATACAAGGTAGAGATTAAGCGATGCATATAGACGCCGCTGTGTCCATTAAAATAGCCGTGAACTTGTTTTTGGGTGTTGTATGTGTTGAAGTCTCAGGACTTTCACTTCAGTGTTGATTCTAACGTGATGAAAATGTCTTGATCAGTGTTCAGTCGCACCTTGCTAACAAGTGAACAACTTAAACAGACTGTCTTCACAAGAAATATACATCATATGGCATTTGTTCAAACACTTATACTACCCTATGCTTTTTACTATTCACAACAGTCAAATGGGTTATTCTGACCAGAAACTGTTTGATCAGAAAACACTTATTTTGGAAGACAATGACAAATTGTTTGGGCGTGAGTACTAGTGGCAAAGGAAAAACATTGCATTGTTATGTTTTTGGAAATAAAGCTGTAGGACATTGTGTGGGTTAATTTTTTGTTTCATGCAGTATATCATTTTTGTTTTGTCATTATCTTACATGGTTATATAAGGTTCCACCTGCCAAGCCAATCAGTGCTCTGCACATCTCACATCACTTCTGTCACTGTGGACTGCTCTGTGGTAAGTAGTTAAAGGAGCTGAAAAGATTATTAAATGGCACATACTTTTCAGTTGATTTAGTTCAATAAAGCAAATTCAACTAGCTTTGCAGCATCAGTTGCCATAGTAACTGAGCTTAAGCAATGTTGAATTTGCTCTGGAGCCAAATCAACTGAAATTTGAGTTGGAGTAAGCAAAAATAAGCCCGGCTTACTTGATGAACTCATTACATGGAACAAGAATAACGACAAAAACAAATGACAAACACAAGACGTGCACCATTACCACAACAGTCCATAACTGTCATTTGAAATGTAGCTTGTACTGTGTGGTTCAGCTCCTTTCACTTTATTGCTTCAGTCAGGTAAATAAAGGGAATTACATTCCTCCTACTACACACCCACAAACCTTATCTTATTAACCAGATAAGCCCTTCCCTGCATGTCCGTGATTACGCACTAAAAATAAGTGATTTAGAAAAATAAACATGTTTTTTTTCACCCTCCCTCAGTATGAGTGACGGAAGGATCCCACAATTTAGAATGAAAACGTAGATCAACCCATCATTATACATCAAATGTTTTTGACATTGATTGAATGATTCTTAATCCATGAGGAATGAGAAGAAGTATGATAAAAGTAAGGTTTCTTGCTAATTATGTTACAAACATTCATTCTCTGGCCACTGTATATGCAAAGTCATGCAAACGTCAGTGTAACCACGAGGAACTAGCTCCAGTCAGAGAAATAAAAAACACAATCCTCTCCGCCTCTCTAAAGCCTAACAAGAAAACAAATTGCTGTCTGAACGGTTTCCAGACCCTCAGAGATGTACTGACTGCAATTTTAGAGTGGCAAAGGGAATTAATATTGTTAATGAGGTAGGTAACAGGAAGAGTCCTTTTTGGTTATCCTCCTCAGAGTTGAAGGTGACCTCTCTAATCAAACCCAACACTGCAGAGCTCAGAGGACTGCTGGCCTGTTTGCTCCGGAAATTTAGCAAAGCCACACTCTCAGGAGGTTCAGATCGGTGTGACAAACCAACCAAGGGACTGCCTGATAACAAATGGACTCTGGAATTAGCTCTTATGTCTCGTCTGCGGGTAAAATAAATATGCTTTAGAAATGCAGAACCTTGAAGTTTATTTTCAAACCTAGACGAGGGGACCATTACTGTCAATACCCTGAGACAGTAATGCGGAGATAGTTCATGACATTTAACTGACATTCAACACAACATAGCCCAATTTTACCTACTTTCACCTTGTAACCATGTCATTAGTTTATGCTTGTTGAAGAAAGATTTTCAAATTTAAAGGTTATCGTTCCATCAAGGCCCAGTATTGGCTTTAGAGTATTTGTATAGCCATTCTGTTTTGGGGGATGACAGATGGCAAGATGGATTCCAGTTCCATGCCTGAGAGATTAAAGCTTAACATTTTCATTTCACAAATTGAGTTTAAAGTGTGAGAGATATGAAACGCAGTAAGTCGGAGAAACTTTTGGTGCAACACCCTGAGTGTACGCTCAATAAAATGTACTTCCTTACGTCTGCTGCAATAAAAACTGACACATTCCGTACATTTTGGATAAATGCATTGTTTATTGATTACTGACACTAAACTACTGGCTGTGTGCTTGTACCTAAGATGAAAAATTATTCCACACACTCCTCATTTATCTATTCAATGGCATACTCTGTTGCCCGGATTGGAATGGGAATTGCATTGCTGTTTCTGTTTTGTGTTTATTGATTTGTCTACATAGCACTTGATACACTAGAATACACTCTTCTTTGAGATTGCTGCAGATCAGCTTCTTTTGAGGCAAATGCATGTAATTGGATTCACTGCCATTGTTGCTCGCTAACTGACCCAATGCCTAATGCTTGTGTTTCTGTACTAGTGGGGCTCAGATTCAAATAAAAAGATGGCATGTTGTGTAAGAAAGTGTCTGTTATTTTACCTTTTAACTGACCTATTCCTGCACATGATCAGGCATGGATTGATGGCCCCAAATGTGCAAAGGCCCTAGATTGGCCAGACTATTTTTAATTATGTAAATTTACTTAAAGAAAAAAAACTCTACTCTTATTGACCCTTAATAAAACATGTTAAAATGACTCATCAGATGATGTTTCATTGATTCATCTGAAAAGTCATCATTGGAAACTTCTATCAAACTCTTGCCAAAGTCAGTCAGTAGAACAACCTATTGAGAAATCAAGAAAGTGCCATTCTCTGATATAGCTGATACCATTGCAGCTTCTACTCTAACCTCTTTAGGAGCTGCTATTGTTGTTTTAAACGAGCAGCGATCGCCTCTCTTGTGGCGTCGTAACCCCCCCGTTCCCCCTTCCCCTCTCAACTGTTAGAAGATCCTTACAGGACGCTGAGGGCTGGGACTTTAACGCGTTAATTACGATTAAATAATTACAGAAAAAATAACGTGACAAAAAAAAATAACGCAATTAATCGCAATTTATTTTTGCACTCATTGCGGAACGTTACTCATTGCACGAGTTCCCGCCCGGCCCGTAATACTGACGCACATGACGCAACATGAGAGAAATGATACCGATGAGAAGCGAGATGATGAGTGGTTGCTGGGTTCAGTGGGCGGACATTTGAGTTCTAAGAAACGACCAAGTGGAAACATAGACAAGAGCACGGCTGTGTAAAAATTGTGCAAGAAAGAACTCGCCTCCCACCGGAGCTCTTCAGCCTCCGCTCCCACCCGATGCTGAACATGTTGCGGCTAACGTTAGCACAGATAACGCTCCTAGGAGGGACTGTCATTAGTTGATGGATCTTTTTTTTCCCTGTGATTTTGAAAACATAGGAGAAAAAGCACTTTATATTTAACTGTTTATTTTATGCCAAGGATATTATTCTAAATATTTTTGCAATGTTAGGTTTCCACTTTTCTTGAACACACCGTACCAAGCACTGTTTTATTTTTTTATATGTTAAGTCATATATCAAAATCCATTTAAATTGAAAAAATGTTGCCACTTGTGTCAAATATTGATATGCGATTAATCACTATTAATTAATTTCAAGATTATTTGTCTCACCACTAGTTGTAACTAAACATGTAGCTGTACATTGTGTGTCAAATTTCACAAAAAGAAATGTAAAAAACAACAGAATTTGAGCAGTTGGTTGCAGATGAATACATTCCTATTACCCTTTAAAGCTAGTGTAATTTAAATTCATGATCTTGAGCAGATTGATGCTGTTTACAGTATGTGAAGTGAAGGTTTACACAGGGGTTTTGGGCTCCCAGAAGTGTTATGTAGTTTGCTCGTGAGATTAGTGCTGCAGTAGCATTCTTTTTCTCTCAAGGGGGGCTATGAGTAGTGCGCAAGGTAAATCGCGAGGGTACATAGTTTGGCAGTTTTGTCTGTGTGCAGCTTCTCTCTTCTAACTCCATGCTTGCAGCCAGGGTTGACCTGGTTTCATTGGGACATGTCACTCACAGAGGGAGACAAACATGGCTGAAGGTGGCTTGAGTGCTCCTGCCGGTCGTTTATAGGCAGACGCACGGGGCACAAAAATTGGAATCAACGGTAAGGGCAAGCCCACAGACACCACAAAGCCTGTCTGTAAACAATGCTTTAAATCGATAAAGACCCTGGGAGCAAACACGTCCGACTTAGCGAAACATCTGGCCGACAGACATGCGGACTCAAGCAAGTGTTTGCAAAACCTAGTCAGTGTTGCAAAACTGAGTCAGGGGTAAAGCGAGCTGTTTGACTTTTGTGGTTCATACATATGTGTATGCAAACCATAGATAGTATGGATGTAGCCTCTACGTCATTGTCAATTATTTCAAGTTGATCCCATCATACTCGCCTATGGCCATCGCTATCTTGTCAGATATTGACTCCGCTTCATTTCCTTTTACCAGAAATGGGCATTGATGTGACGTTAGGGGGAGGGAGATACCCCCCTCTAGCTGACGTATACCGAATAAGCAACATTAGCACGACTACTAGGAGCTAGGCAATGATGAGATTGTTTCTGGGAACGGGATTTTATATATATATATATATATATATATATATATATATATATATATATGGTAACAGTTAGGAGTGGAATTTTTTTCCGGTCCCGGGAGTCAAGTGCAGGCAGCCAGCATTTATGATTCATGATTTAAAGTGAAATTCCACACAGTACTATGCCCACAGACTGTAAAACACTGACTCTTATGGCCCAAATCGTCCCGGTGCTCCAGATTATCATCTATTATATGTGTCATAGATGGTAAGCTATATTGCAAGTCATGGTGCAAGTGCGGCTATTTAATTAGCTGGCATAACAGAGCTAACATGTTCTGATACTCGCGACACCAGAACCTTTTAATTAATTCTATAATATACATCTATCTATGGTCTATGGTTGTAACACACAAATTAGTTGTAAATACAGTACACTTATATATGTGAGCTCTTTCTGTGAAATAAAAAGAAAAAATCCTTCAGCCTCTCAAACACAGTGTAAAGGTTAAACATAAACACAAACGTAAACATTAACATTACATGGTGTACAATAAACCTGTAACATAAACTTGCATTTGGCTGACATTAGTAATTAATGAGTATTTCTCCTGGTTTAACGGTGTTAGCCAGCTGATGGAGGCAGCTCTGCATGAAACCACTTTTAGAAAATAGATAATTTAATGAATGCCAATCTGAAAGTTAACCTCTCACAAAGCTAACATTAGTAACAAGCTAACGCTGATATTTTATGCAGCTGAGCTTAACGCAGACGTTGCATTCTGTTATTCTTTTGTTTTTGCCTTGCCAAACAATATGACAAAGGTAATGTAACTGCAGCAGCATACCGGAGTGAAGTAAGTTTGAAGTTTGATATTTGGATAGACTGGGACCGGCGTGGGTCTGTTGAATATCCAACTTAAAACTAACTTCACCCCAGCAGCAGCAGCAGCAGTAGCAGGTGACGTGCTCTTTGTGTCATCTGTGGAGTGTGGCTGCTGGCGCATGTCTGTGGGAGAGAATGACTTTCTGCTCCTGATGTAAATGCTCCAAAAAGTACATAAATATAAAGATTGTGCACGGGTCTCAAATCTTGAGTCCCCATCTGTGCTGGACAGCTAGAAATGCTCTACAGCGACACTAGCGGCTGGCGGACCTAGTAGCTCTTCCTGCAAATTGAACGGGGGAGGAAATGGGCAGCAAGCAGAGTGCCATGGGGATTTGAATGGGCCAAAAAATGGATACTTTCTGTGGAAACAAAATATCGATATATATATATCCCAGAATCGATAAAATCCTACATTTAGTCATTATTGTTGTACTTTAAAACATGTTTAGTAGTTATGAAGTTCAGCCGCTTTTACAAAAAGATATTTTCATTTTTAACTTTAAGTTCCAGATTCTGTCGTCTAATATTTTATTTCATTATTTATGATGATGTTTTAGTTCGGTATCGAGATATTTTAGGCAGGTATCATACCGAAGTCATAATTTTGGTAGCGTGACAACAATGTATCCTTAAATTCAGAGCCTTTGTACTTTCATACTATACATTTTCCTTATTATTGTCTTGCATCACTGCACAGTTATCTTAATTGACCCTTCCAAGTAAAATACAATTAATTGTCGGTCTGTTTGTGTCATTTTTGACAATCAGCAATTACAACCAACCCCTTCACCCCAGCAGAATCCATAAACCTTGGTCAGAATTACAGACACATTACAAAGCCACAGTTTGGTGCATTGAGGTCAATAGTGTCATGAGCACTGATTAATTTATCAAAGCCAAAATCCTTTCAGATTCCCCCTGAAACACACATGACCTGTTTCACTTTGATATAGCAATGCGAAACTATCACATGGGATAGAATGGTGCCCTAAATGCAGCACATTCAGCACTTCCATCTGTTTAACACGCTTGGCGTAACTATTTTTATTCAATACTTTCAAATAACAGCCAACAACAAACTCATTCCCTAGCTGCAGTGTTATTCTGGGCAAAGTGCTGTACCTGACATAGATTCTATGTTGTAGGGACATGATGGAGAACAGATACCAAAATGGATATAAATGGCCTGTGCAGAAGTGAACCATCTGATGAGATGTATATACAAGCACATTTGTGTTATACACCCAGACTCACTCCACATCAGCACCACTTATGTCCATTATCTCAGGCTGAGCAGCAAGGGAATCATGTAATTGTTCACAGTGGAATAAAAGAGCGAATTTTCTCTATGTATCCAATCCAAACCTGATGAAGGAATAAAAGTGTGACTGCTCACTGTTCCAAAACTGAAAGTCTGGGATGGACTGATGGATTACTACTATCTCCAAAAGGAAAGATGATGAGGAAATCTCTCTGGTTTGCCGAGAGATCTCATTTTAAAAACAGCAGTGCAGTCTGAAAAGGACAGGATGCCCTGACTCTCATGTGTTCATCATGAAAGTTGCAGAGAACATGTCATATGTTTTAACCCGACTATGTTTTTCAACAGATAAGTAAAAATACACATGATGTCATTCATGCTTCTTTCATGTCGCTGTTCTCATCTTCTTTACTGAATGTCAGTTTGAGGTTGGTTCAAAATGCTTTTCATCTGAGCTTCACAAGGCAAATTTACTACATACAGTGCAGTAAACCATATAAACCTTGCCACATTCAACTCACTATGGACTCAGGGGATATAAAAAAAGATAAGCACTTTTGCATTCTCCCAAGAAACTAACACGTAGGTCAGGGTAAAAAAATAAAATGTATTTACGTGTTAGTTTGGCACCATGGAAACACTGAAACACACAATAAAGCACCCATTGGAGAGGGCTTTTCTTTCAGATTGGCCGTAGGAATATACAGAAGGTACTTCTCAGGGGATACATATTCTTTCAGGCTACATTTTTGGTCTGCCACAAAATGTATCCCTTCTCTCTGATGCACAGCCTTTGTCCTGTCAAGTATTTAGTTTTGTTAATACTTCAGATCATGCCTAATAATCTTGTTGAATACAGAGAGGTTTCTTCTTTCCTAGCAAAAGTTATTGGGGGAAACAAATTCTGTCGGACTGCATTTACGTCAAAAAATGCATCCCCTCTTTATATTAAACAGATGATGTCTTACTACCAAGCGCAGTTATTTTGCAAATAAATTGGATTGTGATGAATAACCTCAGTGCATTTTGAAAGGTTTCTCAAGTTTGTTTTCTTTGAACCTCTCCCAGGGATGTGTGCACATTGTTATGTTGTGTCCATGATGCTGAACTGATTCAAACCGTTTTTCTTTTAAATCCCCCATGTCCCCTAGGGGCTCAGTAAGTTACTGTTATAGCCTATCTAATACTCGGTGCTAGAAATTCTTGACAGTAATCTTCTCTCTGTAGTTTTTGTATAATATTAGAAGATGACACAATGCTCCAGACTTCAGCAGCGAGATAATGACAATGTTCCATCAGAACATCACTCATCAGCTTTCAACAGCCAAGGGAAACTTTGAATCACGTCATTGTTCATTGTCCCGTGTCAAATTGTCAGTTAACTTCAGATGATGGATGGCTGTATTGACAGCACTGTTCAATTCAGCCCAGCACAATAGACAGGCAGGACATTTAAAGCTCCACTGTAGCATCCCAAGACCTGAGGTGACAGGGAAATGACAGTCCTTGGACAACCCGCCTGCGGCGATTTGGCCCCCAGGGCTTATCTGTCAAAATTTGTCTGTTGGCTTATGCAGGAATATGAAAGACCTGAGTCCGTATCTCACTTGACACGGCCCTCCTTAGTCTTTTGACAATAACTTAGGATGACTGGAAATGGCCATTGCAAATATGAAAGAGGGTTCTCAAAAGGTCAGTGTATATGTAGTGACAAAGTTCTGACACCCAGGCATTATACAACTGTAGGACCAAAAGGTTCACATTCTTCCAGCTGCTGATGAACGGAAAACTGTTCCTCATGTATTTCACCTTTGTATCATGATATAGATAGGAAGTATACCCATTATACTTTTTCACATTTACCTATATTGTGAAGACCATTTGTTGTCAGCAATCCAAACACAGGAAAAGTTATTAGCATACAGTACTTGCTAGTACTAAGTATTTTAGAGGACCTCTGGGATTTCCTTGCCAGATAAATTGGACATCCTTTCCATTCTGATATAACTACAGCTGGAACACATTCTGCCATAAACAACAATAACTCTACTCTTGGTTGCAGGATCATTTGGCAATACGTACAATAATAAGTTTCCTGTTGAAAATGACATCACGTTATTTTAGTGTCATGTAGAGTGTGTTGACTGTACATGGCCAAATACCTGAAATTATTTTTGTTTACATATGAGGTTTACAGCTTGTCTATTGTCAATCACGTGCACAAAACAGTTCTCATCATTTAGGCTAAGCTTCAAAGTAAATGATGCACCTAAAAAGCTATCATCAGCACGTTAAGTTGACACTCTTGCTCTTAGCAGCAGATCATCTCAGCATTTTCTTTCCTTACATTTGAGTGACCACCAATTCAATTTCCAGTCTGCTTTCATTTGTCAAAGAGGCTCCCCTTCCTTCTGCTTTTTCCCTCTCCACTAATTCCTCTCTCCCACCCTGCAACGCAACATAGCTCGAACCCCTCAGTCCCTCAACAGTGCTTGTGTTGCTGTCATCTGCTTTTAATGCATTTCAAAGGTAGAGAGGGGACTCCCTGTGATCCAAATGCTGCATGGATCATTAAGGGACCCGCGGCTCAAGCTTCTGTCAGCGATCATTTCCAATTAGGTCTCTATTTTGCACCACATGTGCCTTAATACCCGTGGGGGGCAGTAGTTCATACTGCAAGATCACTCAGGTGGCGGCAGAGGCATTAGGATGAGCGTTCATACGGTAACCCCATCGCCCTGAGAGAAGTGGGACACGTTTCTGAGGTAATGAACTCAGATTGACTAATTAAAATGAGCTTTTGGCATAGGGACTTGTGTTGATTTTGTGAGAGCGAAAGCCAGAACATTGGAGTGTGGGACCAAATGACTCATCAAGTCATAATCGCCTCTTCAGGTGAATCCATTTTCAACATCTATTCAAATAATCTGAAGTAAGAGTCTACTCATAAGTGATGCCTTTCTCGAAATTGGTCGGTGAATGAGAGCAATTACCCAGAAATCAAGTGTGTAGGTGCACTATATGAATATAGTTTTATAGCAGTGAACACTGAACTGAAAATTAAATTTACTTTTCCTTGTGTTTAGAGCCCATGTGGCTCATCTATTACAAAATAGCCAATCCATTCCCCGTCTACATAAAGCATTTCTATTCTTTTTATATTTTCTGTTATGTAGACAAATGTTGATTCATCTAGAGCGCATCTAATATATTTCTTTACAAAGTAGGGAAATCAGCACTGTTTGGTTCCATCTGCTTTTTTTAAAGAGCCAGTTTTTCCATCAAATGATGCATCATTTTCTGCATTGACTTGATTAGCATTGTTTCTGTGTTGAGGGTTCTGAGTCAGATCACACTGATCACTGTTTATATACAATTTCATGGATAGTGTGATATGAGAATTACAAGTCAAACGTAATACTACTCTGTAAAAATAAATGTCAAGCTGTTATATAATGCTCTATATAATGTTAAATGCTTGGCGACATTCAAACCACATACACTTGTGTACTACACATATAGCCCATGTCCCAGTAACAAAGGGGAAAACATTATAAGCTTAAACCCTTTTTTTAAAAAAAGGTTTTAAATAGCCTGGACCTAAGTGTGCAGTGTACGTGGGTATGCATGACAGGTATGTTTGAAACAGCACTGCTCCAAGCCCTTAAACAAGAACACAGCATAGGTGGACAAACAGAGCGTATAGATTACTAACACGCTTCACTGACAGCAACAAGGCTTTCTTCACAGAGGACAACTTACGGGAAATCTCACCGGGTGCATATGGCTCATGTGAGCTCCCCATGCACCAGAAAGATCCAACTGTGGGACAGATGGGGAAACCGTTTGACTATGTAGCCTCTCTCCCTTAAGAAACTGTTTCATAAAGAAGGTGACTGAACACTAACCTCTTGCCAAGATCAACATGATGCACACGTTATGTGACAGGCTATATATATGGCTGTGCATACAGATATGGACTGAACTGGTGGAATCTGGATAGTCCGTTAAACTAAATATTTACTGATCAGCCATTCAGTTGTGAAAAAAATAGCAGTTACCTGCAACTTGCAAAACTCTAGGGTCAAGGACGTGGACAATATTGAAAAAGTGAAGATTCTCTAATGATCTCAAACTGAAATTCCTAGCTGCCTGTTGATGTGAACCACAATCATTCAGGTGTCTGCTCTCGACAACACCTACTTGCCAATCAGCAATGGATTGAAGCGTTGGGAGACTTGTGACACTGCATCTATCCCAAGAAGATTGATGGGGCACGACTCAAGATTACTCTCATCATGCAAATGCCCTCCATTCTTAAGAGAAATGCATTCATCAGAGGACACCCTACCCAAGCCAACATTGCCCCTGTGTCAAAACACAGAAATCTTTTCTGTTGTCCAGTCGCTGGTTGACCATTAATCCTCATGTGCAATACGGTTCAAATGATGGACTTCCTCAAACACCAGGGACAAACACATTGCATCCTCAACTTGTATGGAACCTATACTATTCAATTTCATGTGTTGCAAGTAAAACCAATAATTCAGTATACTCCAATATTAACACTTATTTCAAACCACTTGCAAAGGCCCCGTGTGAGCCCGTAGTCCAGAAGTCCATAATGATCATGAAAAAAAATAGATCTTCGCTAGTCCCGTTGAGATACATTACCTGCTCTATTTGGAGAACAGTTAATGGCTAATACTTTTTTTTTCCCAGAGTGGGTTGCAGAGTGAGAAGCAATGAATGACAAACAGATTGAGTTGGAATGTTAAATTTCTAAATGTGGAAAGATTAAACCTTACACACCAGTGGTTTTGAACATCCTCAAGTCAATTAGAATGAAGCAGACTTGATTCTAGCTGCAATGGAAGAAGCCAATCTGTTTGAAAGACCCCATTCCATTATGCTGTTAAATTACAAACTTGACTTAAGTTGTAACAATTGAGCTTCAAGACATGATTATAAAAGCAAATTGATTGAGATATCAAACGAATTTGATGCGGAAAAATACTGGTGGTATAAAGAAAGCCCGGATAAGTGATGGAATCAGTGTAAGCGCTTAGACTACAACTATCTAATGATTTGTTAAAGCACATAGATGTCTGCTCAGCAAAATAGAAAATTCCTGGGTAAACTTTCCCTTTAGCCCCAAAGCCACTCCCATCTCACAGGTGTAGCTAGTTGCATCGATGACCCACCTTGTCCACCCACGTCGCACTTAGCAATTTAGATGGGGGTGGGAGTTGTTTAGTAAGGTTAGTGGTTATTTACTGATGGGGATTAATGGACTAATCTGGTTTCCATTTTGATAGAATTGCTCCCAGTTGGTGGTTTTTCTTGGCATTGTGCTTCTGTGCGTCTGCTCTCATGCATGTTTAGATGCAATCAGTAAAGCAGTAAAACCATGCTGTAAATACAAAATTAAGCACACTAATTGTCCAATTTTAAACTTTTAAAAGGGGAAACATTGTTTGAATTCAACAAATGTCTGTAAACCGTTAATATACAAACTCACACAACTATCATTGCAGTTTCAAGAAACATCCCAGTCCCTTCATTTTAGTTTTACAAGTCATATGCATCCAAATAGGGATTTTTAAAATAGCAATTAAAATGGATCTCTAAGGTAATCTCCTGCCATGAGTACTCTGTGAGATTAGAGTGGATTATATTGGATTATGTCCATTGACCTGATTTACTGACCGACTGCCTCTTGTTATCCAAATCGGACTCTGGATTTAGAGCCGCAGATAAACTGTGACAAGCAGCGATATGCAGGCACCTGCTAGTTTTTAACTAGAAGAAGATTACACCGCACAATGTTGTCCATGGATTCATTTCCGGCTGCCCTTTAAAAAAAAAGAAATGGAAAAACCCTGTCTAAATCACATATAATCAGTAAACATAGAAATAGCCCCTTCTGTATCTTTTAAGATCTGGGTCACAGTCAATAGTGCCAAAAACAAAAGTTCAGAACCATCTCCCAATGATTGGAGGTATAAATAGTAGCAAAGTATAAATATCTAAAGCACATAAAGTAAACTAAATTATTAAATAAATAATAAAATGATCTTAACTCAATATCTAGAACATTAATATAGCGGCAAACCAATATTTGCTTTGTAAAGATATAGTGGAGCATCCTGAGCAGAGAATAAAGTCCCTGTTTGTGTTATAATCCAAGTTTCTCTGTTCTTTATTTTGGTAAGCGGTCCAGCCACGTGTGTATGTTATTGCCTGTGGCTGTGACAAGACATCAGTATTTCCTGTATTGGGGACTGGTCCACGAGAGCCATGAGGAGGCAATCCCATACCACATGTAAATTGTATTTGAAAGACTTTGGTTTGTATGCCACAGTAAATCATTAAAGCGTTGCCTCTGACTAACAGCATTAAGCAGTGCTTTACTTACAATGCAAAAGTAGCAAGGCAACAGTGGATGTTCCAGATTGGACATGCTGATCTACCATTGTTCCCCTCCACGGAGGACAGACTGCAGTTTTCCTCTTTGTTGTGGCTCTAGCCTCTAACCCACCTCATTTTAATTGCTCAGCAGCTTTATCATAATATTTAGAGGTTACAGTTACCAAGATGGCCAATTAATCCAGAATACTAATTAGGCAGTAATTAAGTAAGTCACAGTGACAGCAGCAATAACTGCTGGCTGATCCACAAACAATGACAGGGGCAGTAAAACTGACATTGGCCCAAATTAGCCCTGTGATTTAAATAGTTTGGAGGCTACACTGTAGGAAATAACGCAGGGATCAGAAAAATGCCAAGGACGTTTTCATCAGTCAACATCCAGTTTGACTCCTGACATTTCTCCAGCAGCTAATCAATTTTCTGTGCTCCATTGAGATACAACAGCATCGAGGTGATTACATCTTATATAAACATTTCTGAGTCTGCAAATCTGAAATGAACTAAATGGCTCCATTGTTCATGAATAATTCCAATAACAGTTCCTCATTTGTGAGCATGTATCGGAGTCCATGAGTCACCAAAAAGTTTAAATACTCCACAATGAAATTCCGAAAAACAAATCAATTGACAGTTTTGTTGCATTGTGTCAACTCATCATCGCGGTATGAGAACTATTTATTTGTCCAAATACAGGCAGGAAAAAATGGAAGGTTATTGGCAATTAAAATGCACCCCTGTAGTGTTGTCACAATTGCTTCCAATAATACTACTGAGCTCCTTCAAATGCATCCTTACAGATAAACATGTAGAGACGGGTAATTGATACCTTAAAAACAAAAGTAAAATCAATATTGAATCTATAAAATAAAGCTGGTTCGAGTCCCTGTGTGGACCATGAATGGAGCGTGGACTGGTGGCTGGAGAGGTGCCAGTTCATCTCCTGGGCACTGCTGAGGTGCTGTTGAGCAAGGCAAGGCACTGAACCCCCAACTGCTTGGGGCGCTGGTCACTGGCAGCCCCCTCACTCTAACATCTCTCCATGAATTGCATGTATATGGGTCCTGTTTGTGCATGTGTGTGTATTTCAGGCCTGTGTGTGTGTGTAACATGAAAAATAATAATAGAGTGAAAATTGATTTCCCATTGCGGGACAAATAAAGGAATTCTTCTTCTTCTTCTTCTTCTAGACACATGACTGGAGACGTCAGTTGCTTTATTTTGCTGTTTAAACACCATGTGCTTGTTTGCATAGCTAAGTAGTGTTTATTAAGTGCAAAAGAGCCAGCAATCCTCTCAGCTTCATCACTAGTCATAGGGGCAAGTGCTGGTAGCAATTATAATTATCAATAATGCAGTGGTTTTATTTCCAAGAGTAGGGACAACAAAGAGAATAAAAACACTAAACCCTCCGATCTATTAAGGTCAGTTATACCGTATGTCTCTTTGTCATGCAGCTGTCCAGATGTTTGTAACATACATGGAGAAAAAAAGAGAGCAGAAAAACATACTTCATCTAAAAGTCGACCCAACATGTGAATGAACAGTTTAGGGACTGCTATAATAACCTCAAAGCTCACAGATTGGTGATGGGACATTGTAGCTGTAATAATTTCATGAGAAAAAATCATTAAAAATACAACCTGTCGTCGTAAAAAAAAAGAATTCTTAAGACCGTCATGCAAAAAGGAATCATCTTATTTCATTGTTTAACGGCCATTTCCTCCCAATGTAGAAGGTCCAATTCCCCATATATTATCAGTTGTCACTGTTAACTCTAGTTGGCTCGAAGAGAGCAGCAGACTGTGTGTCCTCTGATACACACACTGTTGTCAGCTGCCTCATTTCATCTGCCAGCGAGGAGCTTCATGGCTTCACAATGGGGATCAGAAATGCAGGAACAAGGATATAATCCCCATGCAGGTTTCCCACCCACAAACATTTGTATTGATCATAAGGCACTGCTAACCGGTCCACCAACCTGCCATTGACTTTGTAGGTAAATTGTGTGTGTGTCCCCAGTCACGACAGCGAATTCTGATACTTTCTCAGGCCAGACCCTCTCCCTGTTTACATCCTACCTCAAGGAGCGCACCTACCGGGTAACATGGAGCAGATTCTGTTCCGGGCCCCTTTTTCTTTTTTCTCTGTACACCACATCACTGGGCTCTTTGAATTCACTCATTTTACGTTGCTTTGAATTAAAGCGTCAGCAAAATGTAATGTAATGTAATGGTGTTGCGTTATATCATAAACATTTCCTCTCTAATTTTAAACTTCCATATGAACAAATAGTTGATAGAATAATGTCCGTCACCGGAACCATACAGAAAGTTAGAAAAAGAATACGACGCACATAATCAAATTATCAAAGTCATATCTACTCATAATTGTACTGGATTATGAATCTTAAAATCCAATACTAGACCTAGAAAAATGTAACATGCACAAGAGTCCTGAATACATTGAAAGCATGATTTATTCAGACATAATTACATATCTTTAAAAATTGAGAGCCTCCTAAAGCTCATCTGTTGATGGTTAGCACTGTAGCCTCACACCGAGAAGGTTGCAGGTTCGCGTCCTGGCTAGGGCCCTTCTGTGTGGAGTTTGCATGTTCTCCACGTGTCTGCGTGGGTTTTCTCCGGGTTCTCCGGTTTCCTCCCACAATCCAAAAGACATGCACGTGTTAGGTTAATTGAAGACTCTAAAATTGCCCGTAGGTGTGAATGATTGTCTGTCTCTGTTCGTCTCTATGTGCCCTGTGATAGACTGGTGTCCTTTCCAGGGTGTACCCCGCCTCACGCGCGATGTCAGCTGGGATCGGCTCCAGCCCCCCGCGACCCCGACAGGGACAAGCGGTTGAAGATGAATGAATGATGATGTATTAACGCAGGTCCATGCGGGCCATTGTGATAGATGAATTGTGGAGTACCAGCTTAACAAGATTATTCATTACGCACTCCATATTTTGATATTTTGCTTATTAAATAACAGATGCAGATGTTGACCTGCAGTTGTGTGTATTCTGTTTGTTGAGGTTCCTACTGATATTTTTTCCTTTTTTCATTTTAAACCGCTCTCTGTTCCCCCAGAGAGTGTGCATACAATATATTATATTCTCTGCCCATGACTTCATTCCTATGTGGTCATGTTTCACTGCTTTAATGTATTGGGAATAGGGCTGCAAAGGGATGGAACTTTTCCGGAAACATTCCATAAACCTTCCATTGGAAATAAAGCTGGGGAATTTTTGAAACTTGCTATAGGAATTTTTGGAATTAATGGGAATTAACTGGAAATTGGGGATAATTAAAACAAACTGAATCATATCCAAACACAAATATAAACATTTTTTTTTTTGTCACAGGTGACTTACTGATGGAACAAAGACGTTTAACTTCAAAAATATCGGTTGACTTTTGGTTTCATGAGGTACGTGGGTAAAAAGTCCCGTTTGTTTGGACCCAACCACCACCACATGGTTTGGGGCTCTCATACTACGTCATCTTTTTTAGTGAGGACGGTATGGCGTTTTGTGTGCATGACGCAAACAAGAAGAAAATCAGATCAGTGCGTAGTGCAGTATTATATTATTATTTTGATAATCTCATAGCTTCATTGTAGATTGACAGTTTTAACCTCTTAGATATTTAAAGTTAGAATCATCCCCTAACGCTAACCAATGCAGAGCCTTCAGAAACTTCAAGAGTCTTGCTAACCCCCTGGGAAATTTTTCAGAGCATTATGTTTCAGTATAATGGATTTTGCCCATGAATGGCCACTTTTTTACTTACATTGTGTTTAACCTCTCGAATCACTACTTCTCACTCATCGTTTAAAAAACTCAACAGGCGAATTTACTCAAGCTATTACTGAAGTATTACCAGTAATTGAGGTTGAAGTGCTCTGAATGTGTTGACAGAGAACATTTCAGCTTTTCATTACTTTTAATTTACAAATTAAAATATACCTTTTGGCATGATAGGCCATCCTGTAAATATCTGCAATAAAAAGAAAAAGAAAAGAAATTTCCATTTTCAACTCAACAAGGCTTTAACAACGAAAAATACCAGGGAAAAAACACAAGGGAAGGTTAAATACTTTCTGAAAGGTAATGTGTGGCATTTAAAGATGGAAGGGTGACTTTTTGAATAATGGAAGAGAGCACACTTTTGTCCAGCTTATAATTAGTATGTGAATATTATCCCGAGAGCACAGCACAAAATCAAAATGGTCGTTATTCTTTTCAGTGCGACCAAGGCTGAATTTTGATATTACAGAATGTTCCTGATGTGACGCAGTACTTGGGAATATTTCTCTTTTCTGCCACTAATTTCAGCAATTTTTACAAAATTGATGGCGCTACACTCTCACCATTAAAAGTAAGTAATTGAAGTCATTAGTTTTAATAGTGGATAGTCTGGCGTTCATCCATTTTGTAAATCTGGGCAACATGTGTGATTTAACCTCACTGCCGTCGTCGGAGCTTGATTTGTTTTCCTGTGCAGTATGTTTTAGAAGGCTAGAGAGAGAGGGTAGTGTTAGGAAAATGGAGAAGGGATGCATTATTCATACAAATTAGGTGTCTGGTGTAAATCAGCATCCTGCTGTAGGAAATGGAGAAAGACAGGAGATGGAAAGTGCAATGTCCACTCCTCCCACCTGGCCACAGCATCTGTCTCTGAACAGCCTACTGCCAGTTCACCAAACATGAAGCATGTGTCAGGCCTTATCTGTTTGCCTCTGATGGGCTGCCAAAATTCAGGGCTAAGGGGACAGCCAGGCAACCGCGCATAGCCTTTCTCCCTCACCAGCCCTGTGCCTTTACAAAAGCTACTGGCCGGCCACTGATATGAGCAACAATTTCCTGTCTGGATGCTGTCTCAAGAACGAACACACATGCAGTACAAATAACTGTGCACACACACAAACTGAGTACCTAGGAAAATCATGGGCTGGCACATGTGCACATTTGTTTTTTAATCTCCACATGACTTGTTGGTAGTTGCCTAGCCAGCAGCAATCTCTTGCAGACAGGGTTTTCCAAGATGAACCACGCTTTGCTGGATTACCATGCAAACATGGCTCCCTCCCCTTGATATCGTCTCCATTTTCAACATGCCTCCGACTCCCTCTTTTCAATCAGAAAAAAAATCTCCCCTGTAATTCCCTGCCTCCCTCTTTCGCTCCACTTCTCCATCCCAGCACTGTCACTATCATCCCCAGGTCAATTTCCAACATGCCACACAGGGCTGCGATCAGGGATAGTGTGGTCGACAGTCGAGGCAATGTGTAGATTGGCTGTTCACAAGCTGCAAGGTGGAAGACACAGGGCTCGTCTGAACCCGCCAGTGGCCCTTTAAGCTGTCATGCAGTACTTTCTATAGTTTCCCTCTGTTCTTGCCTGTGTCCCATCACAGTAAAAGAAGACATGGGCAGTGAAAGTCATGTAGATGTGTCTCAAACTTGTTCAGTAGGTAGTGAACTGCTCAAGGATTCAGACATATTCGAGGGTGTCCCAGTGCCAAGATCATTCCAGTTCACCAGAAGTTCAGCTGCCTAGAAGAGTCGCACACAGCAGTGAGCAGCACTGTTATGTCTCCTCACAGACTGGAAGCAGCTTTGCCACGCATTTTAAAACACTCCCACTTGAGAGGTGGAATTACACCAGGGACAAACGGACCACATTTAATTTGCAAATGTAATGCTCGGTTATACAGTATGTTAATATGCCATTCTTCATTGTTCACCAGGTTTTATCGAACTCCAGATTTTATATTCATATCATACTTTGAGTCCTTCCTACATCTGATAGATTAGATGTCTATAGGTGAGTCGAGAGCATCCAGAAGACACTTGAACTTTTAAATCTTAATAAGTCACATATGTTTTAGGACTGTTGATATAGAATATCAGACAGCATTATGTATTTATAAGTGTAGTCATTTAGCATTATGAATGCATTATTATTCACTATGAAAGCCATTAATAATGCACTATAGAGATCTTAATCGTGGTCCCGAGTTCAGCCAAAGAGGGCATTTGGCAGTAGGTTGATCAAAAAACACTACTATAATAATAATAATAACAACAATAATAGTAATACATTTAAACTTTATTTATACAGCACCTTTCATACAAGAAATGCAGCACAAAGTGTGACTTTCATCTTCTAAGATTCCAAATCGATTCCTAACTTTTTCCTGCCTCACCCTGCGCTCTTCGCGACTTCCGTAGAACACCGTTGCAGCAAGCTACTGGCTAGTCAGTCACTGCCAGAAGTATTTGGGCGCACTTCGGATTCCACAACCTCAGTTTACTCTCATTTTGTACATATATACCATTTATATTGGCAACGAGTTGTAAAGTTCAAACTGCATCAAGTAATTTTAGCGAGATGTCACATTTTCGTGGTCATTTTGTCTTGAGATGGGTTAATACTGAATGCATGGTAAATGTTAAAGGTGTACAATTGCATCATACAATACTCTATAGGTGGCAAAAGTCAGAGCTCATATTATTTTCTTTAATAGTCTGTCCTAGCTTTGACACATAAACACAAACCGTTACTGTAGTTTCACTGTAGCTAGATTTCTCTTCAATGTTTTCATGGTGAGCATTGGCTGCTTATGGGAAATAAATAGACTGGTCAAATTTGAAGCAGCAAAAACATTTCTTTGGTTTTAAATTGATTGCACACATATGTACAACAGATCTTCGCAACAACCTCCTAATTGGACTAATCTTTCTAGACAGCTACATCAGACATATAGCTCTATTTTTGGTTCTTCAGTTCCTGAGAAAAAAATAGCTGGGTGTTTGAAAAGGCTGGATACTTGCCTTTTACTTGCCAAGTAATTTGTTTACTCCACTGAGTTTTATGTTGGAGAACGAGCATGGGAGTACACCATGTTTTGGGTTAAAACTACATAGTGTAATGCGAAACATTATGTATGCTGCTAAGCTACAAATAAACATGATCTTTATGATGTTCTGTGTCATGTATTCATATTTAAATTAACTTCTATAGTCCTGCAGGTTCATTTGTCAATTATATTACAATGGCTGAGCCACGTTGAAAGCCAATCAGAGGTGAGATAAGGATCAGTTTTATCAATGTGGATTAAAAAGCAATCTCGGAGTCCAAACACCCAAGGCGATCTGTTATCCCGATCTGAGCCGGTGAGCGTTTACACCACAGTCAGAATAATAACTCAACTTGTGAAAGCATCAGATAGAGATGTAAAATGACTGAGTTTACACAACTGTGCGCCCGTTGTGTCTGATACACCTGTGCATTCTAAGGCAATATCAAATTAATGTGCAGGAACACACACACACACACACACACACACACACACACACACACACACACACACACACACACACACACACACACACACACACACTGAACAAGATGCAGGAAATGTATTTATCAAACCCTCACAAATCAACAAACAACATATTCGCACTGGGTCCATATATCTTACGAAAATGTATGCAAAACAATTTTGTATGATATCATATATCCCGAAAAATGACATTGTTTTTAATGCTGTGAAACAGCAGCCGATAGGCCATGATCACAGTTGAGCTTAGGCACAAAAACGACTTGGTTAAAGGTACCGCACTTGAAATACTGAAAAAGGTTGCCAACGTTATTGTGTTTTTTTTATACCTACACCTGAAACACCCAAAACAAACTGAGAAACTCTCTGTGACATGCTTTAGTCTCAAGACTACAGCCAATGCTTGCGCTCACGCTCATACACGTGCGCAAACTCGTGCTCCTACATGTGCATCCATGCTTTACAAAAGCCCACATCTCTCAACCGAGCCACGGCCGGAAAGCGTGCCATGCCTGGGTCCGAAACAATTGTACACGTACTGGTCAAACGAACTACACTTTAGCTGTCATACATGCTGGGGCACGGTACGAAATGGACAGTGCGAGTGCGCCCTGAGTCTCTGCTCAGGATGTCATTATACTACACTATACTGTATCTTTACATAGCAAATAATTGGTTGCTGTGTAAATATTAGTGCACTGAATGTAGAGTACAGGTCGCCTAAGATTACTCATATCCTACGTCACCGGATTTCGTCTTTGCTGCAGATGTAATTTCTACATTAACAAATACTTGGATTATATCCAAAGTACAGTGCATTACTTTGTATAGTTATATGTGCGAAAAGTAAATGAGAAAAGAATTTGGTGTATCTGGCATCCGGTCTAAGTGTGTTGCGTTTGCTAACTCTGAGTGTGCCAATCAGACAGGCATTTCTATAGATCTCCCATGGAAAATCGAAAAGCATTTCATTGCCTCTTAAAATCTGACTCCTGATTAATTCTATAGTTTCACTGAGTGAATGAGAGCCTGCCTGTGAAGTTGCCTTACCACTCACACAATGTAGCACTTTTCTTTGAGAGACATTTACACCTGTATTTCATAAGAACATTGTATGTTTAATGAGGCACTCATGAATAATCACCACTCATAAAGACTTAATTACAGTGTATCTTTTGTGTTACAGTTGTGTCATTTGAAAACAACAACCAGTTGGTCTAAAAATAAGTATCTGTTATGTTGCTGCAGTGTGTGCAGACTAATCAATAATAAAAAAGAACAGCATTCATCCGAAGAAGGAAATCAGGCAGAAAACGGTTCTGTTTCAACTCATCCAAATACATAATCTGGGGCTGAACTATAAATAGACATGACTTCATATTTTTTTTCCCCCAAAGTGACAATAAGTTCTTTCAACCATGAATATACTCAAAAGAGTTAATACAATTAATCAAATAAGCAAAATTAGCTTCAAGTGCTACTAAAAAAACAAAAAACAAAATCGGTTAGATATTAATTCTGACAATACTGTACCATACAGTTGAAAACAAACATATCACTAGGGGTGGTAATATCTAGGCTTTCAATTTGATTATGATTCAGGGGGTTGCAATGTGATAATAAAACGGCAGTTGCGCTTAGACAGTTGTGTCGAGATGTGAGAGAGGACAGCAGTCAACATTGGCCACTGTGGCCATGAATTACTTTTTCACACAGGCCAGTAAATATTCCTTCGTGGGCCGGATCGGCCCCGGGGGCCGGCAATTGGATAGCCCTGCACTACGGTAACATCTGCGGGATGCTTTCGGCTGCCGTGCGGTTGGGGTACGCCAGTTCTAGTTAACAGTGGACATATTGGACCTTGTGGGCTTATTTGTGAAAATAAGTGTGAAATGATCCCAAACCTTGCACTTTCTCTGCCTTTTTCGGGCTGTTACTTCACTCCCCACCATCGCGCCAACTGAAATCCGGATGTAGTAGTGTGCATCCGCAAAAACGATCCGCATGGAACAATGATCCCTGCGATGGGAATTTAACGATTCCCTGAGGCAGAGTCTTTTGTAGTCGAGTAACCGTTTCAGCCCTTTTAAGATTGGAAGGGGAAGGAATAATTTCATTGTTCAGGGAAATTCTATTTAAATTGTATGTATGACAAATGCTTTGACTTCACTTGAACTGGAACTATATTTTAGTTATCCCGATCCATTAACTCTGAATTGTAATACTAAACACTAACAATGAAGTGAGGAGGCGTTTTGGAAACTCAGAGGCAGTAAAGTGTATTTAGTTCTAATTCCACAGCTCATGAGAGCACACATAAAATGATGAATTTTACTTACCTTCCGTTGTGTCACTCAACATTTAATGAGCAGGCAGTGTCAAAGTCCCTGAAGGTTGATATCATCAAGATAGCTTTAAGCTCTGATTGCAGGCAAGCTGTTGTTTCCAGAAGGTATGTGAAGCGTTACATGTAGTTATATAAACATCTCTTGTGCAAAGCTGACGAGGTCTCTGTGGCATCCTTCCACTGCTGTAAACAGTCTGTCAGAATAAATACTATTCAGATAATCGGAAGAAAAACACAGCAGAACACTTAAATAGCTCTCCTGTTGTTCTTATTAAAGTGAATACAACCAGTTCTGCCCAACAAAATGCTGCTAAATCAAGTGTCTGAAATTTTACATGACAGGCGGTCCTCATCCCTGTTACACTTATACCTACAAAATGAACTGTAATTCTTACTTAAACCATTTATTACTGTAGATATTACATCCGGAGTAAAGAAGGAAATCGGCTGACATAGTATAACAGGGAGGAGGGTCGGGGTGGAGGATTGCTCCAAAAACACAGAACTTCCACCTGGGGACTAGTGTCTGCGTCCCAGAAGGAAGCACTAAACCAAAATACAAACTTTTTCCTAATCTTAACCGTGCCTTTTTGTTGCCTAAACTTAACTATCACAGTCCCCTACCGGTTTGAATAAGATATTATACCGAACCATCAATAAGAATACATTAAACCTGTGCAATCTGGTTTTTACCAAGTCTTACAATGAATGTTTTGTCCATTTATTCAGTCTAAAATGCCGAGCAGGGGACATATGGGTACCATCTTCCTGTGACATTTGGAATTTCCAAATGTCAGAAGTTGATGTGTGCAACTCAGCTTGATTCCAACAATAACAATACAAATATTTAGCAAAATGCAGGACTCAGTGGCTCAGCTGACATGGTTGCACTTGAGATGGTCACAGTATGTGTGTAGCTGTCAGAAGTGATAATAGCACCTCTAACAGGATTACCCTCCTCACTTTCCCGTAGGGAGCTGACCCTGACCATGACGGCCATCTTTGATAAAACTCAGCCTCGGCTGTTAAAGCTCAGGAGGGAATGCAAGTAGCCTGAGAGTGAACACCAGCTACAGACACACACAGGACTGGAATCTGTTTTGGAAGCAATGTGCTTCTGCCCCTCTTACAGCCAATGCATGTCCTTCCTCTGGTCCTTTTAAGTTCTACCTAAACTTGTGGATCCTAAGGTAGAAAAATTGTCCTGTGTCATGAATCTTAAGATAAGATAAGATAATACTTTATTGTCTCTTACACAAGGGTTACAGAAAATTTTCTTTGACAAGGCTCCAATCACAAGAAACATTCACACAGACATATAAGGACAAGACATGGGGTGTTGAGGTATCAGCTGTGGTAGTCATTTTGTTTTGTTCAGTATGGCTATTGCAAAAGGGATGAAGGATCTTATACATGTATGACCTATAGAATGTATTTTTATTATGTTTTTGTCAAAAGTGTTGGCAATACCAAGCATCATGACATCCATACAGAAAACAAAGTAAAAATTACAATTCACTGATTGATGGTGGGTTATGTGCCAGACTAGCTGTTTCCAGTTTTTCTGCAAAATGACCAATATATTGTCAATATCATATCCTGTATATTTGAATATCATGGTTGGTGTATGTCTTGTGTACAGGTATATATTAAGGTACTGATTTATCTTTAATTGGAATCGTGAAAAACTTGCTTTAAACATGATTAATGTATTTCTTGTGAAAGTTTGTTAAATATTGGCCATTATCTGTGTGGGCATTGTGCTAGAATTTGAAGCGTCTTGAATTTACAGCATTGCATGCAAAGAATACCTGGACCTTTCAAAAGGATATCTGGACTGCAGGCTCCTCTTGCAGGGTATCAAGGTATGCCCTGCTACATTGTTCAATGTCTGCCTGAATCATATTACCATGTTAAGGTGTTTGGATGATTTAAAACTGAAATTGCCAAAATCACATACTTTTGTCATGAGACTTCATTCCATTCCAAGGCTGATATTTCCGTTTCTCAAGGACAAATTCCAAACTGTTGTCAGCCCAAGCCACTGTTTTAATGAGATCAACTGCTTACCTCAGCAGTCGCCATGGTGATACAGTAAAAGAAAAGGTTATATGAGAGCTGTTATGTGACTTCAGTTAAACCAGTGAACCAGGCCTGGAATGTCACATTCAAAAGGCCTCATCTTCCTCTCCTCCTCTCAATAACACACCTTTCCCTTCTCTATGCTAATCACCAGTAATAAATCACATCCACACTCACGTTCGGCTGCAGTGAATTATGGGACAGGTCATTTTGATTTCCAGTGGCTGCAAAACAAAGATGGTGTGGAATTCAGTGTAATCAGAACGGCAACAGTTGTACATGAAAAAGTAAAGGGGGTGTAGACTCTCCTTCTTCATTGCCTGGAAACATGTCAGATTTATCCATTGTCTTATAATGGGATGTTTGGAGATAGAGTGCCAATATTTGACACTCTAGAAAGAAAAAAAAAACGGATTATGTTGCCAAACAACACTCGAGGAGAATGGTTTCTTCTGCCTGTCTTGAACCATAAGAACGGTCCCAATCCGCCTTCATACTGCAGTAAAACCAGCACAGAGGAGGAATCAGCTCCACAGAGGTTGGAAACTCCCACTGCTTCATGTACTGCAAAACTATATCTTATCCCAAGTCTGTAATCTACAGTTCAGCTGAACAAGTTCAATTTATCGTGTCACAGTCAAACACAAGAAAAAAAAATTGCTAGTTTGCACGATAAATTGATCCTCCGTCTAGGAAAGCATGTAAGGGGCAAAGGAAAACAAGTTGTCAACCCCTTCAATTGAATTGCGACCCAAGTGCTTGCTTGCTCTTTGTCTCTATTATGAGACCAAAAGATTTATTAGAGGAATATTGAGTTTGTGCACATACTACCAGTTCTGCTGGCCGTTTTGTATGTCCCACATGAGCGCAGAGAAGGAAGCGAAGCACTTTGTCTTCGAAATCTGCGAGTCTTTTCTTTTGAGGATTGGAAAAAAGGGCCCACACGTGCATCGTACACATCCGCATAATAGTTGTTTGTTCCATCTCCCTCAGGACACTTAAACATGTTTCTGCGGTGTTTATATTTTAGGATGCTCATTTTTCAGGCTTTAGTCGTTCAAAGAGGTCAGAATTAAATAACTGTGAAATCAAAAAAGAAAATGACCCATTTTGATGAGACATTGCTGTCATGGGCAGGAGGTACCCCCCCTTATCAGAGGATAAAGTATGATTGTGCTATCAAAGGACCAGTTTAAACCCTCTAAATCCTGGTTAGACACAGCAGAGTTAATCTTGAAAGTCGCCAGGGAAAATTATTTAATGAGAGCCATAGGTGATTTTATTAGTTGGGGGTCCATGCTGTAGATAACGTACTGGCTTATTTCGTTCTTTTGTTATTGCAGATGCAGTGGGACAAATTAGTAGAAACAAGAATAGACAGTAAGGGAAATTAATCCACAAACATTAAGCTATATTTCCTTCTGAGCAAAACAAGAGCCACAAGTGACTGATTACAATCATGAATACCCCTTAATCTTAAAGTTAAACGTCAGCATTTTTTTATTACTTATCTTGTGTTTGGATGTGTTGATTGGGATTTTGACATTATGGTTGCTGATCCAGTCAAGACAGATGGCCGTCCTCCACAGAGCTGGGTCTGTCTGACGTTCCTGCCTGTAATAGGGAAGGTTTTTGTTGCCACTGTACTCTACGGGGGAATTGTTGGGTCCATGTAAATCATAAATAAGTCATAGAGTGTGGTCTTTACCTAGTTTGTAAAGTGTCTTGAGATAACTTTTGTTATGATTCTGCACTATAAATAAAATTGAATTGAATTGAATTGATAATCATTATATGGCTCTTAACCCCAGTTCATAAATGACAATTAGATTGTGTACTTGGAGAAATTCATATTATTGTAATATTTCAAAACCTTTAATCACATACACACCTTCTTGCTCACAGACACACTATGGCCCTGTAAGCAGGTAAGGTTCCACATAAGGTCTGTAGACAAAACATCAAAATCATCCCAGCAAAATACTTCACGGAGAAAAGAAATGCCTCTGCAGAATACCAACACGGTCCCCCTCTCCTGTATGAACACTGCTCTAACGGAGTGTAGAGGAATGTGAGATATTTGAGTTCTTGTGAGTTTCTCTATTCAACTTTTCAAAGCCTCGCCCCAGACAGGGATTTGTTTTTCTATTGAGATCTAAAGTCCTTTCAAAATGATGGAACGAATGAGCAGAATATCAGGTGGCTTTTGCTCAAGGACTGAAAAGTATTCCAAGTTGAGTGTTTGAGAACTGAAGATCCTGTATTATTGCAATGAAAATGTTGTTAACATGCACGGCAAATGATGTTGGGCGTCAACTAATGCCAGTGCGTTTTCATGCATTTACAATGATCTATGCTACATTAAAGCAAAGACAAAAAACTTAACAGAATCATAGTTGTCATGTGATTCCAACACACCGTAGCGCGTTTCCTGAATGTTCTTTTCTTGGCCGGTGTTTCATCAGACAATTGAATGATTAGGTGTGTAATAAAGGTCAATCCCCACATGGATAAATGAATCAGTGTTAACACAATCGTGAACCCACTTATTAAAAATCACCAGACAGAGGGATTACAATTATACAGGCAATAACCAGAGCCACAATGCACACTCAGTTTAAATCAGTGTATTGCACAATGAGCTACTCAATATTAGAAAATGTCTTTTAAATAATTTTCCAAAAAGTCCAAATAATGATCCCCAACACATACAGAAAAACACTTTTCGTTTTCAAGCACAAGAAAATAAATAAAGAATTTCAGGTTGTTTAATTCGGTTTTAGTTGAGGTTGTTTTGTATGAGTGAATCATCTTCTCAAACAAAATAATAAAGGATCTCTGATAAGTTTCAGTTTGTTTTTCCTGTTAGGAGTGGAGCCTCTTCCAAGTGAATCTCCAACGCTGTCGGAGTTAAATAATTCACATGCCGCCATGCAATTAAGATAAATAATATAAGGCTATTTAGTTTGTTTACTAAAAGGACATGGTATAGAGCTGTTCTATAGGAAATGTATCCTTAAATGACTCCAGTTGTGATGTGACGCTATTCAGGAAATACAACAAAAGAAAAACAACTACATTGTCCATGTAGGATGGCACCGTTTGTCTGTGCCTTCCAAAACCATTTTAGAAAATAAAATATTTAATTTGCTTTTTCAACATTATACATTTCTTCAATAGTGACAATGTGCTTTTACTTTTTTATGGTAATGTTTAGGCATGTGGGTAGGGAATTTAAATCCAGAAAATGTCAAGAGTGATTTGAAGCACAAGAAAGGCCAAGTTTTCTCTCTTAAACTGTAACCTTAATAAAATACTTTTTAAAATCTACCAGATACCAGAGATGAATATTAATTAAGTAAACTCCAATGCGAACAGTGACTGGCTTTGGTCTGTCACTGTCTGGTAAAAAAAAAAACTTGCATCCATGTCCTGATTTTTTCATTAACATTGAATTTAATATGGACGCCCTCTGCGGTTGAGGATGGTACTTGATTCATCAGTTTTTAATCAGGATTGTTTGGGAGACAATCACTTCAGTGGCTCAATCACAACCCCCTCACCCCATTCCCTCTCACAGACTGCTGTCCTTTCTCTCTTTCTCTGTATGCTGCTACATCAACACTGACCAGCATTGTGTGTCTCTTTATATCAGATAACAGTGCAAGGTAATGTGGGCAGATTGAACAAGAGTAAGATTTCTCCCTTTAGAAAAGAAGGCTTTTTGTCTTCCTTCTTAAATCTTTCTTCGCGAGTCATGCCCCAGCCTTCTTGGCTTACTTCATTAGTCATGCGGACGTACGGTGGAAGAGAATGGTGGAGCCTCTGATTGACTTTCCTCTAGTCAAACATTCAGAGGTCTTATGTGTGTAGGGAAACCATTGAACCTGGTGTACCAACCCGTACTTACTCCTGTTTGTTCTGTAGCTGTGATATCCTGTCCGTCAATGAAGTTTCAGGAAACTCGCCCATGGTACAAGATACTCTGCAGGGGAATATCCATCGCTTCAAAAGTGTGTTATGTTTCTATCGGCACTTTTAAAGATTAAATCAACTTCTCAACAAGCCACCTGAGGGAGAGAAAAATCTCCCACATCCACCTTTCTTTTACACCAAACTGCCTTTTATTTCTCTTGAACTATGCCTCCTTCCATTAAACATAAACCCTAATTTTACCCGAGCGGGCAGAGAAACACGTTAAAGACCGGCATGGCTGTAACACAAATCTAAAACCTTTGGTTATAGAAACCATGCTTATCTCGGCCTTGGCATTGACTGAGTTGACTGTACTTTAGTTTTAAATATCCTTTGATTCAGCTAAGAAGGCACGTCCTTGAATATTTTTTTCAGGCATTTGAGTGTTACTGTTATCTTTTCAAGCTTTAGGTGTTGCATTTTAATGAGTAATCCTGTCACAACCCCTGACAACCGATCTTTTCACTTCTGTTTTAGATACTTACATCACCCTTCTGTATGATTAAAGTAGTGTACAAGCCACCCTTAGTGGTCAGAGCCCAGGAGTGACAGGAGTGACATTTTCAGTCCTGTTCCAACCTGTCATATTCTCCGTGAAGAGGCCACAGAAGGTCAAACTGCCACTACGATTAGATTCAAAGTGTCACTGTGAAGGAAAAATACCTTCTACATGCTGAGTGCTACTGGTAAAGGCACTTTATGTATATAGGAGTTGCTTTGTGTTAGATATGAGGAATTTGTACTTTTTCCCTTGGCAAACAATAAAATGGGTGATCCAGATGATCACTCAAGCTTTACTGCATTCTGATAAAGGCATTTCCTTTACTCAGATTAGACCTTGACAGAGGAAGGTGTGAAGACAGCGAAGTCAGTAGAGTCAGCTTCTCCTATCAGCGGGGATGTTTTTACTTGGTTATGCTTTGCGTTGCAAAAAAAGCACATTACCACATTACCTATAACATTACAACCTTTAGTACCAGGGCATTTCCCCTGTGCCAACAAGGGTGTCCTATTTGTTGGATGTCCTGTTTGGTGTCGGTTTACTCAGTGACCATGGGGTTGTCTCAGTTTTTTGGGAAAGAAACAATGATATCCCTGTTGGCAGTGTTGTAGAGCCGTTGCTTGAAGAGCAGGAAGTCCTGGGTTTCCACCTGGCCCTTGCTGGATGTTACACTACTGTGAGAGGCTAAGGGCTATTGAAGAAGTGAAGAAGTGTGTGAATACAGAAACGGTGATCTGAAGGTGTCATCGCTGACAAGGGACACATTCAATAGGGATAGTGGACCATTTCTTGGAAAGGCTTCACTAGTGTCATAGTGACAACACCACTTGGAGACCATGCATTAATGGCTAATAAGCTCTTACAGGTTGGACAAATGTTATACATTGAGAAGTGGTTCTTTTTCAAGTAATCACTTCATCATAAATTAGGTTAGTGTAAATGCAGATAAATCAATGTCTCTTTGAGGTAGTTGAATTTGAGACACATATCCATGTAATCTTCATGTTAATCTGTTGAATAGTGGATTTGGGAACAAAAAAAATAATATTTAATATTTATACAATGTATTAATCTTTTTGCAGAATGCATATATTGGGTTTACATTATTCATATTTAAACTATTGACACCACATGTTGGGAAAAAAATCAATATCCAAAAGTTGAGCAGTGATTTTACCAATTTACCAATTCTGCTACCTGGATATAAAATGATTTCATAAAACTGATAAATAAGCATTAGATGCTACACTAACCATTAACCACTATGCCAACTGACGGGACAACTAACACTAGTATCAAAGATGTGTTTAAAGAATGGGCAAAACATTATATTAATATTTTCTGGGTTAGTTAGTATCTGTAACTTATTTTCATCTCTAATTTCCCAACTATGGCCATGTTGTCTATGTTGTTTTATTAAAATTGACTCCATTTTACCATAGCAATAAATAATCATTGTTGATTGTAAGTCACCTTTTTACAGCTCTATTCATAACGAAAATCTGAGGGCTTTCAACAGTATCATTAATGGTTACGGCAGAACCCAGGATCATTTTCTGGGTATTAGGAAACATTTCCTTGTTCAAAACTCATACTGTTCGCTCCAAATCCATTTTCCAGAGATAACACTTTGATGAAATGCATGTCTTTTTTATCTGCTAATAGGATATTTTAAAAAAAAAAGTTCAATCTAAAATGTCAAGTGAAATGCATATTGCTGTAAACAAATCATGAAATTGAGTCGTCTTAGTTTGAAAAGTGAAATATAACATTGATAAGATAGACTTCTGTAAAAAGATAATTTAAAATTTCTCATCAGCCAGGTTACAAACTTTTCTGTTATTCTAAGACAAGAGACCTTGGTTGTGGCTTACAGAATATGGTACTGCATAGTCTTACAATCAAATGTCATTTCTTCTTTGCACAATGCTCAACATTACAATGTACCATCCGAGCCACCAGTATTGCAAGCCAATAATTTTCATCACTGCCTCATTCAAACCCAATTACAATAATGACGAGCACCTGTCCTTGATGAGCTTAGTGATTCTTTTCACAGAACCAAAAGTAGCGAGTAAAATATGCCAAGAGAACTGCCAGAGGAAGAAGTAGGCAGGTTTTGTTACTTACTTTTCTAGTTTGGTGGAAAGGACTCTTATCATTCTCCCTCTTCCTCCATCCTCTTTTGTCAGGGAACATTAGACTTTCCACGTACTCCGGTTATTCTACCTCCATCATTCAAGCTAAGGTTACCTGACAATAGCCTCTCTAAGCTGTTTTGTTGAGGTGTTGGCTGTTTTGTTGACTTGCCACATAGCGACATGCTTTGTGGTGAGCAGTGATGCTGTTTATTCTGAAAGTTAAGCAGAAAGTAATGAAGCTGTGAAATGCTTCATAAGTACAGGCACCCCTCAAGCGCATTCCTTTCCTTTGTGCCATAAAGCGAATAATTATTATGTCGGGAGTTGGTACCTGACATTCAAAGTGAGGCTTAGAGAGCCAATCTAAACGCTGGTGATATCATTTTACATAGACATTACATTGTGCGAACAACATTTACTTCATAATGATAAGTTTGAAACGGAGATAAGCATTTAAGTAAACTGAGTACAGTGACTGCCATTTTAGAAGTGGACTTTTTCATGACACTCTATCCAGGCCTACTGTATGTGCATGCTCATTGGACTGTATACTGGTCTGCAGCACGGGGGAGTAATTCAGGGGTTCAGTGTCTTGTCCAAGGACACTTCGACATGCAGACTCGAGGAGCTGGGGATCGAACTTCTGAGCCCTCGAATAAACCCACTCTACCTCTGATCCACAGCTTCCCCAAATACGTTAATTCACTCTGTGGCGGAGAGACGGGAAGATCGAAACTCTCACATCTGCCCGTTAATTTTGAAGCTGGTTAGCTTATATTAGCACTTACACTGGAAACAATGGTAACAACATCTGCGCCTCTAAAACTCACTAACTTCTGATTTAATTAATCTGCATTAAAAACACTAAGTAAAAAAACCTGCCAGGCAACTGGTCTTGGCTTGGAAATACTAGTTTGGTGCATAAGCTCATGTCTGGGTATTTGATGGAATTAAGCAAATACCAGTTCTATGTCTGTTATTTTTCTACTAAAATAAATTCAGGGTTCCCCGCAGAAAATGTGTTAGTTAGGGGTGTGTAAACTTTAAATACTAAATATTACATAATAATAAAATATTGTAATAAATGAATAACCTTTTAAAAACACAGGTTATCCTCCTTAACAAAGAACAACTCAAGGGCCCTGTTGTAATTAATATCTTTCACAGGTGGACCATACTGATTTTCTGTACACTAGTCATTTTATTGTACTCCCGTATACGACAATGCAATGCGGTGTTTTACTTGAGTAGAAGAAGAAGCAGAAGAGGTGCAAACGGTAGCAAAGTATCTGAGAGCTAACTGCAGTTACCAACAACCGTTACTTACGAGCTGACTACTCTTACGCTATCTGGACACACAACCATTATTAACAAAACCATGCTTTAAACAGACTATAAAACAGGTTCACAGCTCTATTTGTTTACATGATGCTCGACGCACCTGCTTTGAAGTGACAGCTGTTGTTAAACACATTAGTAGTCTGCTGGTGCTCGAGACATTTACCTGTTTTTCAGGGGCATATTTTACAGCTTGACAGCGTCAATGTGATGCGACAGTCTGACGCTCACATGTAGTTAGGACACGGTGTAACACGGCGAATATTGCTCATATCATTTTTTGTTAATATATCGGAAGTTAAGTTGGCAGGTCTGTGTTGTTTAGGTGGCCCCCGAAGCCGTACAGTGCTGCGGGGAAACCTGACACTCTGGTCTCTCCTCGGCTCCACATCATTCACATCAACCATGTCTTGGAGTCTAATTCCTTCAGGTTTTTTATGTTCGCATCTTGAGTTCCTCATTGAGCATGGTCAGAATCTCAATCGCATTTAATGGCCAAGTAGGCTGGCAGATACGAGGTATTTAAATAAGGTCCTTAAGTACCATGAACAGCAACAAAACCAACATAGGCACAACAGGTTCAACAAAAAAAACTGCAGCTGGGGTTGACGACCATATAATATCTGTGTGGTTTTTCACTAATTTTAATATTCTCATCACTCTTTTTTTTTTTTACTCAGTCTCACAAAATGTGACACAAATTACAAGCAGGATTCAGTGAGCATAAGCAATGCTTTGAATCCGACGAATATGACCATTCCTATTCAATGGCTCTTCCTAGTAAAGCACAATCAAGGACACAGCTGCAGCAATTATTTTTGGTATGCAATCCTTTCTTATCCAATTTGGTATTCACTATGGATCTTGATGTGTAGGCATATCAATAATGGTCCATTGTCTTGGCTGAAAAATGCTGCCCAATATGTAAACTCGTGCTTGAGGGCTTAGATGTTCTCACCTCACAATAAATGTTAGGAGATCTTGCAAATATTGTGTTCGAAAATTAAATCCAGTCCTTGGAACGTAAGGGTGACATTAGATATGGCTGGGATTTGGTGTCTGAGTGCTCTGAAAGCTTTCCAGTTCCAGACAATCTTCACTCATTGTTAACTTGTGGCTGAAAGCGAGAAAGGAGTGGGATGCTGCAGTGTCCACCATTGCATGCTAATTTTTATAAAACCGCACTATTTTAGGAGTCACTCTCTTCTATCTTGTGTACTTTTCATATAAGCTAACTTGAGTAAAACAGACACCGAAAGTATAAATTAAAAATAATCCTTCAAACAGATCAGCATTAATTAAATTTACACAGGAAAAATATTTTCTCAGGAGCAAGCAGATCTCCACGGTTATATTACTACTGCCATTTAACGAAAATAATGTCATTAAAATGTTTAATAGAAGTAATTTAGTCAATGCGCCACTGTAGGTAGCACTTTGTTATGAGTTTCTGTTTGTCATGCCAAAATGACGTCTTATACTCATAGTCATAAAAATATAAAATACACCATATAGCACATATAATTAATCAGTTTTCATAAATGTGCCTTGTGGTTACCAATAAGCTTGAGATTGCATTATTTAAGTGTTATGGATGTTTTTCTCACCCAGATTTCAAATAATACCTAAAGCACTCCCTAAAATGGCAATATCAAGTCACAAAATGCAAATGCTAGCAATGTCAGGGTATGGGTTATCAGGTGAAACGCAAACCAATGCAAAACCAACCTGCTACTTAACAGATTATTGTTTTCCACTGTTCACTTCACTGGCACTTTTCAAACAGCCTTCTCACATGTATAGGACACTTTCGTACTCAATACTTTTTTATCTCCAAGTGACAGAAACACTAAACGTCATATATCACTAACTCAACCTTTGTCGACAGGCAACTGGTTCTGAACCCGGTAATTACTCGTAGTAACGTAGAGGACGTCAACAAAATCCTGCCAACATTTTAAAAGTTTGGGCCTTGTTCCAAGAAACACATTTGGTGAGTTGTATGTGTGATTTGGCTGAGTAAACAGACTAATTGCAAAGCAACCCATTCGGCCAAGTTCTGACTAGTCAAACATTTCATCTGGCGAAGGATTGCAAGCCACTCACATATTGAAAATATATAAAATAGCAAATGAAGGACAAACTGACAGAAGTGGCAGTAGGCCTATCTTTAAACAAATCAGCTCATACAAGCAAAATGGTGCATTTGCAACCAACGGTAAAATTGTATTTGACTTTGATCTCCACTGTGGTAGCTTGTGTCAACAGCTGATCAAAAATAGAGGTGTGTTTTTGTGTTTGCATATGTATTTTTGGTTCAGATTGGCCCAGAGCCAGCCAGTGCTGAGTTTCGGCTCACAATTTTTCTTGTCAGAGCAATGTGACGAATGAGTCAATTACCAGTGGTCAAGGGTGGTTTCTTCTCTGCTCTCCTTTGTGCAGCGCTGCTTCTTCTGCCAAAGACTCACCAGAGTGTCTGCTTGGGGCATATAAAATACCACCCGATGATGTCGGGCTTCCACTTTTGGCTTTTTCTCCCGCCCTCATCTAATGATGTTGACCTGGACAGGAATCGAGGCGCTCTCTGCTCTTCCACGGTTGCCCCTATTGTTTTGATGGAAGAACTTTTTGCCGGTAATTACACAGTGGCCGATGTCACTGGCCTCTAGTGATGTGCACAGGCGCTCTAAGGACCATGAACAAAAAGGACTGACTTTCCTTACTTCACTTGCAATAAGTTAGGGTTGTAAGAAATCAGTGTCAAGAAGCAAACAGTGGTCTCCAGTTTTAAAGTCTAAAATTTCGCTTACCCATCCAGCCCCATGGCCTTCTTCCTTTGCATGCTTGGCTCTATAACAACATCATGCCTCCACCTTTATATCCAATAGACGAGTCATAATTAAAACTGCCACTAGATGGCTTTGTCAGTTGAACATAAACAAATGATGTCGAAATGATTGATGTTGTTGAAATTTCTTGGACGACAGTCCTTATTGTACTGTAGGAGGAAGGTTTGAGTGCCCTTTTCATGGGGAAATGTTCTGACCCTCTGAAACACTTCATTTTTCATTGTTGCCCTAATATCATACAAAAGTGTCCTTCTTCTCCCCACATGCCTCTAGTTGGCCCAAGTACCTTGTTAAAGAATGCCTTTATTCATCCCACAAGGGGAAATTACATTTTTGCACTCTGTTATTATATTATTCACGTTACACAAGCACAGGCCTGAAATACACACACATGCATAAACAGGGCCTAATTACATGCAATTAATGGAGAGATGTCAGAGCGAGGGGGCTGCCAATGGATCAGCGCCCCCCAGTTAATCAGCCAGATGCCACTTTCATAACCCTAAAGGTAAGGGTTAGGGGACCTATGTCATTAAAATTGGTTATGGTTAGGAAACAAGCTAACCCCTTGTGCACGTGCCCTCCATCTTTGGCACCGCGTTTCACGACAATCCTGACCTAAACTGGCTTTAACCAAGTCATTTTTGTGCCTAAACCTAACTTGTTTTTGAATGTTTTCTTTTTTTTGCTACAGTGATTTGTTGAGATGTTTTTGACAACACTGACAATGGTGTCCGATCAGAAAAGGCTTATATGTATATATATACTGTATATATATATATATGCAGGATTGTAATTACAAAAATATGCAGCTTAGGACTTATTGCTCCAATGACATTGCTCAATGTGGCAACAGTTCAAATGGAAATGAATTAAAGGTTATTTATTGGTATTGTGTTTGGGGCTGTGTGGTCTGAGGACAGACTTTACAGAGGTATTATTTAAATGACTCAATGGACGTTCATCCAATAATGTGTGTTGTGTAAAGGTCATGCATTTCCCAAACTTTGTGTTTAGTTTTTGTCAGTATTTATATTAAATATTAATTCATTAAAATTTTAACAGTTGAATCATTTAGATTTTGTTTTATAGCATTTTGTGATTTTTTTTTTCAAAATTTAGTGGAAGTTAAAGCAATCATTTTTTATTTTGACAAATATCGTGGCCTACAACTGACCTCGTAGTCGAATCTATAGAGTCTATTCACTGCTTTATTCATTGCAGTTCAGCAAGAACACTTGACATTTAAGCTGCGTATAAAAGTAATGACCCAAATAAGACCTGTGAATAGTAATGACCTAATAGCTCTGTGCTGCTCTAAATTTAAATCCTTGTTTTGTCAGTATTTTCTCACTTTCTTTTTCCACATTCAGTTCTCTCTATCATTGGAATGGGCTAAAGCCAATCACATTCGAGTGGTGCTCAAAATCTAGAACAACATGCTGGAGTCGGTGGGGTTAAAGAGAGTCGAAGCAGGTCATTAATGAATCTATAAGAGAAAAGAAAAGACTGCTGGAGGGAAAAAGCTGAGAGGGAGGGAGAGGATGGATCGCGTAGACCAGAGACACGATTCTTCTCGCACTGAAGCAAGTACCCTGGAAATGAAAGGGAGAAAAAGATGGAGTAAATACGAGGAGAAAAATGAGACGGGGAGAGAAAGGTAAAAGGTTGCGTAGGGAGATTGAAGGCCAAGGGGATGAATGTCTGTAAGAATGAGTAAAGACCAAGGTGGCACAGCCTGGAGGGTATCGCTGAATTAGTAATTAAAGAGAAATGCGGAAGATTGAGGGAGATGTGTGAGAAGAAAGACGGATGTGATCAAGGATTAATCTCCACAGGAGGAAACTTTTAACCCTTCACGTCAATTTCTGAATTTCTTTTCACTCCATCCCCTTATTGTAGATATTTAACATACTATATGTACGATGTTCATCTTAAAAAAAATATGTTCCCACTTCAGCCGATCACAGTTTTGATATTGGTCAAATAATTAAACTAATTTTCACTGTACAAAATGCTCATAAGGGGCGACACGGTGGTGTGGTGGTTAGCATTGTCGCCTCACAGCGAGAGGGTTCCTGCCACTATGTGGAGTTTGCATGTTCTCCCTGTGTCTGCGTGGATTTTCTCTGGGTACTCTGGTTTCCTCCCACAGTTCAAAGACATGCACCTGTTCGGTTCATTGATGACTCTAAAATTTCCTGTAGGTGTGAATGGTTGTCTGTCTCTGTTTGTCTCTATGCCCTGCGATAGACTGGCGTCCTGTCCAGGGTGTACCCCGCCTCACGTCTGATGTCAGCTGGGATAGGCTCCGGCCCCCCGCGACCCCGACAGGGACAAGCGGTTGAAGATGAATGAATGAAAATGCTCATAAGGTACATGCACTGAAATACTGCTAGTGTACTTACAGTAATTAGACCCAGGGTTGCTATTGAGAAATGTTCTTTACCCCAACATGATGAAGAGAAACATGACAAAAAAAATAAAAACATCGGAGAAACAATCTAAAAAAGAAACCCACATGAGTATGATGGAGGTCTGTTTATTAGTCATGGGGATGAGTTTCTGTTTCGAGTTCTCAGACGATGGAGGTAATTGCCTCATTCTGACTTTGGCACAGTTAATTTGCCAGATAATTTGAAGAGAGCAGAAGGAATTGCAAATACTCTCTCAGGTCAGCAGTTCACTGGGTTAACGATGGTGATGACTGTGACCTTGTGAGGACAACAGAGCGAGAAGGGAGAGCGAACTCAGGAACACACACTTAATATTCAGAGCATTAATATAGAAGCAAACGTGTGAAGAGAGAGAGCAGAGCAGGAAGTCACTCTCTCTCTCTGTATGTTGCGATCTGAGTTTCTCGTTTGTTTGTTTTGATCGTTGGTCCAGCTGCACACACATTCTCGCAGGAATGCCCCTCAAAATGTTTGCATATAACATGATCATTGATGCACCGATCCGATACCCGGATTGGATATGGGCTCCGATATTGACAAATTAGCTGGATCGGATATTGGATGAATGAGGCCGATCCGAACTTATCATACACGGCAAGTTAATTAAGCCAATGTTTGTTGGGTTTCATCAGGCAGCTGCTATATTTTATATTACATTTTAAAATATTTGTTTGCAGTTCACTTTGCATGGAAGTGTAATTTGTTTTTTGCTGCTAATGAGTACACTGTTATTTGTTAATAAATAATAATAAGTACATTTATATCTGTGTTAGTTTGTTACCTTTTTCTAAAGAAAAAGGCTAAATGTTTGTCAAGCCTGATGCCTTCACTCACATGGCAAAGTTTACGGTTAATTCAAATTTCAAATTTCAAATGACACAATAATAAATAAAAAATAATAGCTCTCCACCCAGAGAGTCACAGGATGATAGGTGAGGTCTGGAGATGTTTTGGTGTTTTCTTCTGTCCTGAATACCAGTGAAGCTAAACAGCTAAATGATTTTTAATTGTTCTGTCACTGATGCACTTTTTAATTGATAGCCTATTAAGTTGTATTAAAGGGAATCTACACCCATTTTTGGCATTCAGCTTACTCATTTGAAGGAGAACTCAGTTGTATTAAGTCTTCTGTGGCTCTGGAGGGAGCTCTCTAAAGCTTGGCAAAATAACAATGATGACATTGACATGGTTTTTCATCTTGGGCTGAAGGTTAGCATGTCAGACAGAAAGTCTATGTTACAGTGGATGTGTAATTTTCATTTTACAGTAAGATGGGATCGGTATCGGCCGATACGCGGATTGGATCGGAAAAAACTGGATCGTGCATCTCTAATGATCATTGGTCACTTAAAACCCATTCAACATATACAGTTCAAATAGCTTGAGGAAATACTTTGTCAGGTTTCTTTTGCTCTACTTATCATCTACTAGATCTAGTAAGAGGCTTGGTGAGTGTGAGAGTAACTTATGAAAACTTCCAATTGAATGCACAAATGCACCTATAGTATTTGATTAGCTGAAATCACAAATTGGAGTTGGATCACTTATGTTTTGGCTAATTTGGACCCATTAGATTTCCCTAAATTAAATCCCGTTGTCAAGCGTGGACGCAGTGGTCACGGTCTGATGATCTGCGGAAGTGATTAATTGGAGTGGAAGATTTTAAAACCTCACGTAACCTCCCGTGGCTGTTGTATTGTTCTTTCTCCCTCCTCTCTTCTCTCTCTTGACTTCTCTGCAACTTGCTGTAACGGTAAACTCTTATAATTAAATATCCAAATTTACATATTATAGCCAATTACCATGTTGGTTTTTTTAAATTTTACCTTACTTTATAATCCTGTCACTTCTCATGGTGTTGTGTGGGCTGCGTATTTCCTTCCACGCACATAAGTTAATTTAAAGTTGTTTTCATGCTAAAGAAAGCACGAAAAATACCCGGGAGAATTTAATTAAGCACATTTCTGATTTATGTATGTTAATGAAGTTTACTGTGACACAAACTTAGAATGTGTAATGTCAGAATTAACACTTTTAGGTAAACTGCCACAACTGTGAGGCTAACCTATGATTGTGATTATTTTCTTCACCTGGTAATTAATTTAATCGTTCGGTTATCATCTTAGAAACATGTGCACTTTGTCATTTTTAAGTAGATGAGAACAAAATGTCCAAGGGCTCTCTGAGAAACAGAAAGGCCTCAAGTCCCACAGAATGCAACAGCTTCATTTTTTTCACAGTTCCTCTTATCTTTACACATTAGCTGAAGCTCCTCAGGATTCCTACGAAACAGGATTCATTTTAAATATTAATGATCCCTTTTAAGGATTTATCCCTTAGCCCCCTTTGTACCAAGTAGTTGCCAATGATCCTGGGAGTGGTTCTTTTTTTTTTTAGCTCAGTTTAGATCAGCTTAGGACAGAGGTTCCTTTAAACATAACCAAAAATATCTCTCCACCCAAACAGTCACGGGATGATAGATGAGGTCTGGAGATGTTTTTGTGTTTTCTGCTGTCCTGAATACGAGTGGAGCTAAACAGCTAAATGATTTTTAATTGTTCTGTCACTGAAGCACTTTTTAATTGATAGCCTATTTTAAGTTGTGTTAAAGGGAATCTACACCCATTTTTAGCATTCAGCCAAGTCATTTGAAGGAGAACTCAGGGGTATTATGTCTTCTGTGGCTCTGGAGGGAGGGAGAAAGTTTGGCAAAATAACAATGATGGCATTAACATGGTCTTCATCTTGGGCTGAAAGTTAGCATGTCAGACAAGTCTGTGTTACAATGGATGTGTAATTTGAAAGAAAGTTAGAAAATGTAAAATTATAACTGATTTTTACTAATTCATTTGGAAAATCTTCTATTTTGGACCCTGACCAATACTAAGAGTCAGGAGATCTCTGCAGGTTCCTACTGTCTCACTTTGGGCCACTCAATTGTAAATCTGTGTCTTGTGGGTCTCCTGACTTGATGTTGATGCAGTACTAAATGGCTTGAGTCACCCTTTAAGATAATCGTTAAAAATAGTATAAGCTGTAACGGAAAAGTCCAAACTCATGAACATTGAGTGACCAAGTGATTCAAAAATAGTAAAGTAAAGTAAAAAATGTACCTACCTTTAATTTTTTGTGCACATTAGCTTTTCTACGCCATTTGGTAGTATCCCAAATTAAATCTTGTGTCTCCAAGAATAGAGGTATAGTAGTAGAACAATGGTTAATGAATTAAATGCATTTAGATTAAATGATGGCGTAACTGGTAAACATACTACATAGTAAAAATATTGTAATAAATCATTGATTAATGATTGATTGGTACATTTTTTTCTCAAGTATCTGCACAATGCACTACAAATTTCTTTTATATTGGCAGCTCATATTAGTGCACAATATAATCTAACGTTGCTTAAATGCTCAATTAAACATAGCCGTAACAACTAAAAGAAAGACCAGTGCTGTGTTTCTAAGGGCTTAAACAGAGAAAACAGATTCCAGTCAAATAAGTTGGAGCTGACTGAGAACATGTTCTACAAATTACATGAAATATGGAAAGTTGTGACTGCACATTTTGAAAAATAATACAAAAAGGTGGTTTTGTTATACATACAGTAACGCTGCATCATGAAAAATCATCCATCAGCCAGTCGGTCGTTGTGCAATATTCATTGCAGAATGTATCAACTAGAAAATCCATTACAGTTTAATCAATGGCCTATTGCAACCTTGAGCAGCTCTGCAATGAAAAATTTGTAGACATAACATAAAAGGTACTCCGGTCTCATTTGAGCGAGCCAGCTCAGACTTCCAGAAAGGGTGTATATTTAAATTAAAATTTGCTGGTGTGGGAGATTGGGGCACAATGCATATTCAGATGCTAATTCTGGGCATTTGTCTGTGGAGCAGTGGCCCATATAATTTGACTTTCCATGGGACCGTCCTGTGTGCCAGCTCAGGCTGAAGATACGGCAAATTAAACGTTTATGAGATGATGCCAGATAAATACAGAGAATACAGTAAAACTCAAAACAATAACCTTACATTTCTCTTGCACTCCCACTCTGAAAAAAAACAAAAAAACTTCAACTTATTACCTCGCCAAATATTTTCAGTTCAGTTTGTTTGTTGGTTTGTCTGTTTTTCAGTAAGATTACAGTAAAACTACTGGCCGATTTTTATGAAACTCGAAGGAAATTTTGGAGAGGTGCAGAACTTTGAGATGCATGAAACTATACGTCTCACCATCTAATTACCGTATTTTTCGGATTATAAGTCGCAGTTTTTGTCATAGTTTTGCCGCGGGTGCGACTTATACTCCGGAGCAACTTATGTGTGAAATTATTAACACATTACCGTAAAATATCAAATAATAGCCCGGGCTATTATTTATCTCAGTCACGTAAGAGACTAGGCGTATATCAGCAATCGTCACACACAGGTCAACCAATCAAAATTCGGCGGGTGCGGGTCATGGCAGAACATGGTAGAGCATGTTCTATATGTTATAGTTATTTGAATGACTCTTACCGTAATATGTTACGTTAACATATCAGGCACGTTCTCAGTTCGTTGTTTATGCGTCATATAACGTACACTTATTCAGCCTGTTGTTCTCTATTCTATTTTTATTTTAAATTGCCTTTCAAGATGAAATGTCGTTTCTTGGTGTTGGATTTTATCAAATAAATTTCCCCAAAAAATGCGACTTATACTCTGGTGCGACTTATAAATGTTTTTTTCCTTCTTTTTTATGCATTTTCGGCTGATGAGACTTATAAATTGGAGAAACTTTTAATCCGAAAAATACGATAAGTATAACCATATTATACATATATACATGTATCAAGAAAGAGACATTGCTTGCCAGTTGTGAGACAGTATTGAATGGTACAAATACTTTAGCTTTAAGTTAATGTGTACAGTAACTGTCCAAGACTGCGACTAGTGACCACGAGGCACCAGCTATTTTTTTTCCCTTTCTTGTGTTACCAGGCACCTAAAAGAAAACCTCTTACCATCTAAAATGGGAAGTCATCTACAGTGTGTTAAGGTTGACACATGTATCATTGTGTGTTTTAGTTGTAAAGAAAAACAACATTTTATATAATCTGGATAATGTTTCCTGAAAAATGTGATTTTTCTAACCCAAATCTGTATCCAGCCATCTGATCCATGCCACGGCAACCAACCACTTATCATAATTAAGCAACATTCAAAGCTGTTGTTCCCTTTAATTAAACACTGGACTCATGATTAAATATTCCAGTATACTATGAAGCATTTGAGTATTTTTCACTCGGCAGCAGATGATGTGTTCCTTTCCCTGCCTGCAGAATAGCTCGCCTTTGCATGAGAATGTAAATGTGTGGGTTGGTGTGTATTTATGTCACCTCCTATTTCTCTGTGAAATTACGTATACTTGTTTGTCTGCAGTTCTGAGAATGTGTTGGTGCATTTGAGTCTTCCTGCGCCGGTGGTGGCACTGCCTGATAAATAGGCCTCCAGATGTGTGTGAAGCCTATCTCTGGCAGTGAGGAATATTGGCTCTCTCTGCTACTTTATCATGGAAAGGCAGCTCTGACAGAAACCCTGACACAGAAACCTCTCCTCGAAGGGGAAGTGGGGACAGCTTGGGCATAATTAGAATTAATGCAGAGATGTGGAATAAGGAAATGAGCCATCACAATACAGATCAGCGCTTCATTTCAATTTTATGCTTCACTCGTTGAATTTTATGGGTAATAATGGATAGGCAAGGCTGCCTATCACTATTGCTTGTGATAACAGGTGTGTATGCACTGTTTCTTTATGTCCCTGTAGGCCCCACAATGAGAGAAGGATAAAGAGGGGGAAACAAACAAGTGAGAAAGCCAAGTACACTTGTAGATCAGGCAGGGAATTATTATTTATTGTTGCCCAAGTTTGGCTCATTGTTCAGTCTAATATTAGAGAGACACTAGTTATATCTAGGTCCTGCAGAAAGTCCTATTGAAAGTGAATGCAAACACTACTATACAGAATATTCCAATCTTCTACCCCTCCATATTGATATGGCTTCATGAGGATGTGTATTGAGTACTCCACTCAGTCTGTCTAGTCCTTTACCAACCACGACAGACAAACCAACAATCAAATCTCAATATCCCTTTACATGACAGCTGGGTAAAATATCCAAGGAACATATTATAATAACTCAATGAATCCAAATAATCTACTTATACCAGGGATATACTTTATAAAAAAGGAGTGATGATAAAATGTTTAATGCTAAAAAGATAATGAGGTATTAATATACCTTAATATATAATATCATATCTTTTAAAAGTATCAAATACTCAAAAATGAGCCAAAGAACCAGACAAATCTGCCAAGCCCTTGTTTCATTTGCTCTTTCACATCTTGCCCCCAACCCAATTAGCAGATTTCCAACGGGCCAGATTCTGGGAAAGCCAGTCACAACCGTTTATCTGGTGTGGAGCAGATCTAAGACAATGACTGATAGAGCGTAATGCTTTAATGTAGTTACCAAACAGAACTGGCAAACTGTCAAACCAGTGCAACTTGCCAGGTTCACAAAACTCTGATCAAACTGTATTGCATAAAAGGTTTTCAGAAACACATTTTAGTGTACTGTTTAGCTGTAATTTGACCTTTTTTCTTTTTTTTTTTAACGACCCTTGGAAATCAAATATGAACTGAGAGTTTCCAGGCTAACACTCACTTGCAAATTAAACCGCTGATGCCAGACAACTCAAAAGTGTTTCTAGCTTTCTCTTTCACAGAGGACAGCAGTAGTAAGTTTGGATTACCAACAGTTAGGACACATTCTAATAGAAATCCACTTTTATAGCAAAAAAACTACCAAAGTGTCCGCTGAAACTTTCCAAACCAACCCTGTGCCACAATCATTTTAGGGATTTCTTGGTGGCTTAGGAGTTTAAGGGGTTGGCCATGGACCACAACATCCCTAGTCCAAGTCTGTCCAGGGAACGTTTGTTGCAGGACATTCCTTATCTCTCTCTCTCACCTCATTTTCTGTCATTTTTCAGCAGTCAACTCTTTAAAAAAGACAAGCAATGGTCTGACAACCCATTAAAAAAAGAGATAAACACTTTTTTTTCTGTATGCACAGGATATTGTCTGATTTTTTCCCCCACAATATTATTAATTATTCAGCTTTCTTTTGGCATGGTGGTCAAAATCAAAATCAACTTTAGCAAGTATGTGATAGTGTTGCAGATGACATGCCTCTCTCCATTGATTCTTCCGTTGACTGACAGTCTGAAGAATATTGTTGTCATCATCATCAGGGTCATGATCCAAAATGAGATCAAGTGTCTCATCCTCAGTCATTGTCACAAGACACAAGAGTAAGATAAAGAGGACTTAGAGTGGCTAAGTTTCGAACCCTGAGTTCATCTTGCTGGTCAGCTGTGCGTTTGTGAATGGGTGAGGAGAGCGACATAAACAAAGGATAATTGTTTTGTTTATTAGTTTTTGCCTGATCACAAAACAAAAAACAGTTGCACTTCCCCTAAAGGAATACTTCACCCATTTGCATTAAGCTTTGTATCGTTAGAAACCAAGTCATATTTTTGAATGGTTCTGAATCATTCCCTTGAGAAAGGAGAGAGCTGTATCTATCGCTCACACTTCAGAATGACGATGACCTGAAGTGTGAGAGAGACGGGCTCTGCTACAAGCACTAGTTCCTAATTTTTCAGACCCGCCTATAGGGGATGAAACCCACTCAAACTTCAGACCTATCACAGATCAGTGGGTGGGACTTCTGTTGTTGGGTGGGCCACAACCTGCAGAAACGATCTGCGTCCATGTGTGCGCTTTGTAGAAAGTAAACAAACATGGTGGAAGGTAATCAGTATGATATGGAAGAAGGGGAGATTCAAGATCTGATGCTTGAATCGGATGTTTGTGGCGACCTATATGAGCCGGAATATAGCAACGAGCAGCCGGAGCTGATGGAGGAACAGGAGGCGAGCACTGCAGATGCTACCCAGGCAGCAGAGTTGCCCATGCCTGCTCGAGGGGCCGCTTATTGTGCTCCTTTGGATACGGAGTTAGATCCAGTCTCCTGCTCAGAATTACGAAGATATAAATTTCTTCTGGATGAAATCTCTGAGTCAGACGAGGACACGGTACGTGTTGTGGGGCATTCTAGGTTCGCCCCGCATATGGACACATGTTTCAGAATCCCTATGGTTAACAAGAGACATCAGCCAAGGCCAGCAGGCACTAACGGATGGCTGACTCCAAAGTTAATGTTTTTATTTTCTTTCTGTTACTAACCTGGCCTCTCGGGTGGATTTATAGACCTTGATTTTTAGTCCAGGGAGTGTTTTTTTATTTATTTATTTTTTCGACCAGTGGGAGTGTTTGTACCAGCTGTGCATTATTGGAGTTATTGTTTTCAATCCACAGGCGCCATAAAGTTACTCTCTGCCTTTTTTCTGCCATGGAGCACCAAATTAGAAATGTATGTTAAATTTCAACTACATATACGGTCCACTTTCAACACATATCAATGTTTCCACGGGTGAAGTATTCCTTTAAACATTGACAGCCAGGAATGGATGGGCACACATTTAAACCTGATATAATCCATAATTAAAAGTCATTATGCCTGTCCTGGTGCCCACCTAAAACCTACACCCTCCTCTCCAATGCAAACTTAAATATCACAATGCCCTTCCATTTAGTGAAAACCCAGCCGAGACCACCAGAAAGGTACATAACCATCTCCTTTACATATCCCTTTAAAGGGTTTTAAATGGTGCAGCATACCAATACTGTTAGAGATAATTTAGAAGGTTGTCCCTGTTGAATACTCCCCTCTCTGCTGACAGTGATTGTGGGTTTTGACAACCACAGTTCATTAGTGGGTATTAGGACTAAGCTCACACAAGAGACCACATTGTCAAAAGGGGTGTAATATCTTCCTCATTACTGAAGGCATCACATGAACTCACACACCACCCATAGGTCTTCATTTCATTGCACCCTTGTTACGCTCTCTGGGGTGGAAATCTAGATGAATGCGTATTCATAATGCAGCTGACATTCACTTGGTTGCAGAGTTTATTCTCTAAAGCTTTAAAACATATGAGGCTGACATGTTGTAATGAGCAGAAACAGTAATTGCTTTGTGGCTCAGCCCTTTAATTAAGGAAGAAGATTTCATATCTGTATTTATATGGAATCCCTGCAAAAATCATTATCAATAAAAGATGATGTAATAACACCTCACTGTGAGTAACATTTCAAACTTCACAGCTATATGTTTCTTGCTAGAGCGAGTTAAACAAGTAACTACTGAAAGACATCAATATAATACATTTATATTCCTAATGGGTCTTTAAAAGGAAGCAATTAACTATCTGTTTTACATGGTCATATTTTATAATTGAGAAAATATAAGTTTTAAATACCCTTACCAATAGCCAAACACAGAGGCAGATAGTGATCCTCTTAATTACAAAAGGTATGTGCACCCTAGAGAAATTACGTTATGAAGTGGATTAACATGATACTATGTTAATTCTTGTTCTAGAGTGATTTTTTCCAAATATGATTCCAAGTCACGTCGCCCAATTGTCACATTTGCTATGTCACTCAATGATTATTACTAAATCAGGGTGAGACAGGAAAGGGAAGCGGAGTGGATAGAGATGGAGACAGAACTGGGAGTGCTGACTTTCCCAGATAACTCAATAATTTAATATTCTGTTATCTCATGCAGCACAGCGAATATTATTCATCTAAATGGAGTGAGCAGCATTCACACTCAGGGGGGAATGAGTGAATGGTTTTTGAGAAGACTGAAATCTTTCTCAATAGAGGTTTTGTCTGTTAAGTACAGACAAAGTATTGCACCGAGTTGACGTAAGCAGTACGCTAGGCTTCCATCACCTTGCAGGTTATCAGGTTGTGCTTAAGAACGCCAAAACTACTGTATAACAACTGTGGTGGAACATTTTAGCACAAACCAGTTACTTTACTGATATGTCCCTATAGTTCATGTCGTGATTGGATCAGGACAGTCTCCCTCTCCTTTTTAGTCGTTGTTTTTGTCTCCCTCTGTTTTTCTGTATGTGCTCCCCTTACTGTTTCTCTGGTTTTGAGTTGGTTTTCCTGGCAGGTGATCCTTGTTAGCATTGCTCACCTGCCACTCTGTATATTAAGCCGGTCCTGAGCCTCATTCGGTGCCGGATCATACCCTCAACATACCCAGATGTCTCCCTGCGTACCTGTCCTCTTGTGTCCATTCCTCGTGTCAGTTCGTATCATTTCTCTTTGTGTTTAGTGCACCTTTTTGTAAATAAGTTTATTAAATTTGTTAATACCATCTCCTGAGTTCCGTTTCTGCATTTGGGACCCATCCCCCGTGTCTTCTCCGTCACCCCGCGTGACGGTTCAAGTGTAATTATTGGTCTAGAAATGAAAACAATTAAAATCTAAATAATGCAAGGTGAGTCGTGTTATACAATAACCAACACGTGATCTTGTAGTTTTTATGTATTTTTTCCTATTTAATATTTGTTTGGCATTTTCATGCCTTTATTTTGATAGGACAGCTGGAGGTGACAGGAAATGTGCGAGAGAGAGGGGGCGACACGCAGCAAAGGCCCACATGTTGGAGTCGAAGCTCCAGTTAAGCGCGGCCACATTGAAATGCGGTATAATGGAGTGTACATCGTATGTACACTCAAGTTATTTGTGGATTGTGGGTATTTTATAGTCCACTATATAGTGAATAAAATTAACCACTGAGAATTCGAACACCACTACAAAATGGCGTACACGCTATATAGTGCACTACTTCTGTCATAGGGAACGATTTCAAACACAGCTATGGTTTCCATGCAGGTGTGTTTCTAATTTTGCCTGATTAAAGCCTTTCTCAGGGATGTGTGGGTTTGTAGTACAGACTGCAGTCACACACAGGTGTAACTAATAACGTTAAAACAAAGGCTGTATACTATCTAGCTGTCCCAGTTCCAGGGCCTTGATATGGTGCATACTGGCTCTTAGTCATGCCTTACCGGGGCACCTGGATGGAACACGTCCAGCACGCATGTTATTAGTTACACCTGTGCTACTTCTGATATAACAATTCAATATGTCTGCAGTTAGAAAGACCTGCGAGGATGCACTTGCAAAGTAATGTTTTTGTTTTTGTGTGTGTTTTTCTTTTTTTACAGTACATTTTAGAATATACACTGTATTAATGGAAACACATGTAAAGTGAATTACTGTTCTTGTAAATTTACAACACCATCATTTATAACAGTTTGTTCAGTAAACTCACTGTATATGTACGATGTGTTTCTTGAATATACAGTATGTATCCTGTATTTAATAATAATTAAAGAATATTACTGGTCTACTACTAATACACCTATCTTTGGGGATAACGATGACCTGGACAAATGAGAACATTCACAGGCTGACTAATAAACCTAGTAAAAATGCTAATATTATAACAATATTCATATTAATAATAAAAATAACAGCAACAAGAATGAACAATGACAAAGGGACAATATTAATTATGCAGTTAATTTAAAATATATGATATATTGTATTTAAAAATGTGTGTGTGTGTGCGTGTGCGTGTGCGTGTGCGTGTGCGTGTGCGTGTGCGTGTGCGTGTGCGTGTGCGTGTGCGTGTGTGTGTGTGTGTGAATTTGCAAGGTAGGCTGAAAATGCTTAACATAATTTTGAGCGAAGTTCTTAAAGGGTCTTAGAAAGCAAGCCTTGCCCTACTGTCTGACTGTTTTTGCCTATGTGGAAAAACACAGACGTACTAATTTTAGCTAGAACATTTCAAAAATGAAGCTTTTTTATAGCCTCACACAGTTCTAAATGGCAGAAAATTGAACTATAGAAAGCCTCACAAATTATTATTTTATTTCTTTGTCAAGGATAATGGTATGCTATTTCCTAACATTTTGATGCTGGCAGAATAAAAATGGTTAACATTACTAACATTACTCAATGCAGGTTGCCTCATAAAGGCAGCACATCTGGGACAAGAGCCTCGGTACAGTAAATACAGTAAATCCTCTTAATATGGGCATTCTCTTAAAGTGCTGTAATCATATTTTTTCTTGCAGTTTACAGTATGGCCCTGTATAACCTTAGTACAACAGAATACTGTTCAAATGTCACTGTCACTACAGTATGGGCATAATTCAAATTGTGTCATTGTTAGGGAGATTTGGAGAAAATCTTGTGGGTTAAGCTTTTTAGGGGTAATGCCCAAAGTCAGCAGATTAATGGGAAACCAGAGGGAGCGAGAGGGAGTCATTAATGAATGAGTGTATTTTGTTGCTGAATTTCCAAATACATGCAAACGTGTGCATACTCCCAGGTGTGGTGTCTTTGTGCCCCAGTCTGTTCTCCCTTTAGCCACTCACATACACTTGCTCCCACTGCTACCACTGACACAGCCCTTGACACTGTCTACGGTACAAACCTCAGCATCAATCTTTCACGGGCTGCAGGTTGACTTCCAACTCGTGCTCGTCTGCTTCTGTTCGGAGACTCAGGGTTAGGGATGCTTTTTTATTGATATGCTTCATTTACCACATCTTCCCATTGCACCGTAAGCTCCACTAACGTATGATTCGCTTTGCCTCTGACCATCGGTTTAGCTTTAAAACACGTTTGTATTTGCTTTTCTTCATCTTTTATTGCAAGATAAAAAAAGGACACAATTCCTTTTTATAATGCTACATCCAGCTTCCATCTGTATGTACTTTTGTAGTAAACTGTAGCAGTTCTTGAAATTGCACTTCCTGTAGATTTACAGAACTAAAAACTGCATTGTAGATAGTTGGAAAGCATCAGTTTAACACAGTTGGAAGTCAATACATTAGAGCAGTATGTGGCAACGTGCTTCTGCATTTTACTAATAAAGCAAAACGAGCATGCACCAGCATAACTGAATACATTTTTTTTAAATATTGTTTTCCTAGGGAATGGAAAGCATTTGCATTGCTGAAAGGTGAGGCCCTTTACCTTTTCATTTATTTTTCTGAGTTTCCACATAGTTTCACTCTAGGAAAGTCAAGAGAGGTGATTGACTGTGAAGCTTTGCACATCAGGGACTTCAAGCAGTGACATCAAAGGGACAACAAGGTGTCCTCAAAACTGTAGCAGTAATAATGGAAATTGAACATCACTATGCAACAAACTCTTGTGCCGCATTGAGACCGGGTGCGATAGACGCAATGCAATCGCAAGAAAAGTGAGTAACGCAATGCTTGGCCATATTAGATCATGTGATGCACGCGATGATGCGAACCCCCCTATATAGACCTTTTTCACCCGCTGTGTCCTGTCTCCTTGACCATGGCTGAGATAACCACCGTTGGTGCAGTGTACCTGTTGTGGAAGTGTGAGATATGTTTCCAACATTGTTGACAAGTAGTGCTTCTGCCGATGGGGGAATCACAACACCCTCCTCAACCCCTCTGCCCTGAAAATCTCAGTATTTAACTTGCACATTGGAGGCGTTGGAGGCGATGGACGCGAATAGCGATCAAATTTTGCGTCTATCGCTGCCCGAGTAAAGAGCAGCCGCCTTGGTAACACGTATGTAGATTGTCTTTGTATGTAACGTCTAACGCATCTGGTTTAAACACTGCATTACAAGGGCTACTTCTCTGGGCTGGCAGTAACATATCTATGAACAAACAGGAAACAAAGTATCAGGTATATTTAACAAATATACTCATTAACAATAAAACTGCTATGGGTAGATTCCAATGTAAATGAAGTGACTATGTCAAATAACATCAATATCTATAACTGCCTGCAAACTGCTTTCACCTATTTCTGGGTACGGCAGACTGAAAACACCTTACTGTCCCTTCAATCATCGCTGCTGTCCCTATTTTAAACTACTCCCTGGCACCTCACCGTCAAGGGGCAGGTAGTCCATGGCAGACTATACCCCCACTCTGGATGTGACCTCTTCAAAAGCCCTTAATGGAGGCCATCCAATAGTTAATCCTTTAGTTAAGCCTCCTGTCAAAACAGAGCGAGAGGGAGCTGGAGTAGATCTGGATTGAAGACTGAGACAGCATGCTAATGATGTTGCTGCACAAATATAACACATACAAAAAGGAGAGAAATAGGCAATGCGATAATGACTAATTTTCACATTCATACACACTTGTTTAGTTTATAAAGACAGTACCAAAGAGCAGTGGCCTAAAGAAAGGAATATTTTTAAATGATCATCACTGACGGAAGAAGCCCCGCTCTGTGTTTTCAAAAACACTTGCCATTGTTATCCCGGATAACTGGAGCAATGAGAAAAATGAAACCAATGAATAACACATGGGAGTTCCCTCTTAGCATTATCTACCATTGACCTGTGTTGTTACAGTTTAATGGGAGAGGCAAAGAAACTCAAGGGTGAGTAACGTAAAGGGCATTATAAATGCAGGAAATGTTTTTATGACTGAAAAAAAAGAAGCTTTTATTTTTAAAGAACCAAAGCTTAGCTCGTTATGACCTACGTCAGATCCCACAAGAAAAGAGAAACCGTTACATCCGCTGTTATAAGTCAACTGCCCATTATTCCAAGATACAATACACATTTAATGCCCTACAAGGACTGTTTTACCACTTTCCCATTGCCAATAAAGAATATTACCTAATTACCATAATAAAGAGTGTTGAGTTTAGTCTGGTCTATACCAGCAGACACAGTGAGAAGAAGACACAGAAGCCACAGTAGAATATTTGTGCCGGTGCTGCTGAGGGCAGTGTCTGATTTTCAGACTTAAATCGGCCTGGACAGGTACAGCTGCTGCAGTGCATAGCCTCCATGCATCACTGTGCAGGAAACGTCTTTTGAATAGAATTTTTACATTTGTTATGCTTTTATTGAAACCATTGCGACTCATGTCCTTCAGGAGCAAAGAGGGATAGACATTGTTACAGAGTCCACAGAAGGAGGAGGTCGAGTTCACCGTCTGTGTCTTATAACAATGACTACAATTATTACCTCAACTTAACTCAACCATGGTGACAGAGGTTTTCTTACTTTAACAAAAGAGAAGTATCCACCCAAAACAACAATGATGTCTTACCAAAGGGATATGTGATCAAAAACACACTTTCAAGGAGGGCGGTTATAAATGATGTGATGTTTAATTTGGAGAACTTGTTTCTTTAAACACAACTCTTTAAATGGTTTGTTTAACAGAACCACCTGAGAAGGTCATTGGAAACTGATTTGAAAAGGGCAGGCACTTTAAAAACAGGTGCGGCAGGTAATTGGATGAACCATCTCTCTATCAAACCCTTGCTTAAGTCCTTCAGTAAAGATTGAAAAGATCTTTTCCATTGACAAAAGCCTTCAGCGTTGTTCATTTTCTCTTCTTTCAGTCGATAAAATACTCTCCAGCTGTGATGTACCTGATGCTACTGCATCATCTACACTCACAGTGCCTCTTTGGGAGCTGTCATTGTTGTTTTGAATGAACAGTCACCACTGAGTCATCATCACCCCCTGCTTCCTCCCTCCCTCCCTCCCTACCAGTAGCTCCTCACACACAGGGCGCTAATTGGCCGGTTCACCTTTGGTCAGAACACAAACCCATTACTTTGAGTGTGACGAGATGGATTTTCAGTTTGACATGTGAACATGTGATATTGTTTTTTTTTAATTCTTTTTGGGACATTTAAAGTAAAAAAAACAACAATGTTAGCAGCGATATACGCTTGAACTTGGATTATTCAGTTATAGGTCAGTGTGTTGAATGCCGTGATCTTCAAGTAATAAATGTATGTTGCTTCAATCTTTAAACTAAATAATATCTGTTGTATCAAATAGTCCCAATAATACCCTTTGAACCTTCTTAGTAATCAGTACCACTATGAACAACCTTGATATTATACTACTTCTACTTATAGCATAGTATATTGCAGGATAACACAGCTAACTAGATTCCTCTAGCATCCATTAAGGTCAGTGTCATACATGACAGCCAGTTGTCAGCACTCCAGTGCACTTATTTGCCTGTTTTCTGGCAGCAGATCTTTTAGTATTCCAATCACGCAGGTGGTGACTGGTCTTATTAACAATGAAGCCCACAGGGCTTACCCTAGCAGGCTTCCTCCACGAGTCCTTTATCACCTGTTGAGAGGTACTGTGCGTGGGCGCTGCTGAGAAATAAACAGAAATATATGCCTACCTGCTGCTATGCCCCGCTGATCGTCTTATTGACAGAATAACGCATCGTGGCAGCCATCTGAGGAGGGAGTTTGGGACCTTCAGAAACTAAAGCCAAACCATGGGATCTCAAAATCAGATATGATGTTTCCTATTATCCCCATGTGATCAATCTTACGACTGTGTACCCACCTCCTCTGTAAGGGCTAGTCCTCAGCTACAGCCCAGACTCAAGCTTTTCAACATGTGAGAAAACATTTTGCATTACTGTAGATAAAACAAAGATAGAAGCTTGGGTTTATTTTATGAATGCATTCAGGCCTTTTGACACAACAATGTTTTTTTACCAGTTACTAAGCAACCCCCGTGTTGTGTTTCACCAGCATCCAGCGTTATATCTGACGCTTTATCCTAGCCTTTGACATTCACGCCATGTCCTAACAGCATGTGAGCATCAGACTATCACGTCGCATTGATGCTCTCTGTCCACACTTATTCATAGAATGTGTGGAACAAGCCGTAAATTATGCCCCTGGAAAACAAAAAAGGTAAATGTGTCGTGCAACTTGGAGCTCCTCATGCATCCCCAAAGAAATCTTAGTCAAAAGCAACTGGACTTGGTTCAGTTACTTATGACTCAGATTTATTTGGGGATAACAATGACCTGGACAAATGAGAATATTCACCGCCTTGGGTTCCTAATGTGTTTAACAAGGAGGCAGTGCGCTCACTGCACAGAGGCTGCCTTCTGCCCAAAGGTGCCACACACACACACACACACAGTCACTCACTCACACACACACACACGCAGTGACACTCATTTCCTTCAGGCCACCTCTGGCTGTCCTTCTCTGGCCTTTAGCTACAACAACATTTTTATTTGGGTTTTGCAGAGAAATCAAGAGGTCTCGTTTAGATAATTCATAATATCAACTTCACGATGAGCTGTTTCTCAAAGGTCTGCTCTGACCACAGCAGCGAGTCACTGCTGTCAGGTTAGGAGCTCCGGTGAGAGACGGAAAGCTCCGCACCGGACTGCAGTGGCTTGCTGCTCTGGTCAGACTCAGAGCTGCTCCACATACACTGCAACAAGAAATAAACTGGTATTTTGGAATGTTAATGTTTACAACTGTGAAATAGATAACCCTACGCAGATCCTGTGTCATATTATGAAATTCACACTCAAAACATGTTGTACACACTTTTCTTTATGCACAAGTGTTAACAGTTTGGTTAATTAAAGATGGATTTGATTCAAGTAACCATGCAGCAGTATGATGAAGTTGTATAAATCTTATAATAATGGACTCACTCACAAAAATAGCAAAGTAACAGATCAAATAGAAATTGAAATGTCTTAATTGAGCCAGTTTTAGCTGACAGCAGAGGTGTGTGCTGCAGTAATTATGAACAAAGGACTGCCATGAGCCTGCCTCCTCAGCAGACAACTTCACTTTGCTGATTGTGCAGTATAATGAAGGTGGACTGAAAGCTGCACACTGTATGTCATAGCAGGTGACTGTTTTTCTCCAGCATTAGCAACCAATGTGTAATTAGACATCTTCCGCTGTATCAACACAAGCTGATGAAACCCCTATGTTTAGAGGAATTGTGGTGAAAATTACAATCAAAATGACATTCTATCTTATTTGTTTTCCCCTTAATAAATGAGTACTTAAGAAAAAGAGGAGAGTAAAACTTTGTATTCAATGCTTTGATACACTGACCCAATTGAAACCTTACGCAGGCGTGTTCAGAGTACTGCTGGGTTTCTACTCTGCCTAACAATCTTCACACTGCATTTGTGATCTGGTGCTGATTTTGCAATTAACTCCCTGGTGCAGTAAAGATAACCAGCAGAGTTTTGGACCCTGAGGACCACATTTGAGTAACACTACTCTACACCATAAGAACACTACACTTGTTTTGAAGACAAGGTTAAATGTGGGTAGTGCAAAATCGCTACAGCTGAATCTTTCAGTACCATCCCTGATTCCAGGCTGTTGTGCAATCGACCATCACAAGCTATCTTTATATTCCATATCCCTGTATACTTTACTTTGTTTGTCGGAGACAAAGTGAGGTTTTGGATGACTTTTTCCATGCAAGGTGGCTCTGAGTGGTCAAACAACTCTCACAGATGAAAAATGCAGAACGTTGAACCTGTTCAACAACTTTCAGATTCTGTGGCGTGAACGTGATTGACATAACCTAAGGTGTTATTTTTTTCCGATTTGTGCTGCCCAAATAAGAAAATTAAAAAAATACCCACAAGTGGCGTGGCCTGGCAACTTTGGTTGGGGCTAAAGACGACAAGTTTCACAATGAAAAACCAAACAATCTAGTGGTGTGATTTAAAAGGGAGTGAGCTTACTAAACCCCTGTAGCCCACTTCTAATATTTGCTTGAGGCTAGTACCTCAGTCTACATTAGCTACTACATATCATACAGTAGTAGCCTGGAACTCATGTTTCACTTGTTCTGGTTTCCAGCGTCCTAACATTGTGCAGACCAATCACGACTGTTGATCTCATGTGGGGTGGGTTTAAGACGATGACTGACTCAGATCAAACTGTCAAACTAGGCAACACTGATCAACTATGACTCGATATTCTTTTACTGTTTTGCTCATTTCTTGCATTGATGTTTTTATAAACACATTTTAGTGAACTGTTTAGCTGAACTGTTGACCTGGCTGCCATTGTTTCCCACTGAACAACCACTCCTGTTTTGTTGCTGTGATTGATTAGGGGCTAGATCACATGTCTCTGGTTGTAAGACTATTCAATTGGGTCTAAAAATAGATTGCTCTGCACCGTTGATAACACCCCTTGGAAATCGAAAATGAACTGAGAGGGCTCAGACTAATATGCATTTGCGATTATAATTACAGTACAGCCATTTTACCACAATGAGCACAAAAGCATTTCAAGCTGAAAGAAAACTACTGTCATTAGAGAGCAATATGTCTATTATGTCCAGCTTTGGCACTGCTACGGATGTTTCCCCTTTCATTTGACCTGAGCTCTGCGTGAATGCCGTAGCGCCATTGCGTATCGACTGATGGGGCATTTACCATTGTGACTTTTTTAACAACAACCCCCTCACACACCTTGCAGTCATTAGCTTCTCTAATCTTACTTAATTGTGTGTAAGTTGTGCATGTCCAAACAGTGACTCTCACCACATGAAAAACAGCAACTTGATATCCAGTTTTAATCAGGCTGTTCAATACCAACAGCCAACTGAAGAACGCAGCACAAACCAACAGCTTCTATATCCTACCAACGGATGAGAATGTGCATTTATCCTCAAATTAGAAATAAATTAAATTGCGGTTATCTGTAATTATGAAAATTAAATGTGAACTGTATATAGACTACTGAGCAAATACACGTCAATATGTGGTTGTATCTGGAAAAATATTGTATAAAGAAAAACAGTTGTTTGTAAACAATTGTGAAATTCACAGACAACAGGACAGTCATGTCCCGTCTTACTGTAGATTCAGCTCAACATCAAGTCCTGTGAGGTTGAGTCACCGGAAACATGACAAGACACGATTTTTCGGTTCTCATATTTAGGTTATCGTTTTCAGCTAACTGTAGCCGTCACCGTCACGTTACTTCTTTAGCTGCTTATTTCCTGTGGAGTCAACATGCAAAAATACAGACGGTTTCTCTCTGTCAATGCAACCCACTTTGTGGTCGGGGAGTGTTTTTTTCTTAAATCCTGTTAACAGATTTCAAGCATACTGCTGCCCCCTAGCGTCTACAGTGATCAAGTGCAGTTTCCCCCCGGCTTAACGCCGTGACGCACTGCCGTGGAGTGACAGGGGGGCGGACCGATGAAAGGGGAAACATCTCTAGAACAAAAAGGCATTTCCAATGACAGTGCCTCTCTACTTAGCTTTACTGTAAAATCATTATAGGACATATGTACGAGCTGTCCATTCCAAACATTGTGAATTTCAGTCAAATTAAAGCATTGCTCAAAGACAGGATTCAAGCAGGGGATTTGAACCACCAATCTAACTTTCACAGACTTGATAATGAGAGGTCTTGGCTGCTTATAGCTACATTTGTCTCTAATGCCAATACCAGTGGCACCAATTAGTCAACCTTAGCACGGCCTTATCCAAAATAATGAACTTCACTGTCATTGAGTTTGCAGTTTCTGCCCATCTTGTGTTGGAGAATATTGGTTGGAATAGTCACATTTCTTTCATATATAAATTGATATTTCAATGGATGGTCTCACATTATTTTAGTCCATGACTGATGTTGCAGTTCCTTTCCCAGTGGCTATAATCTCACAAACGTCGATAAGGGAAATAATAGGTAGCCTAAGTTAGGGTTAGAATCAATATATATGTTAATACCTTCCATTATTATATATTGCCATACATCTCAATATGTAAACCATATGTAAACTAGCTTGTCACAACAAAAAGACAAACAGGAACAAATATATTCTCTTCATTACTTTTTACCACATCTATGTTACTTCACACTTGGCTGACATCAAAACACATTTCAGAGTAACTCTATTAAACTCCCTCTCGTTAATTACCATTTCACTGGAGTGGGTTCACGAGTTGAGTTCACTTCTGCTTAAGAGGATTTTGAAGTACACTATAATTAAAATGCACTCTGTCTCTTTATAAATGGTTCAAATGGTGCATACAAAAAGGCCAGATATGTGGCATGCTCCGTTTACAAAAAAGACGGATAAACAACCGTATAAACACTCTGCTAAACACTTGAGAATATGGGCCCCATTTAACAAACGCTAGCAACTTATTAATACTGTTTATGGAACAACCTTCATTTTTTGTATGACATACAAAGTGTCCAAATGATTTATCCAACATATGCAAACATGTCTTTTAATTTGCGTTCATTACATAGAAGAATATTATTAAATCTCCAGGAACCTTTTGCAATGATTGACAGCTGTTGAAGCTCACAGTATGCAAGAGATGCAGACATGGGAACAATTCATGTAACTCGACTTAAATGGAATAGAAATGTTTGCACAAATTCCAGATCCTATACACTCAAAGCGACTGATGGGCATTGTATTACTGCCCCGACTGAAATTGGTTGGAAGAGGGAGACAGAAATAACAGTTAATGTGCAATGAGCCAATGACCAAAATGACTTGTGTCCCAGAAGGTTACATCACTACCAGAAGGTTTGAAACTTTTCACAAGTAAGCTTATACTTTGTTTTTGTAGGTTTGGTGGTCGTGTTATATTATGAGATAAAAAACATTGATGCATCACCTTAGAACAAAGCAAGCTTCTTCCATTGATGTGTGATACCTTCTTTTGCCATTCTGCCTTTGTAAAAGTGGACTGGCTGCTTACTCTGTACACTGCACTGCAAGTGGTAGACATGAACAAACAAACAAGCAATACAATTATTTCAGTGACTTACTTTGAATCACCGATAATGACCTTTACCCTGTACATTATTATAAACGTACACACCAACGATGTCCACGGATTTACATGAATAATTGACTTGAGCCTTGTAATTTGGCTGCTACTAGTCTCCAGAGGTGGCGTTTGATCTGGCTACACCGACTGGCCAGACTAGACTGCTACAAATATGTGTAGCTAGCACACATGGCTACGCAAGCAGAACTGCTACCACATAAGTGTATGCAGTTACCATAGCGACATCAGTTATTAACTCAAGGCTAATGGCCCGTTATCCCATTCAGCACTTAACCACCAGTGTAAAATGTTGCACTAAAGTGTTTACACTAATTATGTCTGGAAGTTCCCTAATACATTTCCAAATAATATGTAACCATTGCATCCTAACGGAGTAACAAAGATACAGTTGTCATGCTCCGTCAAGGCCATGACATGTCATATAACAAAGCAGAACAGACAACTTGACATGGGAAATCATGGGTTTGTGTATTTGACATTCAGTAGTGGTTCATTTTTGATGAAAAAGATTTTAACAAGCATCAAGCAGGGATTACATCCCATCTGGAGAGGCCTTAGTGGGTTGGAAAGCTCCCATATGCATTCTTTAAATTAGCATTAAGCAACATTATTCATATTAACACTAACTTAAGTTAACTTTTGCTTTAGGGCAGGTAGTGCTGCCAATCCCGCTGACAATCAACAGTCCAGTCTTGTGCAGCATTCCACACTCATTGTTTTGGTTTGGAAGATAAACCAACCAAAATCACTGGTGCATTACATCTGTGGGCAGCCAGCAGAGCTCAACCCGTGAGTTAAGTGTCCACAACATGCATAATGGAAGATGGGTTCAGAGTAATTGTGAGTGACTTCTGATTCAAATAGGTAAATGCATTTACTGAATTTTTTTTTTAAGAATCGTAGTACATTCAGTTAGTGCTTAATAACCAGCATAAAAAAAGGAAAATGGAAACCAAAGGTCAATACAGGTCAGAGTTCATGGTGAGAGTGGGCTTTAGATTACACCATTAATCCTGTCTGAATCTTCTGTAATCTTTTCTTTCTGTCAGTCTATTTAGTGGCCTGGTGCTGCATAAGAGATTATATAGAAATGTTCCAAAAACCCACTGAAACACACACGCACACACACACACACACACACACACACACACACACACACACACACACACACACACACACACACACACACACACACACACACACACACACATTCACAATAACAGATTTTACTGAGCTCATAATTTTAGTTTTTGTGACTTTTGGCAACAATACAAATAAATACACAAATTATTTAAATGGGTGGAAATGTTCCACAATCATCGAAATGGAACGCTGACACTCACTTCAGCTCATGATGGAAGCTTTTTACGCCTTTATTGCTGAATACATTTTTGCATTTTTTTATTTAGTTTTCCTTTTACCCTCTCCGTTCCCACATCTCAATCCTTGTGTAGCCTAGTGTTGATTCCTTTTCCGTATTCACCGGAACTTCTGAGCTCCCTTGCCCGTACGCATACTGTATATCTTTTCATAATGCCTTTCTTAATGTATTATGTAAATTGAAATGGTCCTATGCAAATAAAGTCGTCTTGCTCTTCACAGTGTTATAGACACATACACAAACACTCTGATACACGAGCAGTGTCTTGCAGTAATGACAGGTATTTTGTACAGTTTATCTATGTGTACATTGTTGCTCTCGAAACTATTATGGATGAAAAGCTCTTTAATAAAACAACACATTTGATCAGAATGTCCTAAAATCTTGCGTGTAACCTTTAAACAAAACACTTAAATGGATGTCCCTCAAAGCAGTATTGTAATGTCACACTCTTTAGGTTTGGGACCACCCAGTGTAAGTCATAACCACTGTTCAATCATAAAAAATAGGCCATTATAAACAGTGTTGTGTACTGAAAGGGTTGTATTTTGTTAGAATTGCCTAAAACTGTAAATTACATTGAATTAAGCAAACTAAAGAGAGAAATATCAGACATAGTGAACTACTTCAACTGTCATATCAGATTTATTTGTGGTGTTTAGCCTCTTAGTGACTTGCGTGAAGGTTACTACTCAGTCAAAAGATTAAAGGGTAGCCGTTCAAGTGAGGATGAAAAATAAAATGCATAATGCTTTAGGTTTCATTCATCATTTTGACTATTTACCTTCTCTTACAGTGAGTGATCACCGGAGCATTTGGAAGAGACAGATAAGGGAGCACTCAGGTATGTTTCTGCAAGGGTGTGGATAGGGAAACAGGACTGGGGGAAAAGGGTTGTGCAGGGTCAACCACCGAAAAAAAGAAACAGTACAGCAGCAGGCATTTAATGGCAGCTTCACACAAAGACCCCAATTTGTTGTGTGACCAGCCTAGGTGACCTCTTTTGTTGTCTCTTTACATGGGTCACAGTAAACACAGGCCATTAGCAATAAAAACATGAAACTGGGTTCTATCAAGCACAGCAGCTGGGTGGCAAAATAGAAGAATAACGGTAAAGACGGAAAGACTATATTCTATTGACGTCATAGTTTGGATTTCATGACATCCCTTCAAAAGCTAATCCACATATTGGTAACGATGCAATGGACTAAAAATCTCAAGGGTAATGGCATGTGTTTTGTTTCTACCGTTTGAAGAGTTGTGAGAGCTGTGTTGAAAGAATCTTAAAGTCATAATCCGTAAGATTTGAGATACATTGTTTCTAGCGGCCTCTTTGGCAGTAGGATATAACTGCAGGCGAGGCTGTTCCTTCAGAGACCTCTATCTTGTCACGTCCACGGTCGCTATGCCTCTTGATTATTTGCCCTTCTTCACTTTGATTTGTTTTTGTTTCTGTTTCTTTGGACTGGAAGTTGAACGGTCTTCTCTTTCTGTCTGTTGATCCTCCATCTCGAGTCAGCAGTAACGAAATGGACCTGGACCTGTCAGACACATTAGAGCCAGCCTTGCATCATGCAGTATTCAGGCGGAGGCTCCTGTCTGCCCGGGTTGGGGTGGTCTCTGTGGCGGTGCTCCCTGCGACCTTGGACTGGGATCTCTCCCAGTGTGGTTGGCACCCCCAAAGGGAGCTTCCTCTAGCCTTCTCTGTACCTCAGGTCTCGCTGCCTGGCAATGTCTCTGTAGTGACAGCTAGTGTTTGTGTAGGTGTAAGTGTCTGTGTGTCAGCCTGGCTGTGTGTGTATGTGTGAATGTGTGTGTGAACGTATACATATTTGTGTATGTCTCTGTGCATGACTGTGGGGGTGGGAGGGCTGGGTTCTTTTAACTTCCTTCTCCTGATTTTATTTGATGTTTCTCTTTTTCTCCCTATCCCTAGTTAGCACTAGCATTACTTCCATTTAGCGCACAATAGAGCAGGCTGAGCCAGGGGTTAGCTTCAGTTAGCTAGCCGCCTCAGCTGCTACCTGTGAATGAAGCAATGATCAAAAATGTGACAAATATGAGCAAGTGGGCGATTTCATTGCCTCCATCTGTGAATGGTGTGAATGCAGGATTACATTTCTGCCTTTACTAAAAGCCTGGCTCAGAAGTTTTCGGTTTCAGTTTTACGATGACAGGCAGCATAACCGGCAGTGACGAGCTCCTCCTGGGCAGACCAACCACTGCTGGTCAATGTGTTTGACCCTGGTATATGTTCACTTTTTAGACAGTTTATAGTATATGCTCTTTTTCAAAGCACATTTCCCTCATTAACCTTACACTTGTGGTATACTTTTGAGATAAAACACTTACATCGAGTTCTTAATATGGATAAGCAGAAACCAGACCTTCACATGTAGAAAATGTTTTAAACAGCATTGGACACTACTACATTTTATAGTAGTTTGAGATCTGACCATAGTTATTCACCTGATTACTAATCACTGAAAGGTCCAGTATTCTGACAGTCAGTAAAGTCAAGAGAGCTAAGAACAGCGTATAACATTCACCAGCTTGACATTGTGCTTATGCTTGCACATCTGTATGTGTAACTACACATTAGAGAATCCCTAACTTGATGCCAGTCACACTGTCAAAACACAAAGGTTTAACTAGGCCATCTTATTGATGCAGTTTGTTGCATCCACTCTCTAGTTATTCTGCTCCCAGGCATCTCCTGTCAGTTCAGGCAGTCGCACCAGTGAGGCTGTGCATTGATGGGGAGCCCAGGAGAAGCTTCATTGAAATCCAACCCATCAAACATGCCTTAAAGGCATTTCTCCACCTCCTCAAAGAGCTGGTCCATTTGCTGATAGGAATAATACCAACCTTCACCTTGCAAAGAGAGGAAAAAGCTGCACTTTGGGGAAAAACTTTTTTTTCCTTTACAAAGTTTCATATTTAGCATTAAGTGTACAATGAGAATAAAAATATCATAAATAAATGACACTGCATGTCTTTTTTTTTCAAAGTTTCTCTTTTATGTTGCCATCCCTCACCCACCGTTCTGACGCCTTTGTCCTTTCATATGTACCGTACACTGCTGTTCCTACTCCAACTTTCTACAAATAAGAAAAATACATTCAGTGTAAATAGAAAGATGAAAGATATACACGAGTACAGCATTTTGTTGTTTGCAATACAGTCTGCAATGTTTGGATATAAGCCACATAACAAAAGAATGACTCATATCACTCACCTCATATCAATTGTAAGTAATTGTATCTTTAATAAATCTGAATAAATGCAGTAAAGCTCTTTGTCTAAGTTGTTTTCTGCAGTGTGGTTCTGCAGACAGTAGTGGGAAACGGTTTTTAATTAGAATTCTTTCCACGGGTGAACTTGAGTTAACAGCTAAAAGCTTTCTATTTCTCCTCAGAAACAAAACGGCTTACCCCATGCATCTGGTGATTACACTGTATTATAACAAGTGTCATCGTTGACGTTTTCTTACAGTGACATATTGTACATTTGGAGCATTTTGGCATTCGTAGCCTTGAGCTAATAAGATGACTTTAAAATGCTAATCTCTGAGCAAGGAGTTATGATTCGTTGACTAATTTATAAATACTAAAAGAAAAATCGATCAAAACAACAAATGAACTCATATCCAGCACAAAGAACATTTATCTCCCTAGATAATCATACCATACCACAATACATGTGATACTTTTTGATGTCGACTCACTCAGAAGAGTGCTATGGATAGCTCAAAAGCCCACACATGCACACATTACTTTGAAAGTCCATTTCAAACTGAATTCTAACCATACCTACCATTGACTGAAGCCCTGGCTGCAGTAAATGAAATATACAGCATGCAAGTACTGTGTTCAGTCCAACTCACGTCTTGCAAAAACCGGCATGGGTCATTAGCGATAATGGAGACCAATCAACAAATACCGAAAATCACTTTAGGTCTCAAAACCAAAGGCCAGGGAACAAAGTCACATTTTACTTAAAATCTCTTTGAACTTGTCGTTTCGTTTAAATATTTTAGCTGAAAAAAAAGAGTATATACTATACTGGACAAGTTTTATATTGCAGTTCATATATTTTGTTCTTGCAAATTTGCACACTACAAATTCAATGAGAATAAGTTAGTGTATGTAATGAAAGCACAAAATTAGGGAATTGAAAACAAACATTTGGGTATACAGACCTTTTTCTGAGTGCTACCAGTTAAGCATAACTGATCCCTGATGTCTTTGAAAAAATAAACCATCAACCCAAGAGCCAAATTGATTAGGCACCGTTGTAATTCTATTCCACTCGGTAAGAGCTTCTTGTGTGATGTCCTTGTGCAGCCTGACATAAGGCAGGTGATTTAAAAAACAGTTTATAAGCAGAACTAGCCTGCTCAATATATGAAGTGGACTCAACAGCATTCATTCCTGGGCTATTATCTAAGCAGCGGGCTGTGGACTAATTTTATCTCTACTCAACTGAATTAACGACAGCCAAACAAAAGATGGTGAGTGTTTATGAAATACAGAAAGACAGAGGTGGTATCAGCTATTTTAATCTGTTTTGCTTCTCTAAGCAAACTGTACCCTGTGTGTACAAATAATCGATTTCCTCATGATAAGATCTCTTTTTTATTATTCTTTATCTTTTACGTCTTATCTCTGCTCTGCTACATGTATGGTCTGCAACTCTGCAATAAGGTGAATTGAATTGGCAACATTGATTTAACAATATACACATCACAGCTTTGATACCAGGTGTTTTTTTGTGTGTTTTTGTTTAGTGCACATCATTTTGCACCACATTTGGGCAAGATGCTTTACTAAACAGACTTTTACAGATGCATGTATATTAACCTATAATTTGAATGTCTGTTACATCATCACTTGTTAAATGGGAAAACTATGAGTGCGTATTAAGGCCAAGTATGAAAAAAAAAAAAAAAATATGGACCTGGGGGAGGGGGGTCAAAATTTTGAGATTAAAGTGGCAAATAAATTGTCAGATTTCTGAAATTAAATGGAAGCAAATCTGCGAGAAAAAAATAGCAGATTTACGAGGCTAAAAACTAGCAAATGCACTAGAAAAAAAGTCAAAAATATAATTGATTCAAAGAAAAATAGTGTTATTTTTCTCCTCCAGTGTTTTGTTCTACGGTACGTGTATCTCTTGGGTCTGTGTATTATGATAACAAAAATTTAAATCACTAGAAGACAAAAAAACAACTCACAAGAGGCTTAGCTAAATAGATTGCACCTGGTGTTATTCTCATTTAGAACCAATTAAATTTCACTTAAAATGTGTTTGACATTTGCATGAATCCAGACTTCCCAATCTCAGGCACAGTGGAAGAAATAAGGAGTGTGGATTACTCAAACTTTTTGTTGGGTTATTGTAGTTCATCCATTACAACCATGTAATTCACAACTTGGCAGGTTGTCCTCACAAGATATTTTGTAGTCTTAAATTATATTATATTATAAGTGTCTTATAAATTTTTACGGTATCCACTTAAATACAGACAGACAGACAGATGTCAGTCTGTGATGGGGAGGCAATGTTTGGATGGTAATTGGTGAGCCTCTCCATTTACAGCATGCACAAAATGAAATTACTGTTTCCTAATGCATGCTATCACACACGTTGCGGATTTATTCATCAAAACTGTTGGCTGTCACTGATATTTATATAAGGAACAGCCAACATTTCTTAACAAGAATAGTTGCATGTGTAGATAAGCAGGTTTGTTGACCGGTGAGAAAGATGGCTTACCCAACTGATCAAAGCAGCTCTCCCGAGGGAGCATCGGCTGAGACGGACACCACACAAATTCTGCCCGCCGAATATTTATTCACTGAAAGCAATGCAAATTTAATGTGAACACTTCTGCCTTACTGCCGCATGCATGTACACCACGCATGAAACCTATATACATATTGAATGTGGGACACAGATATTCCATTTCTCTCCATCATTTCTCCAGATAAATGAATTATATGTTTTCTGCAGGCTGTGGCTTTAATGGAGAGCCTAAGGTTTCAGACTCTCAACATTTTTTTGAGGGCTATTTGAAAGGATAGCATGAAAGCTTCCAGCGTGAGGACAACAGGACATTCGTTGAGGGCGAAAAAAACGAAAGCTTTTCCAGGACTGAATAATTGTATAGCTTTTTTGTGCAAGCAGTGAGTTTGATTTTAATACTGAACGGCTGTGGTCAATGGCAACAGCAATTAATTTCAGAAAAATATGCAAAAGCAGCACCAAAATGATGTCTCATCTGTAGGGATTGAGCTGTCATACAAAAAAATAACATTAACTCTCGACTTGAGCAAAAGTTCCATTAAATGTTAGCCTTGCTGCGCACTTTAAAGTCAAGTCTACTTGAAGCAGAGAAGGCAGTGTGGCACAACTCATTATAAAGTCAATTATAAAAGAGTTTGTCTGAAATAACCTTCGTTAAGTGAAACCCTCCACTGTGGAATTTCTTGTGCTCTTATTTAAAACTTGCTATTTTACTATGCATAATGATTTTGGCCAACATTTAGCATGTACTATGCAAACAAAAGCGAAATCTACCGTATGCCAAAAATATTTAGTTTGTCATACTGTTATACTGATTCAAAGAACATCTCATGTATGGGTCGGTCTAGTTACTGTGTCTCACAATGCAAAGCATTGGAACCGTCACAACTGTTCATTGTTGAAATGGTGGACTCCCAAGACCCATATCGTCTAAGCCTGGCCAATGCCACTTACATGTTGCGCTGGGAGGTCATGTTCGTTGTGGACAAGTGATAGTTTTCTTGCAAAGTTAAGATGTGACCTTCTTGGGGGTTATCCTCTCCTATTCCTTTCAAAGTGATCCTATATTTTAGACGTCTTTCCCTACATGATTGGCTATGTACAGCCAAGGGACCACACTGACAGAGAGTGAGTGTCACGACTTCCTGTATTAGGCCCTTCAAATTAAAAGCCCTCCAGCCTTCAGTCACATAGATTTTCACTTAATTTCCAATCGTGCAGTTTGGAGCAGCTCTACCTACAATACAGCAAAAATCAATGATTTAACGGTTTCATGTTGCATACTACATATTGCTTTCGTAAGTAGTATGTTTCCAATACAGCATATATCTTTGCTTGTACTACTGCTTGGCATTGTAAATATCCGCAAACCACAGGCATATTGAATCTCAGTGTTTCTGAACTGCTGCAACCCGTTCTCATACTCACCTACTTTTTGAGGTGTTATTAACATGAATTAAGAACAAAAATGATTAGTTAGGTTTAGGCATCAAAACTATATTGTTAGCGTTACACTGTGTCCTAAGGCACATGGGGGGAGTGAGTGCCAGCGATAAAAGCACTTCAACTGTATTGGTTTCTTTTGGAATGTCTTATTAGGAAGAAGAGCTGATCATGAAGTTAAATAATAAGTTATCCAAACGAGACCACCTCCTTTTACTTCAAAACCTAAATACATATGTTGTTGCAGCTAAACAGCCAAGATAAGGTACAGGCTCAGAGGAAATGGGTATCGCTGCTGTATGTGTATGTGTTGCAGCTTTGGGGAGATGGCCGCCTCTGTGAAGTGACAGTGCTGCTAAACACTGTGGACAGGGAGTGTTAGGATGCGGATAGTCCGATACCCGCATGCTGTTAGGACACGGTGTTATGCAACAAACTACTTGGTAAGTTTTATAAAAAGATCATGATTTGGGTTAAATTAAGAACATCTGCTATGTCATTAAGTTTAAATTTCACACAGGATGGGATACAAACCACAGTCTGCTGGGTAAAAGCCTGATGTTTATCAACCCCCATTCTAAGCAGAGTTTCAGGCCTGTTAGTACTGTACTAACTGTACTACAGTATGTACTACTGTATCTCACCTTACTTCCAGACTTGCTTTGAATGTATTATTGGTGGACGTGGATGGTTTTACATTGGAATCAGTTTCAAAGCCTGGTGCATCTCATACAGCAGCTAAAAATAAATACAATTTACCACAACTCATCTTTATAAATGAAAAAAAAAAACGTATTCAATTTTCACACAGATTAGGCATTGATTGCCTTAGTTTAATATTTTAGGGTCAGCTAACTGCTGCAGTTGAGCCTTTTCAGGTACAGGAGTGAAACTATTCCCCATGCAATTGTGCTTCAACTGAAAAACAGGCATAGTAATTGCATTGCTCTGAAGACCCTCATGAAAATTCATTATCAATGTATTCTCACTCCCATAATTGTATTCCTCTAGAGCACCTGTCAAAAATTGCTTTGCAGCACTGGCAATGCAACTCAATATCAACTCAGATCTCTACTGAGTCCCTCTTAATCCATTGCTATTACCCCATTCCACTCCTTTAAATCCCCTTGGACTGATTCACTTTTTGGAAAACTTGCATTCATTGTTATGAAATAGTGCTTAAAAGGGGAGAAAACAAAGACAAAAGAGAAAAATAATATTGAGAAGATTTAAACTATGATATGCTATGAACGCTACATCGTGTACATCTTCTGTAGAATACTGTAGACATTTTGGCGGTTCAATTCCGGCGGAAATGGACCCAACAGTCTTCTCTGGCATGAATATGCCATTGAGACAGTTTTTTTCATGGATCACCTATAAACCGAGAAATCCCGGTGAGTCGCTAGCAGCCAGACATGGCTAACACTGAGTAGCTCGGGGCAGAGCACTGAACCATCCCAGACTTAGCAGTTGGCTATATCTATAGTGACAGGCAGCCCAAACAAGTCAATTACCGAATGCACTCGACTTCACTTCAAAAAGGAAAGTATTGAGCCGAACTCCAGTGCATTCGGTAATCGACTTGTTTGGACTGCATCTCAATACGGAGGTACTCGGCTGCTAAAGATTGTAGCATTGTATGTAGCAAGTCTTTTTTTAAAAATAAACTCTGGGTTTGCTAACTACGTTGTTGGTGCTTCATTTTATGTGTAGGGACTCTTATCATGCTACAGCAGAAGTTTGGTGCGAGTCTGAGCAATATTAGTGGTTAAAAAAAAACGTTTTGGATGGTTCAGCGCTCTGCCATGTGCTACTCAGTGTTAGCCATGTCTGACTGCTAGCGATTCCGGGATTTCTCTGTTAATAGGTGATCAACCAAAAAATTTTTCTTGATGGCTTATTTGATGTATATTCATGAATACAATGAATAATAATAAAATAAAATGTACCTCTATAAATCATTATGCTGTAATGATAATAATTGCAATTACTGTAGAAAAAGATTTGAATTCCTAGTGGGATTGGGACATTTGGAGTGAGAATAAAGTGTGTGTTTTTTTTGTAGCCATGTAACATGACATTATGGTCACATGTATCCTGTAAACTAACTTCCTTCCTTTGAACAGTTGTGATGATATGGCCTTCACAAAGGGATCGACACAAATGGTTCATGATATGCCTCAGCAGTTGCTTGTCCAGCTAGAAAGACATGAGCTCTTGCCAGGTTCCCAACCGCAAACACTGCCAATAGTGTTAAATGGAGTGCCCAGCTACTGCTACTACTGTGGATTTAAGGCCCAGAACACTTAATTACACCCACATAGGTGTTCTCAGCTATTTTGACTGATTAGACCTCCTGCCAGAAATGAGTAGCTATTTGCATACTGTGCTTGATTGAACCCTCATCCAATAATAGGTGGAAAACCTTTACCTTTAAGCATTCTTAACATTTAGCATCTCTGATCTAGGCGGCCCACCAAAAACTGACTGGGTTTTCTTATTTCACAGTTTGTGGCTTGGTAGGCTCTTCAGAAACCCAAAGGTATATGCATAAGCACTGAAAAATTGAGTTTTTCATTATATGTCCCTTTTTAAAGAATGATGCTAACTGATGATGTACAGTTCATGTCAATGTTGTATATTTTAGTATCCATGTAGGGGCTCTTAAAGTGTTGAATCAGACACTGTATTCTCCATCGTCTAATGCTGAATACCTGTTGGTAGGTTTGTAGATGTGGACGGTCATCATGGTGGTCAACTCTCATCTGGTACAGCCCAAAATTGCAGAGTATCGACTGGCCCTTAGTCTTTGTTACTCTAGGAATCCTCTCCCTAGCAAAATCGTTCATCGCCAGATACAGCAACTGCCAAATTTAGAGAGACGATCTGAGACTGAAATGGGTAATAGCAGCACTGCAGCTGTGCACTCCTCATAGCTGCTGCTTGAACAGACCTAAATCTTTGTGTAAAGCCTTGTTTATGTGATTTATTATGCAGCTGATTTGTATTCCTCATATTTTCTGTTATGACAAGTGAACCGACAATTCTTGTAGACATTTTTTGCAAGGCCTTATATAAATAGCATCAAGAAAGAAGCATTTGTTCAATGACAAGTACTTCATATTGATGAAAACATTTTTAATGATTACTGAAGAAAACAATAACTGAAACTTAAATATCATAGTTGCTTCATGGTTACATCCTTACTTACTTTAAGCTTCTCAACTGAGGAAGACTTATTGTTCTCACTGGTTGTATATATGAAAATAAATCTAAGAGATCACCAAAAGTTATCACAAAAGAATACAGCCACTTTAATATGGACAGTTATCACGAAACACATGACATTCCAGCCCTGAAAAAGAGAGACAAAATGTGAAAATGAAGGGGCCAACAATTTCTTTGCAGCATGAGTTCAACTGGATTGGAGTCCACCTGTTGCCATTTCAGTTGATTGGATCTGATTGAGAACAAAGCAGGGAAGATTGAAGCAGCTGGGCTCGCATTTGTTTTTCTCTGGGACTCTATACTTGCCAACCCACAACTTGAGCCAATGAGATTATTATTAAAAAACAGATTCTGAAAAAACTTCATGTTAACAAAAGGCTTCCTCGAGCGCTAAATGAACAGTGGCTCAACAAATCAAATTAATTAGCAAACTGAAGAAAGAAAGGAAAAAGTGTGTTGCTAAATACAAATGATTTGCAAGGCAGACACGCTTCAGAAATAACAAACATCTGCATATCATTACCTGCTCCACGACACTATTGTGTTTGTTCATGAATAATGGCCAGCTTTCTTGTGTCATCTTTGAACTGAATTATAAATGCGAATTACACTTCTGCCATATCGCCTCGCTACCATAACATTTACTTCCATGCTAGTTCCATACTACAAAATGTTGTTTGTCCACCGCAGTGCTTCATTAAAGTGCTAAATGTTGTGCACCATCAAACACAACTGAAAGCATGTAGGATAATATCACAATCTCTCAGTGGAAAACATTGCATGACACATGCATACATTCCCGAACAGTAGCCGTGTGTAAAGGCACAGTAATTTTTGTTTTTCCACGTATTTAATTAATACGTATTATTGAAGAAATCAATGCACTGTAATTCATATGTATTCCACATATTTTTTTGTGCGTGTGTATTCCACATATTTATTTTGTAGGTATTCCATGTATTAAAGCAGGAGACATGGTATTAGAACGCTGATCTCAACTTAAAGACGCCTGTGGGGTGGTGGATGTGTCCCAAAACACAGGACTTTCACCCAGGCAAAAGGGGCTTTTGACATACATGATTTTAATTTTTTTGAATACCCAACATTAAAATTGTAATCCGTAAGATTTTCATCTAGTTGATTGTCTGTTAAGTAACTAACAAAGAGTGAGATAATACAATGGTGATTGATCATATGACCCAATAATGAAAGCACTTAAATTGTCCTCTTTGCTTAGTATTCCAATCTGAGTGTCTCTGGCAACGTTCCCCCGATAAATGCAAATGTGGTGCAAGGTTAGTGCCGCTTTTCATGTCAGTCACCAGCGGCTGGTCTGCCCAGGCGGAGCTCGACACTGCTGATTATGCTGCATTCAGTTGTACTTGAAAATCTGGAACTTGACTACAACTCTGAAGTCTTTAAAGGTAAGGCTAAACATGCTACATATAGGCTAAGGAACGGCACATCACAACTGCAAAGCTTGTTCCCATAAATAACCCATTCCATTTGAAGTCAATCAACATTTGGGGAGTATGTGAAGACTCATCAGTGTGAGCTGCCAACCTCAACTAAGATGAGACTTCTTTGGGGCTTTGATTCTTGAGTTTGGGTTTTGGCATCTAACGAAGAGCAGTTTGGTGTGACTCAAGCATTCATTTGGATGATTAGACGGGAGGGTTGTAGTCTCCTCGTAGCTCACTAGTGTATCATAATCCTAACTGCAAACTGGAGTGGTCACTATCGAATTTGGCAACTCAAAATCAAGTGGGATTACAGGAGTAATTACATGTATCAGATGCCAGTATTATGCACGCTGACAAACTGGCATGGCTCTTTTGGATACTTAATGGAACAGAGGCTACTTTAATTTCAGCTGGGCTTCCCCTGCAAATACCTTTTTTGATACGCCCTCTCTGTTTCACACTTCCCCCTAATCAGAATAGTCAAGTCTGGTTGAATCAAGTCCAATTACAAGTAGGACTTCATGTCTTTTAGGTTTTTCACATTCCTTGTAAAAATATCTTGCATTTGAAGCTACTTGTCAACTGCTTTTGAAAAGAATCAGCAGACAATAGAAATTTTACCAACTAATCAAAGTTGTGACTCATATGTTATGAAACCATTACAGTACTGTCAGGGATTGGATTGGTTTAAGATCCCCATCATTATCACCACAGTATGCTGCAGTGAAAACAACAATTCCACCTACCGTGATTGAAGGATCTAAGCCCAATTTTGGACCTCTATTTAATCAGGATTTTCTGAAATGCCTCTGATCTGTTCGGGATATCTCAGTGATATAACACCACCAGCTACAAGCTTGAGGTCTCCTGATCTGAATTCATGCGAGCTCAATCTTAGCTCTCTTTGACTCACCTCAGTAATTGGTTTCACTGTGATCTACAGTGGCTGTTAAGCTATTCATAAAGGAGAGCCGACATCGCCGCAGGGAGACCTGACTGAGCAGCAAACCGCAGTGTAGAGCCCAGCAGTATGATGCGCTCGCTTAGAAATAATAAAGAGGGGGGACTCTGCTGCTTTAATTGCTGCTCATGATGGAACTGAAAACTGTTTAATTCAATGGATGCAGGGCTAACCATTATAAGAGAAAGGTATTCCCAAATAAACTGATCTCAGCATAAGCCAGCCAGTTGTACACCATTAGTGTAGCCATTAGTGTCTCAGTCAGGGACAAAGTGCATCAGCCCTATTTATTATACTTCTGTAGTATTATTATTTCATACAGTGCCAAAAGTAGAATAATAGTCTTCATACGGAATACACTAAACAATCCCCTCACTCACTCATTTGTTTTTTTCTAAGAGTATGCAATAAACAATGCAAAGCTTCGGCTGAAATTCTTATTCAAGCAATGGTGAAGGGTTTGGTTCTCATCGATGTTTTTTTTCTGATCCTTCAAGTTTCTATTTTTAATATCATGATATGAAAACAATTTAAAAAGTCATTATAGAAATGTTCGTTTTATATTACATCTAGTTAATCACGCAGTGGCAGTTGACTGACATTTTCATTAGTGGGAGGCATTCTTTTCTTAATCTTCTTTTGTAATCTGCAGTATATCAATGCAAAACAGGTCACCTCTCAAGCCTTAATCCAATCGCTGCTGTGTGGAAGAGTGATGCACTCTGCAGCAGCTCATTATCCACACCTGTGGGTAATCAGACCAACTCAATTCAAGAGGGCAGTTGTTTGGTGTTGTGCTGTTTAAGTGACAATTATTTTAATGTTAAGACGTGAGTGATTGTTAAGGGAATGCAGTTGTTAACTCTAATCTAACTGATATTATTTAAAAAATGCTGATTGAACACGTTTTGCATTACTCACTCAATGCCAAGCAATACCTTCAATACTTATTTGTCTCTCCAATCAATCAATTTAAAATACATTTAAAATATTTGGGGTTTGAACTCTTAAGCAGACAAAATAAGCAATTTAAAGATGGACTTCAGATGGGCTCCTTTTTACATTTATAGATCAAACAACTTAGTTTTTAAAAAGTATTAGCTTCATATAGACTTATTAACACAATAAAAAGTGTCTGCAAAATGGTGTCTTGCAACCATTAGTTTGCTTTCCCTGATTTGAAGAACAAGGAAGAACATGTTAACTTTTTATATTATTAAACTTAAACAGCGATTTTCCCCTTAAATTAGTGCCAAAACAATCCAGGAGTTGGGACTCCAACTCGCTCTACCCACTGCCTCCAACTACTGTACGTTCTGTAACTGTGTGATAAAAATGTTGTTTAAGCAGCAAATACATTTGATGACATGGTAATATATGTCCTGGATTTGTATTTATTTTGGGGAACTTTGGGGTTCATCTAACAACACTATGTGATGCCTGAAAGATGCCTCAGCAAACACAAACTGCTGCTTCTATCCCAGCATTAGTTCAAGTCAGTAAAAATTTGCTTAATTTTCATGTGGGAAGCTTTTGCTCAGATTAACACAGTTACACAGAACATATCAAACTAGCATTTTATGCACTTTCGTGTTATGAATTTTGTATCAACTGCAGCTCAATTGCCATTGAAAACCAGGCCTGTAATATATAACTATATTAGCATCCATGGAAATCATTGCTTCCTTTAGGCAATAATTTCATCATTGGATGAAAATGATCTCCAACCAGATCATAAAGGCATTAAGTACAAACTCATAAGAACCTTTAAATTTAGTTGTTTTTCCACTCTTTTGATCCATACACTGAATTTCCCTCAACTCTCCCTTTTGTAAGCTTCTAACTTTGCAGAGCTCATGGGTTGTCACATCATCCACTTCAAGACAAAGACTTGGACAAAACACAAGGAATGAACAGTCAAAGAGTTGCAGTGCAGTAATGAGAGGGGGATGTCAGAAGAGAGAGAGAGGCTAGTGGTGATGTTCTGTCACAGACGATATTCTCAAGGATCAGATCAGCCTCTTCTGTAGGCGAGACACTCATACAATAACACAAAGGCGCACACACACACGCACACGCACACACACACACTATCCAAATAACATCCACAAGGCACACTGGGCTGTGTGCAAAACAAGGGCATGCACACCATTTCTGAATAAGTAGGGACTTGACTTGAGCTGTGAGGATCCTGAGGGCCTCGCATGTCATGGCAATCCATCATTCCTCACTAGCTGCTGCTGCTGACAAGGTCACAGTCTTCAAAGCATCTTCTCAGCTTGTGCCGAATACACGTCTCTGTAAGATGCTGTCTCATCCAATCAACCCATTGTAACAGTATTTGATTGACAACCAGAAACAATAACCATGGCCAAGCTGCCATCAACTTCAACAACAATGTCAGAATCCAATGTTTAGTAGTCACGTGACATACCGGCACTTCGTCATGGCCCTTGACGTTTGGCACTAACGCACAAGGCGCCCTTGTGCCAATCACACAGTGCTTTCAACTTTAAACCCATCCTCAGATCCCCCCTTAGATGCTCAGAGCAAATACTCCAGGATTAGGAGCACGAGCCCCCTCTTAAGGATGAAGTGGTGGATGGGCCAAACAAGATGTATCAGTGACCACTTTTGTAGCTTGTGGAGTTCTGTGGTTTACACCTGCTTAAGCCTCAGGTTCCTCATTTTCCTCTCATTAAGTACAGTCCTGGAATACCTTAACAGCCAACAGCTTCAGTTTTATTCCCATCCATTATGTCAACAGCTTATCCATTTTAGGATCATGGGGAGCTTGAGCCTGTCTCAGCAGGTATTTATATATGGGCATTTTTACCCTAATCTTACCTCTAAATCTCATCTCATTACAGTCGTGTCATCCGGAACAAGGCAATTTAACAAGTAAAAGCATTGACATGTGAACAGCACATACGATGTGCTGTACAGAAGCAGCGGTCATATTCTCATGCAAAAAACAGGTGACCATAGAACTCTTCCACAGAAAAAAACGAAGAGGCTAAAATGTTTATCTTATTCCTTATCACTGAAAGCCAGAAAGGGAGAGGAAAGACTTTATTTTCAAGTGAAGATTAATATCAACAGGTTTACCCTGTATGAAATATGTGGCCAGCTGCTTTTTCAAGGCTCTCTGTATCTCTACAGTGAAAATGCCCGAAGTCTTTAGTGACCCCTGACTCTGTATCAGACAGTACAGCTTTCAGAGATGCCTGAGATGGTAGTCATTTTGAAGAGTAGGGGAAAGGGAGGGCTTCTGTGAGGAGCTGGCTCTAGGTATTTCCTCCCACAGGGAAGTGGATACATCTCCCACACATTCCTCTTACTCACATAACTACAAGACAGAAACTTCACTTCAAGGTCACATCTCGAATGAAATAGCAGGAGAATGGGATTTATTTTCAGTTGAGTGTTTAGACAATAAAGCTGAGTCATTTGAGTGTTATTGTGCTAAATGTGTATACATATTTAATTTCAGGTCACACAAGAGGCTTTAAATTGCTTTCAAATTCCGAAGTTAAGTGTGAATGTCTTCCTGTTCATGTTTGGTTTCCATAAGATGTTCTACATCACAGAGGGGAGAATCAGTCAATGAAACCGCAGGTGTTACTTGATGGCAGTTACAGTGCCACATCCAAGCCTGGCACGTGTATAACAGCATTTTTAGCCGGTTTCCCTGGTTTTGTGTGGACACAGATATTTCTTGAGCCGAGTCTGTGTGGACGGAAAACTTTTTAAGAACGACAGAGATAAAAAAAAAAAAGTAGTTTTCAATCGTGTGGATGTACCCTTAGTTTAGTCTGCCTGACTTATTAATCCTTTATCTAACTAAGGTTTCTGCAAATTAGAAAATATGGCCCCGACCATGGCTCGGAAATATCAGCTAACTCTGCTGTGCATTGATAAATCTGTGGTGCTGAAGTAGCAGACAGATTCGTAATAGGGAGTCCTGCCCTTCTGTCAGTTTCATCTTGGATCTGTAATATTCTAAAAACTATATTGTCGGGGGGCATTCAAAATATAGAACAAAAATAGTCATTCTTGGGCGGTTCACTAGTCGAGGGTAAACAAAATGAACCAGGTCTGTCCCCTCTGTTAAAGATTCAAAACTGTCTAAAGCACATAACTACAATGTTGCTGGTTTGATTCCAGTTGGGGACCTTTGTACCCTGCCCGCTCTCTTCCTGTTTTTGTTTACCTCTTTACTGTCAGACTGTTCAATAAGGTTGAATATGCAAATGAGATTATCTTTAAAAAAAAATCTGAAATAGCAAAGTACTTGGACATGGTTGTCATTGTGCACTCCATTTAATCCTCTAGAAGTGGTATCTCATACTGCTCGTAATATTACAAACCCAGTTCTTTTCCACTACAGAGACGTCTGGATCAGAACGTACCAGAATCTACAAAGATACTCATCACTATGGCACAACCCTGTCATCTGTATTGGAAAAAAATACTACACATTCCTGTGACTTAAACACAACCAACGATTTATGAGGTTAATGTTTTCCATTCATATCGTGATCTAGTAGAACGGTTTAATTTGGCAGGAAAATTACATTTTTGGAAGTACTTACAGATAAGAAGTTGTATCACTGTATGTCTAAGCCTCACAATGTGGCTGATAATACAATCTTAAATTTTCTAAAACTGCCACTGGAAAGCTGCAAAGCCACACAATTTTTTATAAAATAACTCTTTCTTGAGTGATGAGTCTGTTAATGTGAGATGGATATGGCAGAGAGACCTTGGAGAAGAAATTCTGTGCAATAAATGGTTTAACATTTCTTGCATGATGTTTTTAGAAAGTTACATTGAAGTTGGATGTTGTTTGCTCTTTGCCTGATATCAGACAGAACTAAGTTCAACTAGTTATACTCAATTTCCACCAACAAGTCCGTAGAGTTGGAGGATTCTGAGGTCTGGACCTAGGCAAGATTGTTCCGCTGTACCAAAAAAAAGTCACTGCTTTAACTCACATGTATTTAAAGCTGTATTATTTGGAGAGACTTTTTATTGGATGGCTAACATGCACAGCTCCCTTTGCTATATAACTCTTTTTCCCTTCTATGTTTATGTGGACACTCAATTTAAATCCCTTTTTGATAGTGTGAATTTATATTTTTACTTCTAATTGCACCTTATGTTGATGTCCTATGTCTGTTTGTTGTAGGGGTGATCCTGATAAGTTGACGATTCGATCCGAGGAGCCTGATCGTCTCAAAATACACAAAATGCGGTTAAGAAACAATGGAATTATTCCGCTCTGGGGGTGCTAAATGTCTGGTTTTTACATATAGATGCTTGGTTTCTCCCAATAAACCATGATACATTGCCTATATGGGTTTAAATGGTAAATGGACTTTTACTTATATAGCACCTCTCTGGTCTTCTGACTACTCAAGGCGCTTTCACACTACTTGTCAAATTCACCCATTCACACAGATTTTCACACAGATGGCAGTGGACATCTTCATACCATCTAATCCAACCATTCACACCATATTTACACACCCATGCCAAGCAATTTCGACATGCGGATCGGGGAAGCTGGGGGTCGAACCTACAATCTCTCAAATGGAGGACAACCCACTCTTCCACTGAGCCACAGTTGGTATAAATATAAGCCTGTTAATAAATACTGTTGCTAAAGATCTGAAAATAACTCCTGTGCTTTAAATGTATCTCCTTAGTGTGTGGGGATAAACCCTCCCCCTTGTAGACTAAGTTGTACTATCCAGGATCCAGCCCTGTCAGAGCACACCTTGGCTGGGCTTTAAATCTATATGGGCGTCAGAAACACAACAGTTGGCTCCTGTTTAATCCTCAGCATCATTTAAATTGAATATTTGCCCATTTGTTTTTTTTCATGATAGACGTTCAACCCCACACAGTCTGACACAGCACTGTGAAAGTGAAACTACAGTTCTCAATATACCGTCAGTTATTGTCAAAGAAATGCCCCTATCAGAAATCACATCTCTCAGTTACCCTCTGCCTGACACGCGCAACCGCGCTGTGATGGACTCACGCTGTCTGCTTCATGTCCATGGCTCGCCACCCCGGATCAGAGGGCTTTTCATGAGCAAAAGAAAAAAACTGATTCAACGATCAGTCGACTATAGGCTAGACGTGACGAATCAGATTTGAGTATGAAAAGTTTTAGTCGGGGTCTCCCCAAGTTTGTTTTATAATTTTTTGATGAGTACTGTAACTTTGCAATAAATAAAACCTAAGTCACATTTAGGATAAAAACTTCTTTTGGAAGTGAGACCTAACCAAGACAGGGTCACATGGCAGCATCAACACATAACAGGACAACAACAACAATTTGTCAATACTGATGGTTTGTCACGGTCTTCGGCATCTGATACTGATGCACAACTATATGCATATATAGGCCCCGCACAGCCGGACCGGCTATCACAACAAACAACAGAGCCATTACTCCACTATATCTTTACATAGAAAACATTTGTTTATCTGCTATATTAACAAACCACAAATGTCTTAACTAAGCGAATAGTTTACTTCCTTCCAAATGGATTCACTCATATAACTCCCCTGTAACAGATTTGAAACCATTTTTTCCAACTAATCTAAATCTGAGACTAAAATTGATGTGATCAATGGTACGAGAAAATAAATGGTGAATGAATTGTATGAAATGTTTTAATATGTTTTAAATATTGGGTCCTTTATCTTTCAGTCTGATGATTTGACATTACATTTCTTGCAGCTACTGGAATTAGGAGTTGTATTTCCACTCAGTACTATGAACTGGCATATAACACTGTAGCCTGTGTATTGACCATTATTGTTGAGCCAGAGCATCGTAGAGAATGACTGACACCTTTGGCATTTAAAGCACTGAGGCAGTTAGAGAAATACTGCTTTCACTCAAATGATTCTCCTTCCAATCCCCTTGGGTAAGACACTGAAAAAAGAACTGCTCGCAAATGTTATTTGTTACTATTTTTATCGTAATCATTTTACCAGGATACTGCAGCAGCTGTTGAGAGGAAGATCAATGTGGGGGTGAGTGATGAGCGGCAAGATATTATAGAGGAAGAAATGGGAGGAGAGGGACAGGAATGGAAGCAGAAAGTGAATTAAAACAGAGTAAGACAAGTGACCTAAGGACTGTTGGGTGCGGTTGGATGCTTTTCTTTAGCAATAACCTCAAATAAACTTTTTAGATGTCATCTTCTTTGGAGCAATTCAGATTTCTAGATAAACATTAAAGGGAAAAATGAAGGTCTCATACTTATTCATCCGCTGCTGCTGTCAGAAGAACAGTAAAAAAAAAAAAGATAAAGTACATGTTTCACTGGCTTAGTAGCAGACAGTATAAAGAACCGATCTCATCTGTTGCAGAGTTATCACTCTGAGATGCTGTCTTTAAAGTTAATGTCTTTCCTTCATAATAAGGGTGACAAAACCGCTCCTAGATAACGTCTCTGGTGGAAATGAATAAAAGATGCTCCATATGCAGTTTTCACTTTGCAGCATTTTCGTGTATTTCCATCTCCGAAGCCTTGACCTCCGTGGCTTTTTGCTTCTGTGACATTTCAGCAACAATACGAGAGGCGAGGCAAAAAGCAGTACGCTGTCACTTATGGTTGTTATTTACAGACACATATTTCACAAAATATGCTAAGTGCAAAATATCCAGCCATCAATATCAACACAGTAAGTGTGGTTTTTAGAGACACAATAACTGTCGCTGCAACATTCATTTGCCAGTTTCGTAAAATTTAAGATAAGATGGAGGAGTGTTTTTTCGCAAATGGTTGCCACTTTAAAATCATCTAGTTGTGAATGTTTGATGTAAACTAGCCCTGAAGGTACATTACAGTATGCGCAAAGTAGCAAGAACTGAAAGCAGGTGGAAAAATTTAAGTGACTGTGTGTGTGTGTGTGTGTGTGTGTGTGTGTGTGTGTGTGTGTGTGTGTGTGTGTGTGTGTGTGTGTGTGTGTGTGTGTGTGTGTGTGTGTGTGTGTGTGTGTGTGTGTGTGTGTGTGTGTGTGTGTGTGTGTGTGTGTGTGTGTGTGTGTGTGTGTGTGTGTGTGTGTGCCCGCGCTTTTGGGAGTTGATAACGCTTCAGGAGTGCAGTGAAGAGATTGCAAAGTTGCTTAGAAAAAGCTGAGGCATGAATTTTTACCCATCAAAGCAAGCAGACATATGCTGAGAATCAAGTGCAACTTTGCCAGGAGGAAGCAAAAAACAAGTAGATGTTCATCATTAAGTCAACTATGCTAATTAGAAGTCTGTGTTTATATTTTTTTTTCCAGCTCAACCACCAGAGATCCAAATATGCGTTCACTAAGGGCAAACGAACATGACTGACAGCTGTTGCGTTTTGACCTCTGTGCACATCTAGAGTGAAACATGTGCAACAATACTGTATACCACCTACACGGAGAAACCGCCAAGCAAGGCCTCAGAGGATTTGCACTGAAATATTGCAACTTACACATGCTAAAAAAATAAAAAAAGACCAGGTGAAACACTCTGGCCAGCCCCAAACTGACTGCTTTCCCTTTGTTCTATTTCCTAATAACCATCTGAAAAAAATGATAAACATATACAGCCATATATATGTTTTTAGAGAAATGCCATGTCCAATTAATGTCAACTTGGGTACAAAGTAAGCTCGGCTGCAGCACTGTGTCACAGTGAGAAGGCTGTTCTTATTCACGGTTCGAATGATGTCCTACGAAAAGCAATGTACAAAAATGCTTCATTATTCCATGTATTGAGAAAAAAACGTAATCAGCAAATGGCAGTGACATAGAGTAAATTCTGCATACACAAGGAGAGGACAGAGGAGTAGGAGTAAGTAGGAACTGGCTCTATAGGAGAGACCTGAGGTCCGTCTGTCTTGACTTTCACTGCAGGAGCTGCATTCCATTTAGAACCTTGTGTAGAAATATTTCTATACAATAAAATAACTCCTGAAATGAAAAATGTTTCCATAAACAGAACCACATCACATACATAAGGCGATATTGTCTCCATGCAATCCATTTCCATCCGACTGAGCCTTGGCATTTTGGCACCAGTAAGTGACGTGCAATCATCCTTTTATTTCACCATCCAACTGCTTTATGGGCATTCAAAACACCCTCCTTTTATCACCGACTACCCTAAACACACATGGATTATTCGTATAAAGAAATGCCCAAGGATCTCTTTTGATTATTACACAATTTAAAATACCTCCTTTCAGTCAGTGCAAGACTCCAATGAGGCATGAGCGATGGGACAGCCGCACTGAATACCCTGACATTGAACCAAGTGAAAAAGGAAACATGAGGGCCCTATAGGCTGCATCTTGTGGATGGATGCTCCCTACACATGTAAATGATATACTTTGAGTGGTCGCCACAGCACATCCTCGTATTCATGCTGCTCCTGCTGCTGAGATGAATGGATTCCCCAGAGGAAGGAGGGGTTAAGGACAACAAATGGGGGTTGGATACAGGGGGGAGGGCTGGAAGCTTTACAGAAGGGGGTTGTTGGGTGAAAGGGGACCTTGCTCTGGGCAAGGATTGGGTAAAAAGCCGTCTACATCTTGGGTTTATGTCTCTCTACAATCCCTCACTCCTCTTAAACCCCCCCTTGACCTCATTCCTTTTCACCCCCGGTTCCAGCTTTGCACTAAAATGGGTTTCAGGGAGGGTGGGCTGTCCATATTTGTGTGAAACACAGAGGAACACACAACTGGTGGCAGCTAACCGACACCTGATCAGGCCTCTCAACCCTGGTTGCAGCTGATACAAATCGCCTTTGATGGCATCCCGGCTGGCTCTGCCCATCCTCTGTTTAGACTCTCATTCATCCCAGCCCACAGATAATTGACAGCCAGTCCAGTGAAGGGTGGAATCAGCTTTCTTGGATGAGGACTGTGCCTTTTGTGTTTTAAGGTAACACATGGACAAGATAAACATTCGTTCATTACCATTCTGTTTGAGCGAAGGGGCTAACAAAACATTCGCTTCTGGTAGCAAAGCAAAGTCGCGTGGAGTTCAGGACTGGTGAACTTTGACCAGTGTGATATATTGCAGCACGCTAGACAATGGTTTGCCCCTTTGCTTTTGTGTATGCGTGACCATGCCCTTATACTTTCAAAGGAGTTGTTCATGTGGTTTGTTTTATTGCTTTTTTGTGTGTAGAGTAAAGGTAAAGATATTTTAGCCATTCGAAACGTCATCCTCGATTTACTGAGTCCTCTGATTTATGCTGTTATTCATGCACACTAACCAGCTGCAGATGAAACTGAAGCTGTACTGTAATTACGACAAGCTCACAATGGCAGAATGACTACAGTAATTCATGTTAGATTTTTTTTTCATGAGACTTCAGGGGGGAGACGAATTTGAGAGATTTTCTAAGTGTAGAAGTGCCATTTTTAACTACAAGATGCAGGACCCGAAAAATCAAACCAAAAGCAAACAAAAACCAAGCCACTTCTTTAATACCAGGCTTTATCTCACTTCTGTCGACCTCTCAGCATCCTGTTGTTGTGAAAGGACCTACAAAGGGGATGCTGAGGTTACCAACTCGATTCAAATATGTTTGTGTCCTTGCACCTTTAGCTTAATGGAAGCATGCATCACATGTTGAAAGTCCTATAACCAAAGTGATGCTGCTCACTTTGAACCCTTTATCACACATTCATATTAAATGTTATGTGAACATGTTGTCACATTGTGTTATCGTCCATGAACTTCTGAAGCAATGTCTCGTGGCATATCTGGGTCAGGTAGCGGCCAGCACATAACATTCTTAACAAGCAGTAGCAGCAGTGGATTTCAGTCGAAGGGAAAAATACCTAAAAAGCAAGAGTTGTTTGATGACCTGAAACTTTTCTTTTGCGCAATAATTTCAGGTTATTATTATTCAGGCAATTTTCATTTAGCATTTTTCTTGCACTGCACAAGGACAGACGCTTCCAAACCAGTTAAAAGGTATAATTTAAGAGGTAGAGACAGGACATCCATCCTTCTCTGAAATCAGACTGTATCTTAAGTGACAAACTGACACTTAAAGAAATAGACTGAACACTTTAAAGCCATTCTGTGTTCGTTCATCCATCCAAGGAATTGTTTGACCCAAGGACACATTCGATTATTGTGTCTGTTGGTGCTGAGATAAATATAAAGGAGTTTGTACATCTAAGAAGAATTCCTAATCACACAAAATACATTGTTTTTGCACAAAAGTAAAGATACACAACCACCAAGCCGTACTAATTCTTTTTTGAATATTTATTTTCAAAACATCCCATTGAAACACACTTAATCTTAATTTATACTAACTGAGATGGCTTGTGCGATATTTACAGGTACATTTGGTCATGCAGCCACAATCTTTAGAGGAGAATCACCCCAAGACGTAGTTTTACTTTAACACAAAAATGAGTTCAGTGCTGTTCATTTAGAGGATATCTGACTGGCGTTGGTCACTGGTGGTTTGTTCTTGAGTGTGGATTCTAATAATGCTACTTTAATCCGACAAATTTAAGTCCCTAAAAAGAGATAGGAGATAAATTATAACATTAAACTTATCTGGAATATGCATTACAATAATTGGGCCATTTGTAATGATATCATTGAATTGTGACAACTCATCATGCCAATTTGCATCAAGTCTGCTTCAGCTAAACAGTGTGTGTTGTTGATCCAGTTCCTGCCAGTCATTCTCATTAAGATCATTTTAAACAGGTCTGATATTTATGTACAACTGTCACTGACATCACATGTACGAGCTGGAGAAAGAAAAATAAAGAACAGTGGCTGATACAGGCAAGCAAATGGGAGAGAGATTGAAGCATAGCATTAGTTTAGGGAGAGCACATCATTTGTGCTTTTATGGGATGATCGGCATCAGTTGTTCTCAGTATGCTTTAAAATGACTCATTGTGACGTACATTGGCTCTTACAATGTATGCTTGACAATGACTCATTGGCTGGCTTATGCACAGCTGTGTGGTAAGCAACGTCCAGTCATATCGGCCCGGTCCACATGTCGAAGTGTCCTTGGGCAAGACACTGAACCCCGAATTGCTCTCCGTGCTGCGCATGGGTGTGTAAATGTGGTGTGAATGGTTAGATTAGATGGTATGTAGATGTCCACTGCCATCAGTGTGAATGTCTGTGTGAATGGTTGAATGTGACAAGTAGTGTGAAAGCGCCTTGAGTAGTCAGAAGACTAGAAAGGCGCTATATAAGTACAAGTCCATTACCATTTACCATTACCACCCATTCAGGTGTCTCCAGGTTTCAAAAGTTATCCATCCAGTCTTACTTTTCAGCAGATATTGCAGTATACATAAGCAAGGTGTGCTCTTTGTCATGAACGATCCTTTCTGATTTAGTACCTAACCAGGTTTTTGTATAACAACATCTAAGTTCTGGGGGAAAACCAGACCACACTCATGACAGTCTGACAAGTGCACATCTCAATATGATTAAAGTGGGTTGTGAATCTTTCAGTGTGTACAGTAAAAATGGACATATCTCAGAGGGTTTCTGAATTTCCCTCAACTCAGCACGGTCTCATTTCCATTATGACAGACGGCAGTAAGATTAGACTGTTAAGAGATTTTAGAGATATATCCAATGTCCAACTTTAACAAGCAAGGGGTGATTAAAAATGGCCTTGCAAGTTATATTTAATGTTTATGTTGAACAGCAGCATGTGTTTCCCTCCCTCCTTTCTTGAGAGACCCAGTGAGTATATTCAAATACTGATTTTTGGCATTGATAACCATGGCAACAAACACAAATGTGGGTCAGCCCTGACAATAGCATGAGATGATCCTACTGACAATTGTTTTTATCTTACTGACAATAGTAGGCTCGAGCAGTCTTTTGTTTTGCACGCATGCAAAATATACAGTCCATACATTTTCCCTTTAGAGTCTTTATCTGGGCTCCCTGTGATATAGCATACTGCCTAAGGAGAACAGCTGGGAGCAGTGTGTTCATAATACATTATTTCACCCTGCAGTTGTGGCGTGCATTTACTTATATGTTCTGTGTAACACAATTCCATTCATATATAAGGGCTGGAATGATTGCTGATGAAATTAAATAGATGTAGCGGCACTTGATCAAGAAAATTACAAAACCAATAATGATCTTAGTGACCTTACCATCCAGTTTTGTTCTAAAGCCCTTATTTGCTTCTGCGGCTATCAAAATTAGATAAATGCGCTATTACTACGCGGACGATTCGGAGAAAAACACATTTTGACCAAATTGCGCGACAAATCTTATATCACTTCCATCCCGGCTTCCATGCACTCTATTTTATGTTCCACATGAGGTGCTTTGGCCTGTTTCTCATTTTATTTGCAGTCAGACGAGCTCGTGCCAGAAAAAAGGATGCTGATACAAAGCATCTCTCATAATACATCATGATAATGCACATCCTCCACTCACAAACAGGCTTTCGGGGAGCCAGATTTCAGTCCACTGCATCAGACAGGTCAATAAAAAACAGAGCCCTTTAATTTCTCTTATCTCCATAATTACACATAATCTCTCAGGGTTTGATGGGTATCCTGCAGGGACGGAATGATTTAACTGGAAGTCTTTTTTATTTCATTTTAGTTAGTTTAGATAAGGCACGCTTCTCTAATCTAGCATTTAGGATGTCTGTCACATGTAAATGAGTCAGCCCACAAGCGCATTACATGCCAGTCAGAAGGGCAGAACGATTCATGGAGGTACAGTGGCGCCATGACAAACTGATAACTTGCCCTTGCTTACAGTGATGGAAATCTAACACGTTCAAGTTATTTCACAAAAGTTCTACAGGTTTTAATTTATTGTATGAGGATTACAAACTCTCCATGACACAACAGGGGATTGGTGAAGTGTCTTGGAGGAAGTGAACACACTCAGACAATCAGCAATGTAAGCGTTCTCCCAGTATCACCACACGTTTCACACATTAATCAGAATCATAATCAGAAAACCTTTAATGTCCCGCAGACGGGGAAATTCTTTTGTCACAGCAGCAACAGAATATTACAAAATAAGGTAAAAAATAGCAAAAATAAGCAATAAAGTTAAAAATTTAAAAAGGGAAGAAATAGAAATAGACATATGTACATATTCACATGATATAGTGCAGTTGTTCTTGTTTTGTAATAATATAATATGAAGTAAATAAATATGAGTAAATAGTGCAAAAACAGAAGTGACCATAGTACTGGCATATTGCACAGTGCAGGGTACAGGATGAGGTCAATAGTCTATTCTATAACCACCACCACTACCAGACCAAGTAAGATTGTAGTATTGCTTATTGCTTATTACTTAACATGCACTCTTTGTAAGAACACATTTTTTCTTTTTAAAATGTCAAACTATTCCTATACATGTTTTCTTGTCATTATGATGGTCATGGTATGAAATAATGAATCTAAATACAGACGTGTGTGCAGTCTTTCAGAGTTTATCTTCACATTCTAACTTAATAAGAGCAAGCATAATATTTGCTCACTTCTTTTAAATTATTAATTCATTTTTTAGTATAATAGCATGTCATGGTGGGAAAATGCTGAAATGTGTATTGCTAAGAGAATTGCAGTTTTATTTAAATACATGAATATATGTCAGTACTATTTAGAAGGCTTTAGTACTAGCCTGGTTACTCTTTGCTCCAGCTATCAGCTAACCATCCAGCCAACAGCTGCAGTGCAGCAGCCAGCCAACTATCTGATGTTCAGCACACCAAATGATTAAGGGCACAGGATAAGGATAAAGATGCACCAGACTCATCTGAAACCCCTGTTAATCTGCTGTTGGCAGTGCAGCTTGCATTGCATTAGCATTATTACAGTGTGTATCAGCTGGTTACAGGAGGTGGAGGTCTATGCATGTGTAGCATTAGTGGTACTGGTAAAGGATGGACGGGGGGCAAACAGAGACTTAGTTATAGTAGTTCAGACTTAAGGGGGGGCTTAAATGCCTGGCAGTGTGGGACTGTAGTGGATATTTTAATGAAGTAACTGAGTTGTAATGAAATTATGCAGGATTTCTGACTTCCATAATGAATATCTTGGCAAACCTGATATAAACCTGCTGTGAACTGACAGCAGGTTTGAATGTCCATTGGAATTCCATTAAAGTCCCAGTCGGCAACATTTGTTTGATCATATTCACTGAAGCCAACAATATGCTCCAATAGAACAACATAAATCTTCCAGTTGTAGGAAAAAAAAAAAAAACGCTCCTCTGCGTGCACGTAGAGCCTGTTACACGTCAAAGATCCCCCCTCCCCCCTCACGCATGTTACAATATCACAGTCACATGCCTCAAGCTAGGCATACGCTAAATGAGGTTAGCAGTTTTTATCTATGAGTAAGTTACCCAGCCTGCCTCAATGTAGCTTGTACCCCATGCTGTTTATCGATGAGAGGAGACATGGGCGCGTTCACAGGAATCGGGTGCACACGCACTGACGAGAACTCGATTTGAGAGCGCGGAGGAGCTCGATGGAAGTGGGGGAGGGGCGTGAGAGTTGGAAACATTCAAAATTTGACTGAGTGCCGACTGCGGCTTTAATGTATGCCTGGTCATAACAGTATTGTCCCATTGACTCTTCTCTAACCAGTTCCACTTTCTCCACTGTTTTGAAGTCTAAAACCCTGTGTAGTATGGAAGCGTGGGTGGGTTTGTCACGGCCAGATGTCCTGCTGATTTGCCCAGATGTTTCTGTAGCATGATGAAGTGAATAATGTGAGGCCACAATGATCACAATATTTCTTTCACCCATATGACTGCAACATCCATGTAAATGTTATTTAAAGATGCTAAATAGATAGGGACAGTCCAACAAATATTCCAGTGACTGCACTGGTTAGTATCAATTTCTCAATGGTTTTCTGGAGGTAATATATCTAACCCTGATCCTTTTCTAACCCTAGCCCTAAAACCAAGTTATCCATAAAATAGATTATATTAGATTATACCCAATAAGTACATATATACATTTGCATACATCACCTAAAGCTCTAGATTTTGGATTTGGAGAAATTCATTTATTGGACCATTTTGACAATTTGGTTAATGTAAAAGCACACGTGATTTCAACATAATCAGTAATGCAACATATAAATCATTAATTGCACAACCACAGCTGAAAAATTAGCTGAACCTCATTGTTTAAATTTTAATAGGACTTGATCTTGCTTCAGAGCACTTTACAGACACAATTGTCTTAAAAGGAAATAGTTGTATTATTTTATAAGAAGCCTATGGTTTTTTATGCCTACTAGGATTTAAATTATAATAATAATAGGTAGAAAGTGACTTTCACATGTGCTCCAGTGACAAACTGGATTGAGATTTTTTTTATAATACAGTTGAATGTGGTTTATGTGTATGTCACCGTGAGCGTAACCACTCTGTGTTTGAAACTCTATGTTTCAAATCTCATGTTGTTATTGTACCCAGGCTATGAAGTCATTAATCAAAGGACCCCATACATATGGATGCATGGAGAGACGGGATATATGGTGTCTATTTGATTAAGAAGACCTTTGACAGAGGAGCCAGTACAGCAGAATGACAGCTGAAGCTCTGTGGGTTTACACTGCATAAAACTCATCCCGAGGGACCCATGTCTAGTTTGAATTTCAAGCAGTCTGGAGCACATGCAGCAGTGCCATTGGTGCTGGAGAAGAGTAGAGATGGGTGCTTTTTCAGGTCACTTACATATTCAGTGTAGGGGTTGTAGATTGGGCAGCTCTTGTTTGAGGTGAATATCAAAAAAGGAGCCCAAAACCTATTCTCTTAAACTGAACAGAATAAAGAAGCACAATAAACCCTGGAAACTGGTAAGGTGCTGTGCTGAAGAGGAAAAAGAAAATTGACCAGACTTAAGTAAATTTCATAGGGAAATGAATGTAATTGCAAAGGAGGCCCTTGGAGTTGTCATCCCAATTGTTTTGAACAAAAAAAAAAAACCCAGATAGAACAATTTGTCTTGGTTTCAAACATACAGTAATTGCATCATCTGAATCACAGTCGTGTAATTTTTTGGAAGTGAAATTGGTAACCATGGTTACAAACATGAAGAAAAACACATTTTAATCAACTCGGCCATATTGGCTAGAATGACTGACTGAAATGACACTGACACGAACACTATCAATCACTCAAGCAGTCAATTTTCTGAAGAAGCCATCTATCTAAGATCCGAATGACAAACCGTCTATAAATGAATCACCCCTTCTCTATAGGATTAAATATCATGCCTAGGGATGCAAATTATCGAGTTATTCATTAATCAATAGTTGTTTCATCTTGTCGATCGATGATTGAATAATTGATAGGCGGCAATTCTTCTGAGAAGCTGAATTTCCCTTTGAATAGGTTAACTGTATAGACCTTTCTAATGGAATTCCATTACTAGGCAACAGCCTTGGTCCTTGTTTACTTCCTGTCAGCTGATGTTGTTCACATTCACTGCAACAGGAATCAAACTTGGACACACTTACATTTAGAATGTTTATGTTTACAACTTTGAAAAGGTTTCTACGTAACATAAAATGCTATCTTATAAAGAAGAAATGCTAATCATATTCCTTAATCACTTGATTGAGGGCAGGAATAACATTTTGGAAGCATGTCAAACATATTCTGAATAGAAAATATCAAAATATTACACAGGCTACATAACATGAAAATAAATTGGGCATTCTCTCATCTGTGACATTCCTGAATAGAAGAATACAATACTATGCCAGTGAGCCTTACTGATATGCTCTCTGTGAAAGGACTGCTGACATTACCTGCCAGTACGGTTCAATGTAGTGGCATGTAACTGTGATGTAGCTTTTTGTTGTCAAGGACGTCCAACAGTCTGTTGTGAGGGCTACATTCGCTTTTGCAAGTTGTGTTTTTAACTTGGCCTTTTTACTTGCGTAGCTTGTTTCCACGCAGGGTGGTTATGGTTGTTCTAGAGCAACCAAGCAAGAACACACCTGACTCGACTTACTCAATCACCTGAACTGTCTTCACACAGTTGATTTGTTGGACCAGGTGTGTTTTTGATTGGTTGGAATGAAAACCTGCAGCCACACGACCCTTTACTGGATCACTTTGACACCCATGTTCTAGAGGGAATATTGTACCCTGGCTCGATGCACTTTATTACCTCTCGAAATCCCTGTCCGTCAACGACATTTATCAACAGCATGTCTGTAGTAACCATGTTACTTATCCGCTGAGTACTGCCCTTTTCTTTCGTGGAGTCACATACCCTTTGCCCCGTTGCTGTGGTGATTGTAGGCGAGAGAACCACTGGCTGCTTGTAGCACGGCTGAATCTGTGACATAGTTTCACATATTGTGCATTTGCCGTCTTTGTCGTCATCAACCAACTTAAAGTGGCTCAATACTACACTCCGTTTTTCCCTCTTCATCCTGTCAGTGTACCGCTTCTCGTGTGTCTTGTTGTTGTTGTGTTTATTCTAATCGAGTAATTTCTTATCGATAATTAATCGTTAATCGATTAATTGTTTGCAACTCTAGTCACGCCATTACCTCATCATTTGACCATCATATGACTATAATTCAATGGCATCGTTTTTGAAATTTCACATGCACTGAGTGTATGTTGACTGCATGCAGATGAGCATGTCCGCCACACGGAAAGAGATCTGTAAGAGTGTGCTTACATAGGGGAGCTGTGCACAGGAATTGAGTGTGGAGTGTGCCCTTCTCACAGAGAGCTGGTCAGTGGACACTCAACGCCTGCAGGTCCTCACTTGACTTTTCAGCCTTCTCTTCTCCCTCAAAACTTGAGAAGATGAGAATGATTGAACAGCTTTTAAACTAATCAATACTCTGCTTTCTGCTACAATATCACTGATTGGAGCTGCGCTTAACCAACAGGTGCACAAAGCAAATCTTTCTTCATAGCAGTCATGGCAGGATAAAAAAGCTGCAGCATGTTTCAATTGTAGATAGAGCCAAATTTCTATCTTTCAATGGGTGGAGGAGTGACACATAAGGCAGAGGGCCGGATGGGAGATCGGAACCCCTACCCACTCACCAGCACTTAAAAACAGACCATAGTAAACGGAGCTGTTGTCCCCTGAATAGTGTGCACTACCACAGGGGGCGAGTCTAATCTCTCCAATCAGGATTGCATCATCCAGCTGAGAGAGCACTGTTTCATAGATGTAGACCACAACGTGCTTGTGCACTCCGTTGCAACTAATGACTGATGGGCTCTCTTCTTGAATATGTGCTAGAAGATGAGTGAAAACGGGGGAACCATGGCAAGGAGAGCTTTGGGTCATGGTTGATGAGAAAAGGCCCTTGGAAGAGCATCTCGCGTGGGAATCACACTTCAGCCGTTCAGGAGGCCACGCGACATTAGGTCCACTGCTCATTCAGTTCATCTGAAAGGTGACCACGCTTTATCCTCATGCGTGCGAGTGTGTCAGAGAGTTTATATGTTCGTGTGTGCTGGACACGCACTGTTTTTTGTAACATTTCATCTGGGATGTAGTCCCGCACATTTGTGTGGGACTACATCAGAAGGCTCCTGGTTACATCCAGCAGACATGCTGAGCAAACACTGCCCTGGCATCCTTTGGGACGCATTGTGTCAAGCTTGAAACACCCAAAACATGTATGGGGGGTCGTCCAGAATTCATAGTCTGGCTGGAGAGAGTTTCACTGCAAGGATGCCATACTCTCATGCCAGTTTATGACAAAACCCGGTGATTGCAAGGCTCTGCAATGTGGAGCACTGCTCTCTCTGTCCCTCAAGGGGATGCCATCACAATCAGGATATCCAGATAAAAAACAATAAATTAAAAAAAAACTGGACTTGTAAAGAAAGACAGGTTTCAGTACTAGAAAGTAACCGGAGTAATAACCATTCATCTCAGGAGAACAGCCAGGCTGAAGACGTGTGACTTAGTGGTAGTTTATAATACCAAAAGTCACAAGTGGTAACGTTCTCTCTGACCAGCTTCTTCTAAACCGTATTTTTTTCCCCCAGAGGTTTCTTAAGCTATCATTGATAATATTGTATCAATTGCTTGATTCAGATACACATTTAAATATTAAATATAAAATATTTAGAAGAAATGTTTGTAGGTTGTGAGATTTTCAGTGTACTGTAACTTACTTTAATAGGAGAGAAACATGAGAGAAATAATTGATGGCATTTTGAACTTTTGGTACTTAACAAATATGTACCCTTGTGAGCGGCTGTCTGAGAAAATCATTCTGGGACTTCCTGGTAAAAATCTTATTGTTAATAATCTATTTCTCTTTACATTTACCTCTTTTACGTGCATTGATAAGTACACATACCCCTACAGTAATGGGAAATACAGCACATGAATAACATTTGATTGAATAAAACACGGTTGTCAGACCCATCGCAGCACCACACTGTGAGATGCCCTGTGTTCTGCCTCTTTCTATTTTGTAAATCAGAACAATCCCTTGAAATCCTTGTGCGCACAGTGTTCCAAGTCGTGAATGAAAAATGCCAGACACAAAAAACCCAGCTTCTGTCACCATGCGCGTACTGGCATAAGGATGACAAAGAGAAGAACAAAGCCAGCACCCCCCCTGCACACACGTTATTTAGTCTGGCGTGTTATGAATCTATTACAAATCCTTTTATAGCATGCTCAAGAAGAATAGCCTTACGCGATAATGCGCTGAAAGGCTATCGCGCTGCAGCAGATGCCCAGCTTCAGTGTGGGAGTGCGTCCCTTGACAAGGCTTCCACAAGCTGGGTTCATTGACATGAACCTTCTGGGAACAGCCTTGGAATCAGAGCTGTATAACGGCTTCTTCGCTGGCCTCCATGTGGCACTACTGTGAGGACATCCAGGGAGCTTTCATCTGCAAGGTTAAGACAATACCCAAGCAACTTCATAGAGCATCCAGGAAAGGGTAAATGAATGTGACTGTAAACATGCACACAATCAAAGGCCTGCTGGGGCATTAAATTGCCTTATAGTGCATGACAGTGAACTCTATGAGTAAAGAGTATGTTAATAGTCTGTGATCCCATCAGAGAAAACAAATGATAATTGCCAGTGGTGTATCCAGTACTTGTTAACTGTTTGACTTACTTGAGTCTTCCCATTTTATTTTATTTTATACTTCTAATCTACTACATTTCTTGGAGGGAAAAAGATCACTCAATTTGAAGATTGACTGGACAATATACTTGCAGGATTGTAGAGCTTTTACTTCTCGTTTCCTTTGTGGTGTTGCCTTTTTATTCACTTATATGATCTAAATGTGTATCACGCCACTTGTAAACGCCTTTAGGGAAGTTGTATTGAATATCACAAAACAAGACTTTTGCAATCCTTTACAGTACCTTTCAGTTATGACTCAGTTATTCTTGTACTGCTACCACACCATTATTGCTTCAGAATAAAATCAGCCACGGCTCCTTTCCATTGACATATTTCATTTCATATCTGCGACTAGTTAAAAACGTTGTTCAGACGTCTCAAGAGTCAATAATTATCTTGCGGTGTATTGATTGGCCCAGCTTGCTGTAGCCAGGCTTGGTTAGTTCTTCTTAAATCTTTCTGTGAAGACTGAGATAGCTCAAATCCAGGTTTGCTCTCGGTTTTTGACATCTGTGCGAAATGGAATTGGTGACATGTCAGCTATGACAGCTCGTCAACATCCAGAGCCTTAAGCATCTTGGTATCTCTGGCACACTGCCACCTCGGAGCTTTTTTACTACCTCACTGACCTCTGCCAGCGTATTAAGGAACCAATTCCCTTTGGCCTTCCATCATGATATAGGCTGTCTGCTGGATTCCCAAGTTCCTCAAAATGGACCAGTTCCCCTGACTCCCAAAACTGGACTACATCTTTGACATCTCATTTCAATGGGAGATTTCAGTCTGGAAAACATCCACTTGAGATTTGAACAAACAAAAAAGAGAAACTCTGTTGTAAAAGAATCATTATGTATAACCATGAGGAAAATGCATCTTTAGATCCATGCAGATGCTTTTGTTTCTTATGCCATTATTTTGATGCGTTTCACTATTACCAGTACCATGTTAAAACCTAGTATGACTTAGATTACTGACATGCACCGGCCCTGCTGACTTGGTTGGGCCCAAAAGTGTTAGGCTGTAGCATGCATAGTTTTAGAGACAGAGAAAATATATTGGTATCATTATGATACAAGACGATCCAAGGAATCCATTTGTAACAACCAATGCTAGTTAATGTCAGTCAGGGGGCTAAATAACGCTTCAAAGTTAGGCTAATTTTATTCGAGGGAAAACATGGCTCAGTCATTTTTAAAGGAGTCTCTTGACCTCTGACCTCAAGATATCGGAATACAAATGGGTTCTGCGGGAATCCAGGAGTCTCCCCTTAATAGACATGTCAACTTTTGCACAATCCAATGCAGTTTGAAGAAAAAAGACAGTTTTCCTATGCAGTATAAGATTATTTTTTTCTCCTATGTTACTCCCCATAGTAACTATTTCATTGTACTGAGAGCATTTTTTTAAATACTGGACTTCATTGTATGGAATGAGCTGTTGTGACCTCTAGGATTATCACAGCCTCATGAAACTTTACAACCACAAACTGCATTCAGAGGATGTATGGCTTCCCTAAGTATATTGACAATAGGGGGTTTCTGAGCAGTTTCCAGAACAGAAGGGCTAACCATAAAACCTCTGAAAAATGCAATTCTTGCAGAAACACAGCAGGGATTTTTCTATGGTCTGGGTGTCCTACTGTGGTATTTTGGAGGGATTTATGTCCATTTTCATCAATTCTAGAGTGGTAAAAAAGGGTTAAGTTAAGCACCAAATCTGTGTAACAAATGCTATCAACCCAAAAATTGCTGCAACAACAACGTATGAGAGATAAGTGAGCATGATAAGGGCCTTCATAAACTTAAATAACATCATAATGTACAAACCCCTAATACACTTTCACGATTCATTTTAATTAAATAATTAATCAAAAAAAGTTCTTTTTACAGATTTCTGACAGGAAACCTTGACACATGATGCTGAGCTACATCTCGAATGGATCTTCATGTTCCCAGCTTTAGTTGATACATACCAATTCTATGTTGCATCATCTGTTGATCTGCTATCCCCCCCTGCACATCCCCTGTCCTCCACCTCTATGACTCTGGAAAAAGAGGGTGGCCAGTCAATGGGTTAGAGAAGAACATGCCCTTTCATTTCATGGCATTTTAACATGCTGTGGCCTTTGGTTAGTGAAACCCTCATAAAACTATCCTACACTAAGTTAGTTTGAAAATACAATGTCTTTTCAAGGGATTTTGACATTTGACGGATGCTTGTCACTCAACACTGACAATTAATCTTTCACGATGGACCCGGGACACATCAAATATGCTATAAAAAAGATACAAGCCATTCACATCAATGACAACAGTCTTGGCATGGCGCAGCTCAAACGTCAAACAATCATAGGACTTTAACTCGGGAGACTGCTGTTTGTGTCCCGTGTGAAATCAAAAGTCAACAGTGACTTCTTTTAACATAAAGATGCCCTATCATGCTAGTTTTTAGGGTCATATTTGTATCTTTCGGGTCAACTACAATACGTTTACATGCTTCGATCTTTGAAAAACACATTAATTTTTTCCATATTGTTCATTGCTGCAGCACCTCTGTGTGGCAGGCTCTGTTTGAGCTTCCCCCCCCCCTCCTGAAAAGTCCAGTGTGCTCTGATTGGTCAGCTGATCTGCTCCCCTGTGATTGCTCAGCTATTTATGCTGCATACCGTGAAATGTTATGCCCCTTACGATATACGGAATCATTTACATGAGCAGCTGAAAACACAGTCTTTATGGAAGCTAGCAAGTTAGCTGCGCAACATGCTAACATTATTTTTAACAGGTTGACTTTCAAAATAAACACCAAAAAAGCATAAAAGTGGCCGAACTCACATCTTTCAGTTTGAGCCTGTGTGTAGTAGCAGGACCAACAGGGAAGTCAGGATTCTTCTACAGAGACAAATCCCAGAAATTCTGAGAAATTTCTACTAGCAACAGACAACCTAGTGTTCAGAGCTGAGCACAGCTGGCAGGACGGTCGGCAGGGCTCATGTCTAACTACAAGTAGTTTACTTTAACTTGACTACAAAAGTAAAGTTGCATGCTAATGTTGTGTACTCAAACTACGTAACAAACTTTCGTTTAACAACCATGAAGAGATGCTAATGACTAAAAATAGACCCAAAACAACCACGAAGAGCCAAACATGACTACAAAGACAAGCAAAATGATTAAAAATACATGTAAAATGACCACAGAGAGAAATGAAACCAACCAATTAAAGGTTAAATGTCTAAAAATAGATGCAAAACCGCCACAAAAAGATGCAAAATGACTAAAAATAGATGCAAGTCAATCACAAAGAAAAACAAAATGACCACATATAAAACCATATTAAAAATAGTGCACGGTGACCACAATGAAGAGACCCAAAATGACTACAAAACAACTAAAACTTACAGTGCGTATTGTTGTATATTGTATATTACGGTGTGTATTGTTGTATATTGTATACACCTACATTTAACAACAATGTCTGTTGCACTCTGTCACATTTAGTTATTGTTGATTTATTTTATGTTAGCTTTATTTTGATTTGACTTTGTTTTTATGCTTATTGTTACTCTGATCCTTTCCCATCTTTGTATTGAAACTGTTGCACAATAATTTCCCTTGGGATGAATAAAGCTTCTTGAATCTTAAATAAAAGTTTACTCTTTGAATTTCAGTTTCTTGTCCCTACATGAACAGAGTCGGGGGGCCCTTACATGGCTGTGCCCAGGGGCCCATTGTCTCATAATACGTCCATGAGTAGATCGGTTTCACCTGTGTTGTATCATTAAATGTAAGGCTACTTATTCGTGCATCTCTCTTCTCTTCCTCACTCATTTATAAAGCTTTTTTTTTTTTTTGGAACGACGCACTCATCATGTTCATTATCAGCCCAACCACTCGTGTATCAATAACTGCGTTAGATGTGCTGGAAAAGGGGCTTTGCGGAATCAGAGCCTGAGGCGGTGATGCTGATGTGATGAGCTCAAAGCCATGAGAGGAATATTCTGCCCTTAAATCCCTCAAGCCAAGTAGACTGACTCGGACAGGTGGGATAATATGCAAGATAAGTAATCTGCAGGACATGCTGTTGCCATTCAAATCATGGAGGGGGGAGGGGGTGGATCAAAAATGAAAAAAATAAAAATAAAAACAATTGCATACAATTCAAATGGAAATGTGGATGGAAACACTGAACTCGCTGCTACATTGGCTGGGTGAAAAGAGCTGATTTGCTTGCGTGTGTGAAGGGGCGTGTGTGTGTGTGTGTGTGTGTGTGTGTGTGTGTGTGTGTGTGTGTGTGTGTGTGTGTGTGTGTGTGTGTGTGTGTGTGTGTGTGTGTGTGTGTGTGTGTGTGTGTGTGTGTGTGTGTGTGTGTGTGTGTGTGTGTGTGTGTGTGTGTGTGTGTGTGTGTGTGTGCCTAAGAGAGAGAGAGGGAGAGGCAGGTGGAAAGGGGGAGGGGTCTGGGGTGGTCCAGACAGTCGGTCCTTGTGTACCTCACACACTCTCAGCCTCTGCGCATCATTTAAGGGGAGCCCGGCTGTCGCTTTTTCTCACCGCCTGGCGGCTTCATAATAATACAAGCGCCTTTTCTTACTTCACCACTTTTTCCTCTTTCTCTTCTTTTCCCCCTCCTCTCTCTGCGTCTGAAGCCATCCGTTCAACTTAAACCGACCCGCGACACCGTTGTATGGAAACCCCGGGTCCGCCAGGCGCGTGTATTCTCTCCTACCCGAGAGGAAGCGCACGGAGGAAAAACGTTTGAGGACGGGATTCATGGACGCGCGGCGCATCATGAGAACACTACAACTACCAAGGTATAACGGAAACAAGTGCAGATGAACTCCATCATTTTTACAGTGCGTCATCAGATTAGGTGATATGCAGGCTAAATGCTTTATTTTAGATAGGGTATCGGTTATTTGTGAACACTTGCAGCCGGGTGGAACGCGTTCATTTGCGCTATGTTGTTGAATCGCAGCGGTGCCGAGGATGTCTGCATCGCGGAAAAATCTCCGTGAGGAAGCATAACCTGCTCCCGCTGCAGCATAGTGGGCTTTTTCACTCCAAATGCATGTGAGAGGAGAGAGCACCGACTCTCTCTATTGCATAAGTGGCCAGAGTTGCTGTCGGTGGCAATAGAAGTCAGTCTTTAGTATTGCTATAGAGCAAACCGTCAACACTGTCAGCCCCTTGGCACAAACAGTGGGAGGAACATAGGTTTGTATCCACTTTTGTGTAACAATTCTAGGATTTGGTTTTTCTCCCTGTGTTATTTTGAGAGTAGCTTTCCTCCAAATTGTGCTTTAGAGTCAGAAAATATACACTGATGCATCATTTGCTTTTTTTTGGGGGGGGGGGGGGGGGGACCCTACAAGTCTCATGCATGGCTTCTGAAGTGATGATGGCAAGCCTTTATTTCACTTCCACCATCCAGGCTCCCTGCATCAACGCCCCATCTAATGCTATTAGAGTATTTTATTTAAAAGCAGCTAATCCTGCATGGGACAGGGTTTTTTTTTACGTGGTTATCTAATTATTCACTTGCAGCATTATTTCCCCTTGACATGACATTGGCAGTGAAGCTTTAAACTATTGTTTACCTTTCTTGCGCCCCCCCCCCCCGAACCCCCACACTCACGCACACACCCACACACACGAACAAGTGGAATACAGCACAATGCTGAGACTCTCAAATCAGGCCAAATTAGATCCTTGAATTAGATGCAGAGAGCCAGGGTGGTGTACTGCAGTATAATAATGTACTTGCTGTATCCTGTATCCCTAGTAATGGTTTGCGGGTAAGTTTTGTAGCATTCTTAACCTACAGTATAAAGCATACTGAAGACATATTTGAAATCGTGGTGCATACAAATGTGTCTTGCCATTTTTAGATACTGTACACAGCCTGTTATGTGCCTGTGGTGAGGGCTCTCAGACTGCTGAACATGTTTTCTTGGCACAATCAGTTGATTGGATAGAAACCAAATATTAGAGGCTTAGGACCCTCTTCTTTAGCTATTTTAATTTTCTCAAATCAGGCCCAGACATGAGACAAATGAAATGATTACGCCACTGGCTCTCTTCTGTGGCTACAGCAGTCTTTATTCGAGACTGCTCTTGTCCTTTCTTATTGAGTATGTCATAAATCTTCATCCCAGCATTCAACATAAGTAAATTATAGCCTGTATATTAAACCCACTGATGACTCACCCTCCATTCTAAACTCAATCACAATACATGTTGTCTCACCATTAATTGGAATATTTAAATGAGATTGTATTTTAATGTTCCCCTCTCTCCACTGTACTGTGCCTTGTTGTGTCACATACATTGTGTCAGCAATATCAATATTCATATTAATAGTCATTTTAGGGCAGTAAGTGATCTTGTTTGGGTAGAAAGATAGCCACAGAACTGTCGGCCTCAAAATCCAATGAAATAAAAACAAAAAAATGATTTATTCACAGGGAGGACCTGGCATGGACCGCTGTGTCTAAATGAAGTGGTTCAGCCATGCAATGTTCCTGGAAGGCAGTGATTCTGCTGGCCTTGGCCTCCATTGCCATCCAGTACACGGCCATCCGGACACTCACCTCCAAGCCTTTCCAACTGTGCCCGTTGCCCAGCCCCCAGAACTGTGGTCTGGGTGGCCAGGAGACAGAACCTCCCTTTGAGCGAGGAGCCGGTGCAGGCTGCGATGACTACCCTTACTTTTCCATCAATGCCACGCGTAAAACACACATCTTGGTCCTGGCCACCACCCGCAGCGGCTCTTCCTTTGTCGGCCAGCTGCTCAACCAGCACCAGGAGGTATTCTACCTGTTTGAGCCTCTTTATCATGTTCAAACCACACTGATCCCACGTCTGTCACACAGCCGCAATGCTGCTGATCGGCGTGTGATGCTGGGCGCCAGTAGAGACCTCCTGCGTAGCCTGTATGGTTGTGACCTCTACTTCCTGGAGAGCTATATCAAACCGACACCCACGAACCACACCACAGATAAACTGTTCCGTCGTGGTGCCAGCCGAGCATTGTGTCAGCAACCTGTGTGTGATGCCTTTGGACCTGCTGATGTGAATGTTGAAGAAGGGGACTGTGTTAAGAAATGTGTGACTCTAAACATGACCTTAGCAACAGAGGCATGCCGCGAGAAGCGGCACGTGGCAATCAAAATTGTTCGGGTGCCTGAGATAGGAGATCTACGTGCTTTGGTGGAAGACCCACGACTGAATATCAAAGTGATTCAACTTGTCCGAGACCCACGTGGTATCCTGTCATCACGGATTGAGACATTCAGGGATACATATCGTCTGTGGCGCATTTGGAGGGCCACAGGGCGAAGGCCCTACAATCTAGACTTGAGTCAGCTCACAGTTGTCTGTGAAGACTTCCTCAGTTCTGTTTCGACTGGTCTCAGCCATCCGTATTGGCTGAAAGGGAAATACATGTTGGTTCGCTATGAGGATTTGGCCAGAAATCCGCTTCACAAGACAAAGGAGATCTATGACTATCTGGGGCTGCCCATGGATAAAAACGTGGAAGACTGGATACATGCAAACACTAGGGGCAGCAATGAACCCTCGGCGAAACACAAGTTCGGTACAGTGAGGGACTCTGCAGCTAATGCAGAGAGCTGGCGCTTGAAACTGTCTTATGACATGGTAGAATACACACAGACTGTTTGTCAAAAAGTACTTCACCAGTTGGGATACAAGGCTGTGAAATCGGGCGAGGAACTGAAAAATATGTCCCTCTCACTGGTACAGGACAGAACTTTTGTACCTTTTTTGTAACAAAGATAGTTCTCTAATGACTATTTTTGATATATTTATAATTGTTGCCTTATAATTTCCTTAGTTTGTTGTTTTGGTTTCTGTAATTGTGTTTTCTTCAAATTTGCACTAAACTTTAAAGATGTTGAATGCACCGAGGGAACTATGGATGATTCCCCAATGTTACAGAACAGCACACTTTAAACACAAAGTAATCAAACAAGCTAGTTTACAAATGTCTCATTATTTAGGTTGTCCATAAATAGAACCAAGACAAGGCACTGTCTGCATTAATTTCCTGTATGATAGTTGTTTCAACAAAGGGAAAACATGCGTGGGGAGGGGTTTTTGGTGAAGCAGACATGTTTTTTTTTAGACCCGTGATGGCAAATTTGGACTGTAAAAGACCTGTGCAATAAATAGTGAATGTCGCAGTCAACCTTTACCACTATGGCTTTTCCATCCATGTGGGAAGAAAAGAGACACTTGTGACAGATGCCACACTTGCAATGGATAATTGCAGACAGTTAATAGGCTCTCATGTTAAAGTGTCAGAATCCCACTGGAGGTCACAAGTTTTTTCATCGGAGGATTTATAACCATCTGCGATAGACAAACACACTCTAATAAGAGATGATTTTCAAAGTGTTCGTCACTGTAGGTATTTAGAGAATTACATTTTTCAAGAGGATTACAGCATCACAACATGGATGCAGACACTGCATAGGCCCTAATTCAAGTAGGCAATGAAGCGCTCTGATGGAAATCCGCATTTGTCAGTTTTATTTATTACTTTATTTATTTTTAATTTCAGTTATTTGGAATCATTTACAATGTGAAAATGGCCTTTTTCTGTCTATTATTAAAATGTTTATGCTACTGTCGTCCATTGATGTTGAGACATTACCTTATCAGTTTAACAGTATACAGGATTTCCTTGTTTTTTTTATATCACCCGATCAGAAGGTATGAAAACAGAAAAAACTTCCCATAACAAAAATAGCGTTTGCGTTCTCTCTCTCTGAAGAACAATAAAAACATCTCGTTTAACCGTTCATGTTGGATCTATGTTTATCCTCCGCATGAAAGATTCATAACTGGGGAAGATATTTCTTTGTAGAACGGGATGCACTGCAGCTTCCAATTCTTCCCAAGATGAGTGGATAGCTTACGCTGTAGGACAAAACCAAATTCGCAATGTATACACACATAAGATCACGTATAAAAAGAGCATTACAGTAATGACTGTCCTTAATCCGGGACAAATCCTCTGATCATCATCATCGTAGCAGCTGGCTTGCTGTTTCACTCGGGCAATGTTAAAGGGTAGAAGGTCATAGCTGAAGCTGAGTACACCACAGTCATGTAAAGTAACGTGTCCTTTTATGTCCTTCTCCCTAAAATGATGCTGAACACACTGGACAGCTGCCAGAGCACTGAACGTGGTGTTATTTCTTTTCATATATTTCCGAACAGAAACCAGCTTTTGGTTCTTTAATATAATTCACCCAACCGTCCTGAACTTGAGCGCAAAATAATGAAATTGCAAGTTTTATCTGCTGTTAAATCAACCATATTATAAGTTGTTTCATTATGATGGAATCTTAGACCAATATTGTTGCTAAATTAGATGTAGATTTGAGAGCACCATCTGGTACAAACAGCAATGTTCTGGGGAACACTCCCGCACTTGGTTTGTATTTGATGGCGTGTTTACCAGCTTATGCAATGGTTAGTTTGTCTTCCTGCTTAGTTTGTGGAATACGGTGATCACTTCACGCTGTGCGCTGTATTTCTAAATCGCTTCCCGTTGCTGTAGCAGCTTGAAAATTGAATGTCGATTTGCATTATGTTGCGCAAAAGCTGACAAGGATGTGTGTGCACCTATAAAATGCAGAGTTAACATCTTCCAGAGTGACATGGGTAAATACACTGCATTCGCTATGATTATGACCATATTGGCTCTTACATTACAGAGAGAAACAGTAGCAGTTGAAGGAATTCTTATCACTTTATTACAGAACATGTCAGTTTCAAAGTACACACCAAATATATAACTAGATATAAAATGATCCTAGTTGTCAAATCTGCCGTCCTGTCACAAGACTTGAGGTGTTAAATTGCATTAGGTGAAATTGTACTAACATGACTGATAAATGTGCAGGTATGCCCTGAGTAAAGATCAAAGTAACGTCTGTCCTGAACACTGATAACATGTATTCATTTTTTTTCTTTATCTTTTGGTTTTTGTCAGTTTTGCCTTTTCACAATCCTCTCTTTGAAATTTAAATTTTAAAGAACGGCATCACTGCAGATAACTGCAGCGGGATAACACGGGGCGAGGACGTCCATTGATTTCCATGCAACGACCACTTGTTTACCCATAAGATATAAACCCTGTGAATGGAGCATCACATACCCGGGCTCATCAGTATTGGTGACCGGATGTCCATTGAGATGCAGAGCACAAACCTTTGATCCTCCTCTGTGCCGAGGCTGGAGGCAAACTCCCTCTCCCTCTGCCTGTGCTTTCTCCATCATCCACCTCTTTCTTTCTTACTGAGATCTCGGGGGATTGTTCTTTTGCTTCAGTGCTCACTCTCTGTTTTTCACTTTACACCTGAACCTTTGGGATGTGCTTGGCATACTTTCAATTTTGAAACTGAAAAAATGCATCAAAGCGTTTGCACGTGCGTATAATTCCTTTGAACAATTAAAGAAGTAGTTTGACATTTTGGGAAAAACACTTATTCGCTTCCTGTGAGACAGTTGGATAAGAAGCTTGATACCAATTCCACAGCTGGTTAGCTTAGCTCAGCAGAAAGACTGGAAACAAAAGTCACCAACCAGCACCTCTCCAACTCACCTATTAACACACAAACACAACACAAGTGTTATTTCACCATTTTACGGCACATTTACGAGCCAGACTATTTCTTGGCTAGCTTCCCTGTTTTCAGTCCTTGTGCTACCTCTAAGCGCAGCTGCTGGCTGCAGCTTTAAATTTACTGTACAGACATGAGAGTGGTTTAAATCTTCTCATCTAACGCCCCACCAGAAACCAAATAAAAAGCTTATCTCCCAAAATGTCAAAGTATTCCTTTAATTGCTCAAAATTCGTATGCATGTACACATGCCCAGCTTTGCAGCATTTTTCACTTTTACAAAAAAAAGAGCGAAGGGAACACAATCATAGAACGCTTCCACGCAGTTGTGTGGAAGTCTTTTAGTCTTTAGCCCGTCCATAGTGCCAGTAAATCTCTCTTTATGGGCTTAAATGGATTCAAGAGTGCATCAGCAGCTCCAGCCTCTGAAAGCTTAAACTGGATTGTGTTTTGCTGTGTCATTTATATATCTCTTTAATTTATTGTAAAATAATGAGGAATAACATCATCGGACAGCTCGTCAATGGTCCTGCATTTGAGCGATATTCCAGCTGAACATGCACACTTTTGAACTGAAGCTTTCAATTACACTCACTTTGGCTCCTTTTTTCTAACGCTGGACCGTGACAGTTTGCCAGTGATAGTGCTCTTCCTCCTCACGCCTGACCCCCGCACACAGTTTGCAGCCTGCTCCCCACGTGCCAGTGTGTCAGAGTGTCTCTGGGCTCTTGTTGAGCCCCTCGTGTTGTTTTTTGTGTCCCAGGGCTGAACATATGGTTCACAAGCCACGGAAAGAAAGTACAGCAAATCCATCTCCCTCCATGCCTTCCCCTGCCTTTTTATTCTCATCCCCTCATAATATGACCTTAATAATCTGACCCTCTGTGACTGCATGGCAGGGCAGAAAGATATTTGCCTCTCTGTGCCCACTGTTTACTGAGCCGAGCTGACAGAGCATGTCCTGGTAGCTAAAACTACTCGTTAGTGAGCAAAGGCGAGAATATTCTTGAAGACAGTGGGGATAAAGTGATCCTTCGAACCAAAGGAAGTCTGCGATGAAAATCTTCTGTTTCATACGTCTTGCTCTTGTCTGTGTTTGTGTGTGCCTGTGAGTGTTTGCACCGTTTATGCTGCTAAGTGGAATTTTGTTTCGTTGTGATGCGAAGAGCTCACTGAACTGAACAAATCAAATCATGTGAATTATGGCACTTGAACATGTCAGTGTCACTGTTGCCGTGGATATGTTATACAAACATTTCCATGTCCACATCCACGTATCTACCCCTCGACACATCACTTCAACTTTGAAGATGATTCGCGATGCCATTTGTCTCTGTGTCTGAGCGGCCTGGAAGATTCAGTCAGTCGCTGCTGAGGTAACCCCGCTGATGTTCATTCCAGTGCAGAGCAGTGGATGAGAGTCAAGCAGTGCAATCAAAACTATTCATGTGAAAATCATGAGATTGTTATGTTCTACATTTCTGCACGGGTTGTTGAAGTTGTTATTTGATTGCTGGTAAAATGGCAGTGCAGTAGGAAATGCACGAGCCGGGTTTTGCTAGAAGCCATATGAGCAGCTTAATTGAAGCTGTCAGCAGGTCAGCATCAGAGAGGCGTAGCAACCAGGTCATTAGTTAAAGAGCCAGAGCACCATGATAGGTTTAATGGGCAGAGCAGCTTTGAAATTAAATTTTAAAATTTTAAATATTCCCTGTAATATGCACCGTGGATCAGTTATCCTTACGGGTAATACATTTGTGTCATTAGATTGAAAAATCCCAACTTCAAGTCGTATTTGTAATGTTATCGCATTCCAACACACAATCAGTGCATTCTTGCCGGGTACATTTCATTTTACACAAAGCTTGTTCCTGAAACACTGCATGAATTACTTTTCATATTAACCTATTTTTCATACTTAACATTTAATGTATTAAAGCATGAAATCACCCAGCGCGTATGGACTTATTTTTAAATGAGAAGGGATGGGGAAACTGAAAATGACAGTCTTTCCCTCAAACGCTATGAGCTACAGCTGCAACTGGCAAGCATAGGTTACTCTGTCTCTCTCACTCCCACACACACACTTTTACACACACACATTCACACTGAGGGGCCATTGACGGTTAATTCCCCTGTGGAAATGTGGGAATAGGTGTGTGTGTGTGTGTGTGTGTGTGTGTGTGTGTGTGTGTGTGTGTGTGTGTGTGTGTGTGTGTGTGTGTGTGTGTGTGTGTGTGTGTGTGTGTGTGTGTGTGTGTGTGTGTGTGTGTGTGTGTGTGTGTGTGTGTGTGTGTGTGTGTGTGTGTGTGTGTGTGTGTGTGTGTCTCTCTCTACAGTGTGTGCGCGCAGTATCGGTCGGGCCAGTCTGTGCAGCTTGCGTCACTGTGGTCAGCTGTGGCTCTCTCGCTTTGCTGCCGTTGTTCAAATTCTCCCTTCGGCTGGCCTGGAAAGCTGAAATAAGATTAGCGCACACAGACAAACAAGCATGAGCAGTCATGAGCTAAAAATGAAGCTCTGAGTGGTCTGGGAATAGAGGAAACATGGAAATATCTCAATTTTGACACGGAAATTTCTGATTCACAGATATACGTCTTGCTGAAATGTGCTGTGGATCCCTTGTGTAATATTACCTGAACAACATGACAAAGACTGAACCTGGGTGATGTGGTATGTGTATATACTGTATGTCCAACTAAGGGCATAAATCCTGATCAAACTCGACTATCAGGCACACATTTGTTTTCCCAGACACTGAGGCCATAAATCAGAGCTCTATGGGTGCAGTGATGGAGCGATGAGTGAAGGCAGTGATGTAGGTCTGAAAAATATTATTTCATGCAGAACCTCGGTTATGTTAGGGACAGTCTTCTATCTATTTTCCATCATACTGTATACATTTTTTTCTCATTGACATATGTTAAGAGAGTGTTAATCATAAATTCTATTTAGGATAAGCACTCGTGGGGATTAAACTGCAAACCTGTACGGCCAGGGGGTGCATATTTCAGCCTGGTCTTTGCATCAAAGCCGTTGTTAGGCGCCGTCAGTATCCCCTGAAAAAGGGCATGTTCCCTTACATGTCTGACTTGCAGCATATGTTCTTTTGTAATGCTTCATCTGGCACAAGTAGTGTCCTCTTGATTTGCAATATCCACTAAGGCTTCATTTCATTTTCTCAACATGTCGGCAACCTCTCAGGTATATATCTAAAAAAAAATCTAATTATAACATCAGAGATTAGTCTATTTTAAGCTGCATCAACCAACAAAGCTAATGCAAGAAAATGTCTAATAATTAGTCAAATGAAATGGCCGATTTATTTGATGCCTATAGCCTATTCCTCTCCGTATCATATTGGGATTGTCATCTTATTAAACGTGAGAGATACTGTTTCTTTTTAAAGGTGCGAGGATACTAGAACTGGCCCATAGAGAACCCCAACCTTCATCATTTTTTTATGAAAACGTATAATTTGTCCCCACTGCTATATCATTTTAGGCCCAGAAAATGTAATAATTTCTCTATTTTTAACATACATAGTTGCTGGTTCCCACTTAACCATTTGTTGATGAGAACTTCCTTAATATGATGTTTAAATCTTCTTCATCTCTGTTATACCCAAGGTCCCTGCCAAGTCAAACCGTGTAAACGATTAGTATATCTGAATGGATAACACCATTTTGTAGAGAACGGTGTTATGTTTTCTTCCCACAACCTGACTTAACATACTCCAGAGAGCTCCTAAACACCCTTTCCTGTCCATTAATTTTAGTAGTCCTCATTAATGTGTTCTTATGGAGAAGTCTACGGCATAGTTGAAATGTCTATTAAAGAGCTAAAGGGAAATCAAGGAGTGCACAGTGGTTATTTTCACAGGCCATGAAGACCTTGCTAAGATTGCCTGTTAAAACCTGATGAAAGTAGTCTTTCTCATCGCTTACTGGAATCCCCGAAGTGACACTGATTATAGGCAAGATGCTGTGCTAAATCATTGGATATAAGCACTGATGCTTATCTAACCCTTGTCTTAATTTTCCTTCAATCATACAGTTTGTCTAGTGAAGGACAGAGGTGAAAAACTTGTTAGTTTGCCCGACTTTTCTACCAGTTATGAGAACACTCTTTCACTACAATAATTGCTGAGATCTGGGAACACTGAGACTTTAGGTGTTTCTTAAGTCAGATACTTCTGTTAGTACACTGACATGTAGTCCTCTCTGTACCCACTACCCGCCACCTATTGTCACCCGCCAAAAATATATTACGGCTTGTTTTCTCACTATCCGACCAGAGCATAGTAGTTCCAAGTTAATAAAACACACGTATAACTCACATTTCTAAAGTTAGGTTAAGTGTTCTCGGCTCCCTCGTCCGCTCTTTTAACCAGTTTAAAAAAGACGTTGGTGGTCCTGGAGCTTCTGCTGCTCAGCATAGATGGTGACTGTCGAGGGTGAGTAGTGTCCAGCGTGCTACACTCGACTTTCTGACCGTCATGCTTGAACCATCCGGGAAATCTAATTTAGCTACCCTGCTTCTCTGATGCTTGTGTTTCTTGTTCCATCAGATATGTTTGTTGACTGGTAACAAGAAACCATGTTATAATGTGTCAAAGTCACATATTTTCTCGATCCCTAATGCAGACTTTTACAACATTCTTCTAGTTGATGAATATAAAGAGCTGTTAGTATCCTTATTTGATTGTGATTCACCCAAATTAATCTAGGTGTAGAGAGATATACCGGTGCAGACAGATGTCCGTCCTCCACAGAGCTGGGTCTGTCTGATGTTCCTGTCTGTTATAGGGAAGGTTTTCGTTGCCACCGTACTCTACGGGGGAATTGTTGGGTCTATGTTTATCATAAATAAGTCATAGAGTGTGGTCTTTACCTAGTTTGTAAAGTGTCCTGAGATAACTTTTGTTATGATTTGGCATTATAAATAAAATTGAATTGAATTGATTTGAATTGGATATCAATATCCTGATTCAGCCTGATCTGACACCTGGTGGAGAAGATCCATGCATCCATGCTATTTGCAGTGAAGTGAAGCAATTTTTACTCCATTTTTCCATTTTATTATCTTAAAGCCGATGTCACATTCTCTTTGTTTTTGCTCCTTTGACAGTATTTAAGACCATTTTGAGAAGATGCAGAACGTTTTCGGATCCAATCTCCCACAAAAGCACCCCGATGGGGAAACTGGTGCCCTTGTGCTTTAGGTGCCGGTTTGCCATGAGCAAATATGCCACCTTAAATATACCAAGGGGAGCAAATGATGTTTAAAGCTTGAGAGGAAATAACACATTTGCATAACATATGTTGCTCTGGTCCTGGGAGAACTGCTGGGCAATGGTGCCATAGTATTCAACAATGAATGAAAGAGAAAATGCTAGTATATTATTTTTTATATGAATGACAATCAGTGACACTACAGCCTCGTGTATAGTATATTACATATAGTTTGGGTGAATTAAGTCACATTCTAACTATGACACTGGCCAACACAACCCCGGGTATCTTACCATTTCCAAATAGGCCTACACTTGCGTCCAGGGCTTCCGAGGCTTGGCTGCCCGTTCATACGTTTCAAAAGGGGAACGATTCAGCTGCCAGGCTAGGGGGTGAAGTGTGTGTGGGCTCACCTGCTTCTTCGTCGGCCTCCTTCAACGCCCGTCACTTGGTCAGCTCGCTCCCAGCGGTCCGACACTCAGTTATGTTCGGACTCCATTCGACAGTTCATTTTTAACATGTGGCACACGGACAAAACTTAAACGAACGTAATCACACAAAAGAAAGGAAACACGGTAATCATCTCTCCTCCAGGTACTCAGGGTCAATCTTCTCCGTAACTCCTCCGTAACTCTTTTTCCCACACCTGTCCTCAAACGCCTTCTTAGTTACTCAGGCCGGATGGAACCAGGTAAGCCCACCCCCCAGCCTCACAGCCAAACAGGACAGCCAATCACAAGGTGTGTGTGTGCCATGACACTAACCAACATCGACAAAACCGGTCCAGGGCTTTATGACATCCTTGTGTTTGGTAAAGCCTCGGCCCACCAACTTTTTAAAATGATTACTTTAGGGTGACATGGGTCCAAAAACATTGTACTTGGAGAACTGCTGTATTCATGTCCCGGTAGTACCAAGCCAAACTTCATCGTTTTATCCAAACCTAAGCGAAAATCGTTTTGATGCCTAACCCTAAGTGTCAGCTTTTGTCATGTAAATGTCTTTGTTGCCTAAACACCAATACTGTTACATTACCACTCAAGGGGCTTTAACTTCCCTCTTATTTGTGACTGAGAGTGGTATATTTTGCTCATCTGCTGTTGGCATTAATTGTCTGTATGTGCTCTGTAAATCCTGTTGACGTACAGGTCAATTTATTTTGTAGTTATTGAGCTGTTGTCTCTGAGTGCTCCTGTGCTCTAAATCCTGTTGAGATGCAGGCGAATGTGTTTCTTAATTAATATAGTGTTGACTTTGTGTGTATTATGTGCAAGTTGGGGGGTGGGGGTTAACTATTGCACACAATGTTTCTATAAATGCAATGGTCCCACCCACATTTGCACTTCTTCCAACATCCATGGGACTAAGACGCAAGGAGAGGAGGTCAAAGGAATCGAGGATGTACGAACTCGGCCTATTGAATCATTTTGGTTTTTGTTTTGTTGACCTGCTGCCCTTTCCCCTAAAAGCACCTTTAAGGTAAAAACTTTACTTTAAACTAACAGTAAATCAAAATCTTGTAAGTCACGTATTTTAACATGGGTGAAATATCTGGTCCGTCGGCTGATAAATACGCCTCTGTGCTCCCCCAGATCGTCACAAACTTTACCGGTCTGTCAGTGGGTAGCATACAGTTGAGCAGGTTTTTATGGCTGTCCCACTAAAAATAGCTCCCTACTGTATCTGAAAGTGATGCTGATGAAAGTGGGGAGACTGAAACTAAATAGTAAAGTAGTTGAGGACACCCAAAAATATATATAAAAAAATACAAGTAGTGATGTGATCTATTGTTAATGTGAAAATATAAATTACACCAGCTTAAAAAGTCAGTGAATACTTGAATAAATAACACCCTGTAGCATTTTGTCTAGCATTTGTAAGCTCATTGTGGAATCACATTTGGCCTTTGTCCATCACCCGTGTTTTGTTACATTAGGGGTCCTGACCTGGAAGACAAACAAAAGCAATATTTTTCTCTTTCCTCTTTACATTATTTAGTACACAGAAATACAATTTCCTTCCTCCTCCCCGGGCCGGATATCTTGTTAGAGTAGAGCTGTGACTCAACTCTGACGGTAGCAAAAACACCGGTGCGGAGTTCTCAAAATGTAAGGATTGTGTATGCCCGCTGGCAGTGTGTGCAGGAGCTGTGTGCGCAACTTTAGCAAGTGTGTAATAACACTATATGTACATGTGCTGAAATGTAACACACATTTACTGTAGGTCTGTGTATGTTCACACACACTCACGCCCACACGAATATGGCTTGAAGCAATCTATGTGAGACTTTTTTTGGAGTCAAACACTGATTGCCTCATTCACCGGGACTGCTAGCACCAGCTGATGATTTTTTATGAAATAGCATACGTGTAATAGATTTTGCCCACCTCTGCCTTGGCGTACTGTATTTTTAGAAAATATACCTTACTGCTGTCCAACATCTCCCAACAACTTTAATAATGCATTGCTGAAAAGCCAGCTTTATCACATTCTGGTGAAATATTTAATGCCTGTGTCACAATCTGTCAGGGTGGAACGATAGTATTGTTCCTCAGTTTAAAGAGAATTGCCCTGTACTTTTATGCTATTGAGATGCGCAGCCACTCGTACGTTACACATTATGAGGATTCTACCTCCCTTGAAATCTAAAGCACTTTTCATGACATGCTCGATGAAATGCCAAGAATAATCTGCTCTGCAATTACTGTTCGCATACTGAAATGTCACAGGGCAGTGGATGAATTAAGGTTGAATTGCAGAAATATTCTGCTTTAATACCTCAGTCCCGGATGCCATCATCCTTGCTTTCTCGTCCTCGGATCAATTTGTCGTGGTTTCTTTCTGGGCAACAACATATACACCACGTGTCAAACCTCCCTTTTTTTGGGCTGTTTTCAGGTCATTCCTGACGGCAACAGCTATAGAGGGTGATATATTTAGACACTTGAGACGAGAGGAAAGGAAGCTCCTCTACTGGTGTCGGTTGTACTGAATTTTGTTAAGTGTGGTCAAAGCAGGAGTCTAGCACCCCTGGCCCAATAATCTTGCATCCTGGAAAATCTATACAGGTGTTTAGTTCCAAATGAAGGTCCGTTTTGAAGATGGGTGTGGTCCAAGCAAGTACGGGGGTAGGAAGTGGGGAAGGGGACATTGCCCCACCACTGTACACCCCTGGCCCGATTTGACATTGTAGGGGGTTGGATCCCATCACAAGCTGGTCTCAAGTTGAATCCACCATAATATTCTGATCTGTAAACCGCAGATTTATGTCTAATCCTGTTAAATATAACCAGAGGCTCAGTAACACTAAGATATCATTTTTTTAACCTTTCTGCTGTGCTTTCCTTAAATGCAATCATAAGGTACTTGTGCTTTACAAGAACATATATTTCTATTTTCTGCTACTTTATTTTTGCACATTCTATTCTATATGAAAATGCTGTAGCCTACTTTTCAGTCTCTTTTTGACAGCTTTAGTTACTTTGCACATAAGGATTTTACAGTCAGGTTTCGAACCTTGTTAGGATGTAATGTTGCTTCCTCACTTTTAATGGAAACAGTCTGTTGATCTTAAGCTTTTTGTGAAACTACCTTTTCCAAAGTCAAAAAATGAACTGTCAAACTCAACTTTATGGAAGATGCTTCCATAACCTGAGGGTTTCATCACCCTTTGACTTTAACTGTGGGAACGATAAGAGATTCTGATCAATAGACTGGCAGATCAGGATACTGGGTGAGGGAGATAAAACAAGTTAGACTGATAAAGTTTTACAAACAGACTGTACAAATGTGTCAGCTTTATGATTGTCGCAGAACCTTTGCCAGTTATGACATTATGTGTAATATGGCCCATTTACGTATCCAGTTGAATTCCTGGCTGCAATTTTGCACAATCTAGATTGGAGCTGAAAGGCATGACTAAAACTATAATACAGTGAGATGCAGTGATCTACAAATGGTGTGATTAATGCATGAATGATTCATATTAAATGGGTAAAAAAGGAAGAAAGGGATCTGATCGTTGGTGTGACTTTGACTCAGAATAAGCTGGTTTTTCATGGCTCTTAATCTGTTTCAGACAAAAGACAGGCCTACGTTTGAGCACAAAACATGCACTTTCAACAACCCTGGTTTTACATCACACACGAGAGAGCTCAGGGTACCTGAAGCAAGCTGAGGTTCAGTGTTTGGCCAAAGAGGAAGGATGGACAATGCCTTTTATTATCACATTCCCTTCACAGCTGCTTTGCTTTATAGCTGATGTTTCCCCCATTTCCTCCTCGCCTCTATCTCGTTCAGAGAGAACATTCAAACACCCTGAATAATCAGCAGAGGAAAGTACTTTCCATGGAGAAAATGTTATTAATCCAATGGTTAACAACCAAGCACTGTCTTGGGATGACGCTTTGGAGCACTGGGCCTCGAGCTGTGCATAGCTGAACAGAAGTTCTTGCTTCATGCCATTTCACTGTAAAATAATTGAAATTCCATATCTATAATTACATAGAACAGTGTACTTCACAGTATTTCACAGTTTTAACAGAGGAGCCAGTGTACTGAGTTGTCAAATCAGCAAAACATTGACCGGAATACACTGACTAATAATAATAATTAAAATAATAATGATAATAATAATGAACTGTATCTATATAGCATCTTTCATAACATAAAAATAAAACCAGTAACAAGTGAAAGCAAAAAACAATTCAATGATCATTCAAGTTAATTGTAATAAAACCGTAAAACAAGTATGAGTAAGAATATTACAAAGTTTGATGAATTCAATATCTGAAATATGTTTTAAAATGTGTTTTGAGCTGTTCTTTAAAACGATCAACAGAAGGTGTTTGTCTAATTTGTGTTGGGATTTTGTTCCAAACTGTCAGTGAATAAAAAAGTGCGCGTTTTGTAATTCATTTTTTTGGTACACTGAGCAGGCCAGTATCACATGACCCAAGGACGCAGTTTCGAACAAACCGGTTAGAACGTGCCAAACTATTTAGGGCCTTAAAAACAAGTTTAAAAAAAACATAATTAAAACCAATCCTTACAGAAAGCTACTGGTTTAATATGTTCTCTTTTCTTGAGTTTCGTTAAAAGTCCATCTGCTGCATTTTGAACAAGTTGTTGCCGATCAATGATGTGTTGTAACATGAGAGGAACAAATAATAACGTAAAATTTGTTCTCAGTAATCAGTCATTAGTAGCATTTGTAACAACACCCTGACTTTCAGATACAAGGTTCTATTTATATTTAATCTATTTAATCTAATTAGGTGGAGAGATTATATCCCCACACTGGCCTGGGAACGCCTCGGGATCCCCCAGTTAGAGCTGGTTAATGTGGCCCGGGAAAGGGAAGTTTGGGGTCCCCTGCTAAAGCTGCTGCCCCTGCGACCCGACCCCGGATAAGAGGCTGAAGATGAGATGAGATAAGATGAGATTTAAAGGCACTTTAAATGTTCCGGCAACATCTGTTCACAACTTTGCGGTTGCATTGAGATGCTCACCGTCAGGCCCTACCAGTTTTACTTTGCGACGCCTGGGTCTCCTGAGACGTTGTGGGCCATCTTATAAGCTGGAAGTCTGTGTTTGATCTTATGAGATGTATCTTGGTTTTTTTAGTTTTATCAGTTGTGTTTTTTATTTGTCTGTCTCATGCACATCTGACAGAACAGATATGCTCCAGTTTTAATCTACACAGCTTATATACACAAGCCACAAAACAGGTCCATGTGTCTATTTTTGTTCAATTCACACGCCCAGTGATTGTGTGTGGGGCTTTGAGCACTGAATTCATGTTGTGTAGACACTGCATAAACATTAGCCTTTGGAGTCATGTTCTGGTCCACTGCATGATTTCTGATAACCACGACTCCTTTTCCAATCACCTTACGCCAAAATCAACTTCTAGCATCATACATTACATGTGGCGAAAGGCCAAAAGAATGACCTAAAAGAGACTAAAAAGAGGCAGCAAAAGGAGCTGCAGGGCCATAGTCTCTGTTGCTTAGTCACTGCAAGCATCTGCTTTGAAAATACAGGAAGTCCTTTGATCAATTGATAACTTAAAGTATTGATTGATGGAACTTTGCTGTAAGCAATTTTTAACCGCAAGTCAAAGCTATTGCAGTGGTGATTCAGAGCCAACCCCAAATTCTGACTGCATTGTGTGTTTGTCTTTTACCATACAACTAAGCTTTCAAAGCTGACAGGACCAGGACGTTTTTCCTTTGGGCTTTTTTTAATCATAGTTTCCTGCCTGACAGTGCGGCCAAATGTAGTCTGTACTCTACGATAATGTTGTCAATACACCTAGTTCCTCGGTACCTGTGCAAGCTATAATTATTGGGATTAAAATGAGAGCTGACGCAAAGATAACGGATGCACTTGTTCAATCAATAAACAGCAACACAGTAAACGGAATATTGATTCTACCATAATCAGTGTCATTATTTTGTGTCGTGAGCAGTTGCAGTTAGCCAGGCTGGCAGTTCAACACTTTTATCTTTATGAATTTATTGTTTAAGTTGGAACATAATGCATAAAGGAGCCCAATGGATTGAATGCTCCAGCAAGGCACTAATTCTCCAATTTCAGTGTGAACAATATCATGCACCTGCCTAGCATTATACTGTAAATCTAGCAAAATGGCTAAAGTTATACATTACGTTCTTAATTTGTTTTTTTTTAACAGAATATTTGCGGGCCTCTGGCGTGAAAGAAGGTTGCTTTAGCAATCAGTTACCTCTGCCATATTGCTGCGACAAGCCCCCTTCTTCACGGCTGTTTTTTTTTTTTTTTTTTTTGGATGGTTGTACAGACCGCAGTGGGTCACAGTGACAGGAGGGAAATGAAGGATGCATCACATGACCTTCATCATTCAGAGACCCTGGCACAGTTGTTTCGCAGCTTGAAAAGAAGCAATCATCAGGGTATGGGGGCCATGGTTTCCATCATGTAGAGAGAACTAAGTAACATATTTTGTGGGTATTTGTGTGTGTGTGTGAGGGGGGTGGAGGGGGAGAGCTTCTGGTGGTTTTGCCAGTGCTCTGCATGTGAACCTCTCTCTCTCCAGTCACCGTCTGCTCTCTTATTGCAGCATGTACACAATCTGACTTTTGCGTTTGCATTTTGTTCACATTCCCTGACTAAAACTCATTATCTAATTGGAAATTTTCTGTCAAATGTTGCTTTAACGTTCAGCATCGGGATGGACGTTGACTGATTGCCACTTTAGTCTGCATTGTTCGCCTCTAGAGATCGCTGTGTGCATACACGTGTGTGTGTATCCTTTCTGCTGATCTCCCCAGGCACAACCTGCCACACTGACTTAACGGATCAATCCACACCTCACAGGTGCACCAGATGGGTATCACTTCGACTTTATAAATCTAGGCTGTCTCTGCCAGAGTTGCTTTGTATGTGACAAGCTAGAAAACAAAAGCAATACATAGATAGATGATAAATAAATAAGGCAACTTTGACGCAGTACCTACTTTAGAAATAAGGAAATGGTGAGTCACAGTGAGTCGACCAGAAACAGGACCTGATGTTAGCTGCATTCCATTTCCAATGTCTATGTTGAATTTTAATGTTGCTTTCTATATGCTTACTGCTTTATTCAATTAACGCTGTCGAAAAATATAGTCCATATAAAATACAATACAAAGTGTTGCTGTTATAACAAACTCACTTGAATGCATTAGCATTAGCAGTGAATTTTCAGAAATGAACAGGTTTTCTCACATGTTTAAATTGATGAATCAAGCATTGAATTTAACAGGGGATGCAATCCATTAGTATGTTCTACAGTAATTGCATTTGCTCAGTGTCAAGACTACTCATAACATTCTAGACCGTATAAAACATGGGTGGAGTCTTAGTTTTCAGAGGAGCTCTGCCCGTCGGTGTCTTGGCAGTGTCTGACGTGGCTCCCAGCTAATCCAAAAATGGGCAAAGAGGTGGAGTGTTTACGGAGCTGAAGCAACTGTAACTCAAAGTGACTGTCATGTAGGGTGTTAAGTTGCACTTGAGAGTCTGTGGGGACCGACTCGCTCTTGGAGCCAGCCTCAAGTGGCCATTCAAGGAACTGCAGTTTTTGGCACTGTTACTGTGTCGGCTTCATTTTTCAGCACCAGTGGTTGCCTCTTCAAACTTATATATTTCAGTAGCACAAGTGATGCTACTATTATGCTTGCCACTTAATAGCATAAAGTAGAAGTTGGGGTGGTTAGATGGTTAAACAAAACATCGGACATTGATGCTTCCCGTTTCCTACTAAAAGACTATAGTGGTGTCAGATCAGGAGGAAATCAGTTTAATTGCGGGGCTTGTTGGAATAGTATTCACCTCAGCTTGAAAACCCATAGCTTTCAAACACAGAAAATTAGGATATAAAGTCGAAGTTGCCTTTGGCCCTTGGGTCGGGAACCATAAGGTCTTGTAGCTGAAATGTGTAAACTTGCTTTCAGGTTTTTCACAGATCAATTCTGCCAACACAGTTTTTGAAAATAAATGCATTCCTGGGCTGTCCTTGAACCACATACCACATTCAGAACTGACAAAGAGATGAGGGTGGTCCGTTTACTTCGGTGGAAATATGTTTCTCTTTGGTCTTGAACCCACAATGCCAAAATGAAGAGTAGTAGCACAGCCTTCAGCAGTTCATTTGGAAACATCATGTACAGCAGATTTTAACTATTATTTGAAAGTATTTGTACAGAGTTTTTCTGTGAGCCAGGGAGGTTCCTTGGGAGTGTGGACAGAGAATGAGTGGTGCACTCCTCGTATGATATGCAAGGCGCATTTCGCCACTGACACACAGGGAATTGGATGTCCCAGCAGAGCCAGGGGCTGCATGTGCTTGACTGCACCCTTCTGACACCACCCATCACTCTTTTGTAGCAGGAGACCTCCTCTGCCCATCATCCGCTCCTTCTCGCCAACATATCTGGCAGCGTTTTGAAAGATGACGTCTACCCCCTGGGCAGCTCACCCTGCTGGCCAAAAATGTTTTCCTGTGAGACCTTGAGGAGCCACGACTTTTCTAATTTTGCTGGGAGAAGTAGAGCAGAAATACAGATTGCCATACGCTTTGATAGATTACTTTGGAGAGTATAAAAAGTGCAAAAAAAATAGAACTGTCATCTGAGTGCTTATAATTTTTTCTCGGTTCCTCATTTCTCACTTGTCATTTGTTTCACTTCAGTAACACTGTCATCCTTTTCCACAGTCTCTCTTTTTTCAAAGTTTAACCTTTGTTCCTATTGACATCCCATCACACATTTCCCTTTTTAAATCATAACTCTCCTGTCCCTCTCTCTTTGACTAACTCTCTCAATTATTGCCGTAATATCTTTTTACACTTTTTAGACAGTGGATTGTAAAGCTCATGCTGTGCCGAACAGAAGTGCAATTGGAGAGTGAAATAAAAATAGCTTAGCATGTCAGCAGGGGTTTATGATGGCCTCGTTTCCTCGGAGGACTCATACTATGCCCTGCCCACATCTTATACAATGGACTAATGGAAGAAAGGCTGTAGTTCAGGATGACAGCTTGAGTCACACCAAGTTGTGTATTAATCTGCACATCATTTTGTGTTTCAACCTTATCGGAACAACTTGTTATAAGGGCCTCATTCCTTTCCTTCATTCAGATAGAACAATAACGTCTAGCTCTACAGTATCCAGCCACAAACGTATATTTAGCGTATATGTGTTAGCCAGCTCAGACCCATCTTGATTTGTGACATGCATCATGGAAATTGCCAGTCCAGCTCAGATAGTAGTGGTTAATGCACCTGAAGCTGCTTGGTAACTGCCAAAAGCACCAGAAGAGGAAGAATGACATGACATTTTTTCTTTTTTATCTCAACAGCATGTCTTGAATTATCTGATGCCACTTTCTTCCTGTTGCTTTAATGACATGTTCTGAAACTAGTTCAGTTTCAGTGTTACATAAACTTCCATTATCGAGAGACTGATTGTTTAAGTGTTCCTGTCTACGGCTACATTTATTCTGCTTATTAGCTGAACAATCCAGAACTTATCTTTCTGGGTCAAAAGTGTGGGTGAATTCCCACATCCTGGAGCGGTACCCTGTGTTACTTCAGTGTAATGTTTTGCCAGAGCCTACCCCATTGTTGTTTGGTTTGACCAGCATGAGCCCTTCCAGGAAAACCGATTAGAATGTGTATTACTTTTGTAGACTTGCAATGCATAAAATGTGTATGAAAAGGGAAAATGCTGCATGTAAGTGGTTGTTTTGTGTGATCTCAGATGGACCACCATTATTCCAGCATACTTCACTTGGATTTAATGATGATTATTTGATTCAAGGCTCTTTCTGCATGCCGTTTGAGAGATGTACACCCAACAATGAACACAGTGCAAGGTAAGTTCGAGGGAAAGTTTAAATCAAGTCTTCTCTGAACAGGTTTCTATACTTTGTTTAGGTTGTGCGCCTCCATTTGAACTTCACAATTTGGTTTTAGAGTAAGATTTGATTGTTAAGTTGGTTGTAGTCTTTATGGTGCAATGCCTGCTTGCATTTTGTATTTTAAAAAGTGTGCGTTTTCATCATTGTTCATTGCAGTAAAATAAGTAAGCACCTCTCCTACACACACAGGGATGTTTCTCTCTGAAAAGGAAGAGGAAAGCACTCGTGTGGTGCTTTGATGAAGGTTTGTTTGTCAAAGGACGTCAGTATAAGAAAATAAAATGGCATCCTGAGACTCTAACATTGAGATTATTTTGTGTCCTTTTGGAGTGCTGCCAGATCACTTCATACATTGTTGTCACTTTAGCAGAGCATTAAATTCACTCAGACGAAGTGCACCTTTCTAGTATCGGATGCAATCACCTCACCAGTCACTGTTCTGAAGAAGGGATAGGCAGGAAAAAGACAACATGGCTTGGTGAATTTATCTGAAGCTTTTTCAGAAGCTTTTTCCTACTTTCCTTTATGCTAAGTGGTGAGCAGTCCTTCCATTGATTTAGTCAATTTTTATAAGAATATCAGACAAACATTAAAAGCAAAGACTTGCCCACTCATTCTTAGTCCAGCTCTTTGTGTGGTTGACAGTGTCTAACAGAGTGGCACTTCACATCATCCTCTGCTTGTCCACATGCATCAATCATGTTAATATGTCCTGAGACAGAACAGAAGGGTAGTGAGGTGACTGGAGTTTCATGCTGACAATGTATTATATGCTACTTAATAGCCACACTGTTCGAGGCCCTGTGTTAGGGCTGAGCCCAGGGTACCTGTCCCAATTTAAACCCCAGTACCAAACTATTATGGAGCGTTCAGACCAAACAGGATTTAATTGCTTGAAACGTGAATAATCGTCTATTCATCTAGTCCTCGAGTAACGTTACACTTGATCATATTTGGACCCTGCCATGGCCCGAAATGATCAACTGACACGTTACTCGAGGGCTAGATGAGGAGGTATACTAGTACTTATCAGGGATCTGAATGCTTCTAAAAGAACAGAAATTAGCTCTCAGATAAGGTGTGTGGCTCTTAAAAGAGCCCTTGTGTTGTGAGATGATTTCAGCACACTGGGGTCTCCTTGTAGCTTCACTCCTCAATGGCGGCTTTCTTCGGCTTCTTCTGGATTTCCGGCAGACTAGATGTCTAAGGGTACATTGCTGCCATCCCCAAGTCATAGTTATATCCATTATTATATTATATCCATAGGAACTGTCCAGTTTCCTTGATGTAGTCAAGGCTATTGAAGGAGGCTAGGGCACCAAACAAAGATGGGGGCATGCTCAGTGGAACTGGAGCTGCGCTGTTGGAGGGCTCCATCAGATGGCGCTAACATTAAAGTGATGTTTCCACTCAGGTGCTGTTTGGGTGCACTTCTGCTCTTTCTATAATAGTGCGCCAGCTATTTGGCCTCATGGCAATTGCAGACCAGATTTTACTACGCATGTGTCATACCCCAAAAGCACCACCAATTTAGTTTGGTGCCTCTTTCCACTAATCTTGGATGTAGTCAAGGACTGCAACTCTGGCCCCCTGGTGATCCCCTGGATGTATCTTTGTGATGCTTACGCGCAGTCGTGCAAATGCCTGAAAATTTCAATATTTTCAACTTGAGCGTTGCACTTGATTGAGGCAACATCACTTTTTTTGATTAAAAATAATTTATGGATCAGTCAAACATTGTTTTAAGTTAATACTCTAAAAGCTGTCCCTGCTGAAGAATCCACAAAGAATCTTTGTGACTAAAAGCTGAATATTTGGTTATTCAGAACAACCGTTAAAACTCTGGGAGCTGAACATCCTGTTGCCAAGGTAACAATCACCGTCCCCTCTCGAGAAACTGTCGAGTGCCGCCCTGTTGGACAGCCGGTCCACTGTTTGGCCTCTGACAAATCCTTGACGACCCGGTTCTGCTGCCTGCACCCTGGGAGAAAGACCCGGTTTTCTGCAGGTCTGAGTGGAGCTGTTCTGGAAGCTGTTGTGGAGCTTCGAGAGATGATCCCCCTTCCTCCTGGATTCCTTCGTCACAGCTTGGTGTCTGGTGAGGTGACTTGAGTTGGTAAACTTTAATGAGCAGATCTGGTGATCACTGGCTATTTCATATATATATTTTCTTTGCAGTAAAAGTATGATTATGAAATAATATTTCACATTGCTTTCGTCCAGAGATTTTGTCATCCACCCATTTTATTTTTCTGTGTTATGTTAATGTATGTCATTTTATGTTATAGCCTTTTATATTCTTTGTATATATATATATATATATATATATATATATATATATATATATATATATATATATATATATATATATATGTATATATTTGTAGTTAGAATAAAAAAACAAAAAACAATTTGTTGTCTGTGATCTTTCATTGTGTTTTTGCAAAACAGTTTTGTGGTCAGTGTTTTATCAGAACAAGCGTTTTCAGATCAAGATTGATAAAAGAAATTGATTGAAAAAAGTATTCTCTTAAAATGACAGGGACTAGCGTCTACCCTCGCTGAAGTTTAATAAAATCATGTAGAGCATGGTTCCCTTTTCAATAAGGATAAATAAATTAGTCCACTTAATAATTAATAAGGTGATTCATTTATTAACGCTTATTTTGTGGAGTATCAATCTCCTCTCTTCTTCTTCAGGCTATCAGCCAAATTGTTATCTTTAACATTGATATCGGTATTGGTGCATCCCTAACAAATATATCCCTTTTTGTTGGTAAGTGACATATTGGTGAGGCAAATGATGCTCTTCGGATGAAGCTACTATTGAGTCCGTCCCTGAATGTTGGGGATTGCCCGGGACAGCCACAGATTCAGCAACAGATTCAGCACCCTGGACAGTGATCATGACAAAAACAATGAATGACGTTCAAATAAGCCCACTTATCTAACCTCCTGACGATGGACACTTCAGCTATAGCGTATTATTATCATAATTAATGAGGTTTGTTGTGTTCCTGTCCCTCTTTGGTTTTGTTTTCGGGCATAATTGTTGCCATGCCTCTGGCCATGTGTGTCTCATATCCAGATAAAACCCAAGTGAGATTTAAGACATTTTTTATATTCAACTGCAGTACATGCAAATCAGGGTCGGCTGTATTCCAGTCCAGAGGCTGAGCACCTGAGGCTTTTTGGTAACTGCGAAAATGATCACGATATCATGAACTGATTGAACTGATCATGAATCAGATTAACAGCTCGGTGCATCCTCTGTATGATGTCTTGGCAGCTAATTTCAGTTGCCATTATCACAGGACACATCCTGAATAGAAGAGTTTGTTGCTTAAAAATTAAGTTGATTTTTTTCAACAACAATTTATCTTTGCTCAGTGGGAAAAAAGTAATTTTGACCACACAGGCTTTAGTTTTCAATACCTGTGGTGAAGGTTGGAAAAACATGCTGCTGAGTTCTTCAAATGTTATCTTTTTGTGTTTGTGTAACAAAAAAACGTGTTTTAAATCTCAATAAATCGCACTGAGATTGCACTTTTGCTGTTTTATTATATTTTGGTGTAAAGTATCCGTTGAATTGATTCAATCTGCTACAATCCAGCTATTCTATTGCACATCCAGTCCAACACCAGCTGAAGCTCACTAACTAACACAAGCAGCTAATACTCCCTTGGCCTGCTAACAAGCCCCCCTATCACTCCTTCCTTGTAAACCCCTGACACTCCCACCCATTAGTGGTGACCCTACCGACAGAGCTCCCAGTGTTTTTAAGGACGGGAGACAGAGGCCAGAGCCTCCCAGACCAAAGCCTGGATTACTTACTAATCCTTAGAGGTATTTCTCTCTCCCTTGCCTCCTCCTGCTTTTCAGGAATCTGCTTGCTGCATGACTTACATTTTCAAGGGAAGGGAGTTTTAGAGAGAGATGTGGGAGTCTGCAGAGGGAACGAGGAGAGTCAGAACCGGTTAATGCAACTATTAGAGAAGCAAAATGTGTGGTGTAAAAAGTGGCTTGTGGAATATTTTACATGGTATGGGAATGCCTGAACTCTACATTTACAAATGCCACTGGGCTCTTCCATAGACGAATGATTTCAATGTCACACTTTATATTAGCCCTAGGTTTAATTGCCTTTTTGTAATTGTCTAAAAAGCTTAAACAGAAAATGTAAATGTTCTATATTGCGGATGTTGAAGTGGCCCCGGCTAACTTGGGTGCCAGCTGCGAGCAATGACTCATCCCCCCCTTCGGTTTTCCCTGTCATCTTGATTGCATGCATGTTTATGTTTAATATCCTACTTTACCCTGACTATGATTAACCTGCATACTAGTTAAGAGTGACCGTGCTAATATAATTGCATATCCATCGTTAGCTGTATACATATTAAAGCTCTGTGTATGTGAACATGGTAAAGGAATGTAAAAAATGATCCCAATCCTTTGACCTTTAATTTAGGTTGCATACATATTGTCTGGTGAATATACCCAATTATACTAGCATGGCAGTGCTATTTATATAATAACAGACAAGCTCTTGCTCTTTCCTTATCCTGTTTGTTAGCCTCACATGAGCTGTGATTGACAGCCTTTGATGAGGGCACAATAATGACAATCATCATCATATAACCATCTCACTAATTACTGTGTCATAATCACTGCCATCAAGGAATTTAACGCCGAGTCCTCATTTGCAGAGGGTGAAATATTCATGCTCTTCTGGTGGAAGTTGAGCAGCCGGAATTTTAAAATGATGACACTCTAGAGGGACGTGCAAAGGAGGAGCAGTTCCAATCGTTAATTCTGTTCTCGCTTTATCTAAGTATAGTTTCTGTTCAAAAATGGGGCACAGGCCCATAGATTATTTGAGAATAGACGATGTGATGGCACAGTGGCCATCCTCACATGCGTGTTTGGTCAAATTGAATCAAAAGAAATATGTGTGAAAAGGAAATCCCAACTGTGCAGAGAAGCTGGATTTGTTTGTTTATTTGTTTGTGGGGCCTCTTCTCTTTTGCCCGTTCCTCTGTTTCCCCCATAGAGCAGATTGGATTATACTGAGCAGAGGCAGTAGAATTAGTGTTGGATCGCTGCATCGCATATGCTCCCTAAGGAGAGACGGTCTTGAAGAAAGGGTGTGTGAGAGAGAGAGAGAGAGAGAGATAGAGAGTGAGAGTGATAGATAGTGCAGATGGTTGAGTTACTCAATGTTCAAACATCCCTGGGCATAGTGAGGGGCGCATTGTTGACTCTTTGCTTGTAATAACTGCAGTCACATTTCTTTCAGTCACATTCCATGCTTTAGTTGGTGCATGGTGTATAAAATCTGTGTGTGTGACTTCATATCTGCGATGACGGTGAAGAGCCAGAGGAAAATGATCCAAATCTCTGATTATCTGTGCTTAATGGATGCAAAGGGTTGCACATTGGAAAAGTTGTAGAAGAACTACAGCTACAACTACTGTAAACTATATGACTAAGTCTAGTTGAACTGCTTTGATAGCAAATGAATGCCCATAGTCTTGAGTGTCATTCGTACTGGACAAAAACCTTGATAACACCCACTAGCATCTAGCTTTTGTCTTTAATGGGAAAGGTTATAATCAGCATTCATTCCCAGGATACATTATTCACAGGTGTCACAGGTATTTATCATCTATAGCTCCAACACTGTCTGTTACTTTGTGATTTTGTCATCTCAGGTACACAAATTATGTCCATCTTCATCTAAGCAGCACTTGAACACCATTCCAAGTTTCGAGTGTAAGTGGCATATATAAAACAGAAGTCACATTTTCACTGGCGACAGCTGCTTTCTACTGGTTACTAACCCTATTTTCCAGCGCATTTGTGACATCAAACCGAAAAAAGTCAACAGAAAGGCATACTCATCTACTGGCAATGGGAGTCGATTGCCTTGTTTTGCCTGGTTTTCCCACGTTTAAAAAGACTTGCACATAGGTCTACTTGCTAATTTTGATGGAAAAAGGTAAAGTGCACATAGTGAATTAGCCTTTTCCTTCTTGTGCCTGACAACACCTCGTTTACTAGCACTTTTCTGGCTCATACACTTTTCGCCCTCACCGCATCTGATTAATGCCTGCCTACAGACCTTTCCTCTTCCTCCACTTGCTCTCTGCATCCACGGCTGTTATTAATAGTGGGAGCATAAAGGAGACTTGTTGTGGCGAAGAGATTAGGCGTCTTGCCGTGGCCCACCTGCTGAACCAAGGTGCCCTGCCACTGACTATCGAGACGATCTCTAGTATAGTGTTTATAAAAAACAGGATATGGTTGTCTCATGATGACCCGGACGAGACCTCGTGTTGGTTATCCTGTGCGATAATCTGATTTCTATGCCCCCCTGCATGTTCAAATATGTGTAACAAAGGTGTGTGAATAAAATGATTTTGCTCAATCATGATTATCTTTCCTCTTACGTGATAGATGTCAAAAGATTGACAAAGCCGACAAGACTGACATTTCCTGACGTGGCAAAACCTCAACCTTCGCTACGAATTAGAGAAGAGTTTGCTACTACCAGTTACTGACCTCAGCCAGTAAACAGAGACATAACTTGGAGTAATTATCATAACAACAGCCGGCACTTGCATTCACATGGCAGACTGATGAGTTTAGCAATGCATGGCAGCACAGCCCACAGATAATATTGCTGTTAGGGACAAGGTGGCCAGAGAAGGATTGTGATGTGATTAACTCTGATGCCTGGCATGAAATAATCGAGAAAAGGCAGTTGTTTTGAAACAGTAGCCATCATTTATTATACAATGTGTTTACAGTCACTTAAACAATTCCATTCTAGACCGTAGGGGACAATTCTGAAAATAATTCAAATGAAAATGTCACCCTTGAACGGTATTAGACTGTAAATCTGTATAGCGTCTCAATATTTTCAGAGTTGTATCTTTTATCCAGCGTTTTCTATTTCAGTAAAATACTATAATTTTACTCAGAGCTTGTCTGGACTTGCATAACTTGTGTGTAGGTAGGGTGACAGGGGTAAAGATAAAAATGATGAGAGTGAGTTTCTAGCTGAGAGAGTCACACCTGTACTGAAAACAAGTTCTTGTGGCAGCTGCAATGCAGTCTGGTCTATCGGGGTTACTATTGAGGTGACTGGCACCTCTGGCTCTTGCATGGATTTCTGCCTTTATGATTCAACATGGGTGTAAAATGGCTTTTCTAGAGAGCAGCGCATGGTCTAAGGCAGGGGTGTCAAAGTGATCCAGTAAAGGGCCGTGTGGCTGCAGGTTTTCATTCCAACCAAGCAACAACACACCTGACTCGACTTATTCAATCACCTGAACTGTCTTCACACAGTTGATTTGTTGGACCAGGTGTGTTTTTGATTGGTTGGAATGAAAACCTGCAGCCACACGGCCCTTTACTGGATCAGTTTGACACCTATGGTCTAAGGAACTGACACCATAGCCTGACATTTATTCCATATAGTGCATTAAATGCCTAAAGATATATGCAACCAGACCAAAATGCACCCAGTAGTGACAGGGTTTGGGTGTTTTAGAATGGTATTTTGTTTAAAAGAAATCATCAGAAAAATAATGCCACTCATTCAGTACTACCTCACACACCCTATAGCGAAGCTAAAGCTCCATGTATTCATCAGGTGTGTTTGGACCAGCTTCAAACTCACCAGTGTGCACTCATTAAGTTCAGTTTTACTTCAGCAGGTGGAAACAGTGATATTTAAGTCTGTGTCCTCTTCCCAGTAGTGCAGTTTGTCACAAATGAAAAAATAATCCTACCTACTGCAGGAAAGCCCGGAGCTCAGAAAAAAAACACTGTATGTGTCCAGCAAGGCTATTGTTGACAGCAGTGTGACATTTACACACCATGGTGTCTTTAGAATCTTTTCTGTTTCTTGCAGAAGAGTTTTTGCTCTGAAAAGGTCACCATTGAACAAGTTAATCATCCCTCTCTTTATACGCCTGTCATAACTGGATTTGTAGAAATAAAAGAAGGAACTGCAGCACTTCTTCACATCCGAAAGTCATCATGAGAACAAACCCCTGACATAATTTAATGGCTTGTTCAGCTCGGCGCATCTTAATGAGTTGTATAGAACATAATCAATGCTGCTCCGACAGATACACACACTTGAAAATGATGTACAGGATCAACAATCGTCTTTGATTAGTGTTCCTCTTACCTTTAATAACATGTGTGGTGTTTCACAACAGCTTTAACCCATAAAGAATGTTTGAATCCAATCCAGATACCCAGAACAAAGAAATTCTCCTTTTTGTCTTTTTTATTTCATTGTGTAATAGCCCTTACAGTGGTGATGTACCTTTTAAAGTTGGGTGATTACAATTTCTATGACGTGTAATATATCATATTCCGCTCCACTGAATGATGAAGAGGCTGGATCAGCGAAAATACTCAAGATGCGGTTTCGTGAAAGTTATTTGAAAAATGTTCACAAATGCTCATTACTCATCTTCTAATTGAAAAAGTAATTGTATTAATTTGCAGCATAAGTAATAAGTTGCATTAATCATCACATTCTTTTCTGTAACTCGCAGCTCCAAAATCCACATTTGGATCAGACTTATTTTGTCAGATTAGGTATGAGGACTTGTTGTGTGTGAATGTTTTAGTTTCCCATTTATTCCCTTGTGTATTTTGTTGCCACCAGCACGCATAGACAGTGTTAAACTCACTGCCTGGCCTTGAGGCTGTTATGTTGTGATGGGACTTCTTCAAAGAGAGCGATTTTGATTTAGTGGTTATCTACAGAATGCATCACTCTGCAACTCTCATTTAATATCCCAAACCACAACATTGGTCCAACCTTCAGCCTCCCCGGAGCATTTGTATTTTTTATTTGCCCTACCTCCTGGGCAGCCTCATAGGCATTGTCCTCCAGCTACCATCCAGCTAGAAGAGCAGATAGACAGAAATGCATTTTCAGTTTCTCTCTTTGTGAATCAGTAAACACCCAAGTCCCCCAACCTTTACGGCACTTTGTGGACAACTTTCATTTCCTTACTTCAATTTAAGTTATGAGTTTGAATTATACATTTTTGATATGACTGCAGCTGGATTTGTGTAACATGGTAAAAAGCAACTTTTAATATCTCAATGTACATTGACATTATACAGGGGAAGAAATGTTGATAATAAAGGATATACTTTTTCAAAAAAACACTAGACAAAGATATTGCTTCATGTCTAATCTTCGATGGATGGACGGATATCTGGCTGGCTGGCATGGACGAATGGATGGATGGAAGGAAGGAAGGAAGGAAGGAAGGAAGGAAGGAATACTAACGATAGTGATGATTCTTGCTGCTTCTTATGACTGTATTAATCTTTATAAACAGATTCTGCATAGCAGTGTAGAATATGTAGGCAACAAGACAAGATTTGGGTAACCGAAGCAGTCTGGTTTCCATCTATATAGTTATTATTTGACTGCATCCATATTCAAATATCTGTTTATGGAGACACCATCGCTCAACCCCAACTCCATTCTCACATCTCATGTTGCTAATCAGACCGTAAAAAATGACGACCTCTAGGAAGAGGAAGTCTTTGCCCAGATATCCGTTGGCTACACCGGAGAGCCGGAATTTTTGCTGTTTATGGTTGAGTTTAGGCCTCAACACAACTTGGTTAAGATTAGAAAAAGTTTATCATTTGGTTTAGTACTTCCAGGATACAAACAACCATCCCCCAGGCAAAAGTCCTGTTATTTGGGATCCGTCCACCACCAAAACCCTCATCCCTATGCAGATGTGAGCGCTCTTATACTACATAACCTGATTTCCTTCTTTGCTCCAGACGTATTTCATACAGTAATAAAATGGATACATGGATAACATACAAATTACAGTGTATTCCTTGTGGTACCTCTATGTTCTGCATATTAACAGGCTGCTGTGGTCTTGAAATCAAACCCTGACACATCTGATGTGTGACACAATATGTCACTACACTGAATGGGCTGTGTGCTAAATCCATGGATTTGTAATAGTCTGCTGTATAGTCGTTGACAAGTTGAAAGAAATCTTGGAACATCCACACATCTGCATTGTCAATTCAATCAACCCATGTGACCTTGACAGGCAGAAAGAGCCAGATGCTGCCGTCAGCACACCTACCTGTTGTTGTCAATGGCTGCAAGCAAGCTCAAGGCATTAAGTGGCACATCAAACTGTTCCTACCACCGCTGACCATCTCCCAGCTACAGCTTAAATGTTGATTTTAGTGACTCAATGTGGAGAACACACAACTAGAATATGAAATGAATTTACTGTGCAGGTTGTGTCATACACATTGTCTTCCAAGGGTTAGCCAAAATGGATATATTATTGCTTGGGCTTCTTTCCAGAACCCCATTTTCATTGAAATGTTAGCGTGATACATATACTTTGGGGTCTATTGAGAAGCATGCTGTGAAAAAAAAGAACCCAAATACTGCAGAAAAACACAAGGTTGAGGTAAATAAAACACAAACTATGACATTTATATCACACAAATAACAAAAATAATGCATGTAACGTTCACCCAACACGGGTTTAAGAGTATGCAAGGATGTATCGTATCAGCCAAGGAAATAATTTAATTTTACGGAATAAACTTTTTATTCTAACTTTTATGTAATAGTGTTTATGTTGCTTCACTTCTTTCCTTTCCTCTCATCTGTCATCATGACTGTTCTGCTCCGTGGGTTGGAACAAAAACTGACCAGTGACTCATACTGCAGCGAGGCATCACAAAGATCTGGAGACAAACCAATAATGAAGCATACCTCTGTGCAAATAGTACCCTTTTCACTGCCTCTAGATATTATTATTGCAGTATATTGGCAGATACTGATGAAAATGCAATGCTTTGTGATTTGGAGTCTTTGTTGCTTCTTTCCTTTTTAATGGGCTTAACCTAATTGCATTTTATACGTGAGATGTTTTCTTTTGCCGTCACATTCAAAACATGTTTGTTTTTCACATTAAATCATTTACATAGAAGGCATTTTATCTTCCATTGAGTCTCGGCTTTGATGTTGTCGTTTCCGTTAATAAATGCCTAATCCTTCAGTCTGGATGTATACTCTCCCTCTTCAATTGTACCTTCTTTCAGCATCATTCATGAGCGGATGAGGGGAGAAAAGTGATGGGAGACAACATTCTCTGCTGTAAGTAAAAATGTCTCCTCCGTCAGTGCATCCAAGCTTGAGTATGTGTGACTGGGCTGCTTATTCATACACAGTACTGACTTAACCTCCTCATATGAACCTTGAAATATATTGCTTCTCCAAGTGTAGCCAGTGCACTCTTAACTTTCAGAATGGTTATGACTGTTCTGAAAAAGGGTACGGCTAAAGAGTTGTACAGTCCCTCGCTCGTTGCACAGGCACAGGCGTCCTCTTTGCTCTAAAAAAAAAGCTTAAAAGGCAATATTCTCAAAGGATTATGAAGCCATATGTGGAGTGTTTTTTTCCCCTCAAAGTAGGTAACTGACCCTATATGCCATGCTCTACTGTGTTCTTACAGCCCTAATGTGGCTTGAGATCCTCCAAAGTTCTGAACCAACTGACGCTATCTAAAAGCCTGTTCTGATTACCCCTTGACCATCAGAAATGAAATGTACTTCTTTCTTTGAGTGTAGCCCTTATTATTATTGGTTGTGCTTATATTACAATATATTTCCATCTACTCACAGTATCACTGCTGCTACATTTTCTTCCCTTGTGTTGTTGAGTTCCACCATAAGACCATCCACAGTTTGATAAACCGACACCTCTGGGAAAGTGCTCTGATATACGATTTCTGAGAACAAACTGCAGCTCATTCAGGGTTACGGCTTAAATCCAGAAGCATGTGTAAAACAACACTTTTTCAACAGATAATCTGCAGGGGATCAGTGGTCATTTTCATTCATTTATTCTGGCTTTTTTCCAGACCAGCAGCCACAGTAGTGTATAGGAGCGTTTCTATTGCACACAAATAAAAATCAATAGAACCACAGTTATAATACAAGGGCAAATGTAAGTGTACGTTATTACTTGGAATATGTTTCTGAGAATATGTCTAGTGAAAGAGTAGCCGGTTGTCCTTGCATTGTTCTACAGAAGTCACCATTCTCTCAACTAATGAGCTAATGACCTGCCAACTACACATCACAGGCAAATACCCAGAGTGGAGCGGTATTTCATATTTAGACATTTTCTGGCTATGACTAAACACTTATAAATCTAACCGATTAGAAGCTATTGATGTCTGTCACTGTCACAGGTTGCCATTTGTCACTGATTGGTTGCCAAACCTCAAGAGCGCATATCTAATAAGAGACAGACACAATGGGAGATAAAGAGAAAAAAGAACAAGAGAGAGTGATTATACTTACTTTTACTGATAATGGATGATGACCCTCATCCTTGGAGTGTTTTGGTTTAGTTCAAGTGTATGTCTATTTATTAACCTTAATGAGCTGAAACCAACAGCAAGCTTAGTGTATAGTTGGCACCCAAGAAGAGCTACCGCTGAAAGCTAGTTGAACTCACATGGGCTTGAGTAAGGCTTACATCCTTTCTTGTAGGTGGCAATCAAGTTGTTCAGTAAATATTTTGCAGTATGGAGTTGGTGCAGCCATAAGACTACTTTTAACAGTGACCCCGTTTGTACCCTCACCTCCATAAGACCCTCTTTGTACCACATATGTTACCAGAGGGGCCCCTTAGTTAGATCTGCAGAACACGATCATTAGATTAAAAGGAGAGAATGTTAAGATGTGATACAAGGACAAAAACATTAGTGATTTGTGCCTTGGGATAGTCAAAGAGTCTGTATTCATTTACTGTACCTTCCCAGGTGTAACAAGAAAATCTCGGGTTGGACTCAAGTGGGTTCAGTGTTCTTTGTCTATCATCATCGCATTTTAAGAAATCCCTACAGTACTACCTGTTCTGTAACATGGCATTTAAAGGATCTGATGAGCTTTTTATAGCTTCAACAGTATTATGCCCTATGCAGAATAATTAATACAAATTGTCAAGTTATGTTCACAAATTTCAGCACTAAATGTTATCCGGGGATTTGTGACAAAGTCTTCAAACTGCTTGTTAAAAGGGCAAATAAGAATTCTTTATGTTACTGCTGACTGGTTGTCGTATCATATGTCATATCCACTAGAATCCTGCTGCTCCTTAACACTTTCAAGCAACATTGTTAGATTAATTGGTGCAGTGAAGGATGGAGCAATGGTGGAGAAGCATAGTTGGCTATGCAGGCTAGATGACATACAGAAAAAGTGCTCATTATCTGGGCAATCATGTTCATGGTTCTGCAACAGCACCTCCGCATCAGTGAACCACTCACAGTGAACACTTGTGGATGGAGAAATGAAGTAGGGACTCTGCTCCCTTCCCTTTCTTTTGTTATGATTCAATGTACTTTAAAAATAAAAAAGGCATCTCTCTTCCATTTTGACCTTGGAAATGTTTTTAAATGCTTCTGTTCTTTTGTCTTAATATTACAAAGAGTTGACAGTTTTTTTGACATACCTGTCTACAGTACTTCAATCAGACACAGCTGCCTTGCAGTAAATAAAACTTTTTGTGGAGCTCATAATATATGAATTTTCTTGACACTGTGTCAGAAATGCGTGTGCATTTTTAGGCTTTTGTCTTTAATATTGTTGTAATGGACTACAGAAGAGAGAGGCAGGGAAGAAAAGCCAACACACTACGTGAACTGTCATTTAAAAACATTTTTTTTAATTAAATTTTGCAGACATGTACACAAGAAAAAGTATAACAGCTGTGCAGTGTGTCAACGCCTCTGCTTTAGAGTGAAAAAAACAGAGACAGAAACAAAACACCCCAACATGAATTCTGCTATCCCTCCCAACAACCCATGTCAGACGTGGTCACAGTAACCAACTAAGTAACTGAATAACATATAACATAGGTAGATAGGTAAGGTGCAATAAAACCAAATAAGGTATATATATATATATATGTATATATATATATATATATATAATAACAATTATTATAATAATGTAGCTTATAGAAAAAATAAATAAAATAATTCAAGAAGGTGTAGTGGTTAGCACTGTCGCCTCACAGTGAGAAGGTTGCAGGTTCGCATCCCGGCTGGGGCCCTTCTGTGTGGAGTTTGCATGTTCTCCCCGTGTCCGTGTGGGTTTTCTCCGGGTTCTCCGGTTTCCTCCCACAGTCCAAAGACATGCACGTGTTAGGTTAATTGATGACTCTAAAATTGCCCGTAGGTGTGAATGGTTGTCTGTCTCTGTTCGTCTCTATGTGCCCTGCGATAGACTGGCGTCCTGTCCAGGGTGTACCCCCCCTCACGCCCGATGTCAGCTGAGATCGGCTCCAGCCCCTGTGACTGATAAGAGCCAGCAATGGGTCCCAAGTTTCGTGGAATTCTGTCAACGATCCCCTCTGTGAAAACCTTAACTTCTCTAACCATAGACATTGTAAAATGTCACGTATCCAACTATTATTATTATATTATTACTGTTAAGGAGAATGTTACGTCTGGCGAGCAGGGTCATAAAGGCCACGACACGTTGTGTAGTAATGGGCAGAGTTTTAGATGGAGGGAGCCCAAAAAGAGCAGTCAGGGGATTGGGTTCCAAATTTGTGTTAAGAGCCTGTTTGAGGGTTTGAAATAAATCAGACCAAAATTCAAAAAGCTTCCTGCACGTCTAGAACATGTGTGTGGTCTGCTGCTTACAGCGGTTACAAGCGTCACTGTGACTAGGGTATATCTTAGCCAATTTAGCGTTGGTGAAATGGGCTCTATGAAGCACCTTGCACTGTAATCGACCGTGCCTGGCACAAATTTAGGATAAAAACATATTTTTTACACAGTAACATCCTAATTTCCAACCCTTTCACCAGAATATTATGTTGGCATTGTACATTTTAAACCACTGCAACCTGTTCTTATTCCCTGCACTTTTTGATGCTCCACTGTTGGAGTTTTCAACACCTTATTCATGTTAGATGAAGTACGTCTGTTAAGCCATCAAGTTTCACGTTCACCTGGGACGGGACTCAAACCACGTTCTACCGGGTGTCCAGTGTGTGAATGACACAATCATCCATTCCAACCTCCTCCCTAAGTCAAGTCGTTATACTACATCACCTAACTTATGAGCACTTGCTCTGATGATGTAATATTGAAAATTGGGTTTTTAAATTGGGGTCAATTGAAAGCTACAGGGTGCCAAATATATTTCAAATCAACATTTCAGCTCCAAATGCCAACAGTTTTTTTTTTACTTTCTGTCTTGACACTACATTGCTGTGTCTGTCATTTGTCTTTTGAAGATTAGATGAGACGGTCCCTTTCTTAAATCAAGGGCAAAAGAAAAGAAGTAGCTCTTAAATAATAATAAAGAAACTCCTCAGCCTTCATGGTAAAGGAATAAGTTAATATATATATAAAATAATCTAAAAGCATGGAAGGCACTAGTGTAAAGCATTTCATAAATAACAGCATTTATTCGGTGTCCGCTGTGTCTCCTTATGTTTTGCATAGTCATAGTGTGTGTAGTGCAAAGCAATCAGTATCAAGTGAGCCAGTTGTGTCAGGATACGACTTCAAAGCTCAACATTATATTAAAAATGGTGTCCATGTTAGGGCACCTATTATTGAGTCTATAAAACCAATCATCTATTTGCCCTGAGGCTCGTCAAAACATCAAAACTGCGTCAGTGACCTCAGACGTTTTACAATGGGACCAAAAAAAAAACTTGAGTATTGACTATATAAAGCAAAGATATCTGTTTTTAGTATTATGTTTTTAATTGAATTACAATCACATAATTGCTGGTGTATATTTATATTGATATGACTGACTGCTCTATTTCATATAGTGCTCCATCCACCACTCATTATACCCTCAAAGAAGACAGTCACTGGACAGATGAATGCCCTGTTCCTTTAGTAACGGATGTACCATGATACAGACATAAAGAATGTATGGATTGACTGAGTCACTCATGCTGAAATTTCATTTTATTTCCACTCGATCTATCCCAGAGACTCTGGCCGTATCCCGCAAATACGTAAATGCTCAGCAAACGCCTCACTATCGAACACACATTTGATTTCTTCTGCAGGCCTCTTTCCTGCCACTGTTTTTACACAATGTTTTGCCCCTCTTTATTCTTTGTGTTTCTAATCCTGTGCTTTGTTCATACCCGTCTGATCGCTCGCTTATTCTTCTGATCAGTCCTCCCCTCATTCTCTCCCTCCACCTCTCTGTTCGCTAAGCTTTTAGAACGAGGGGGCGAGAAACCCCAAAGCATGAATCATTAAAAGATGTGAAGAGAAAAATAGATCACTGCAGATGCACCTGCAAAAATAACAGTGTGCGATGGAGAGGGAGGTAGATGGGGACAGAAGAAGGGGGGGGAGGGTAGCATCTGGCTTTTCTTCTCCTTAGACAAAGGATCTGTCCTTTGCTTAGCTTTAGTGAGTCAGTCTTTACAAGTACAGTGGGATGTTTAAAGCAAGCCAGCACAAATTTAGCTGCTGATCATTTCAATTTACATGATCATAACATATAATAAGGGTCATAATAATTATGGCAATCAATATGCTAGAATGATAGCTGCAATAAGAGCTGTAGTGATAATATAACTGAAGGTAATGATAATAGTAGCGGGAGTTATCAAGCAGGACCAGGGCAGTGTGCCGCCACAATCCAAAAATCCTACGGGATGAGAAAGCACGAGGACTCCGGAAGCGGCGTAGTTGGTAACAGGCATTCATGGGACATGAATTCATACAGATGGAGGGTTAATGTAGACTGAACACCAATGGAAGGGTGGATGGGTTTATTCTGCAGTAAGGTATCCAGTGCTGCTGCATGCTTTTCTACCAGTCACAGTATGAGCTTTGTCATTCGTGTTGAGGCTTCCGTGCCTCACCGTGATTGTAGCTAAAATGAATTGGTCCAGGCCAAATTTAAATAGATAACACAATACATTGTAAATCTTGGCAATCGATCAGGACAACTCTAACTTTTGTGAACTGTATATGTCTCATCTATCAATTATATAAGCCTGAAACTATCACTGTCTTAGAAAAACAGGATTCAGTCACTATACGTTATGCTCTTTATGAGGTTTTACTAACTCAGTTGACAGTGAATGTATCAGTATAGGAGCAAACAAACTTAGCAGGGTGGAATGCAACACACCCACACATCTAACCACTACTCCAAAATACCCATGTGGTGATGGAGCCAGAGAAAACTTCAACAAAAGGCTCCATCTGCTGAGCTGCATCCTACACATAGTGCACATATGTCTAAATATATGTACAGAACTTAATTATTTTATTCAAGCAATAATTGGCGACCATGAGCAAACATGATCTGATATGTGCTGCACATGGCTTGAGTCTGCAAACAACGTAAGTGAAGAAGGGGGTTACCTTGTTGAGAAGTTAGAGGTGTGAAATATGTTCCGTTATGTAGAGCATTCTGTGTAACTAATCAGGCGTTTGTGCCAGCAGTTGGCTACTATATTGAACCATTGTTTGAAAAGAAAAACAACATTGTGGCAATTACTGAAACTGGATTGTTGTCATGTGCACACATTACAGCATGAATTGTCATGGGCGTAGGATCCCATTCCTTTTCTCTCCACCTACACATCAAACATTCACACCTGTTCTCTGGCCATTTGTCAAATTTTCATTTTAAAATAATTACTAATTGAGGTAGGCACACTGATGGAAGGATGGATACCCAAGTAAACACATTATCCCAAAATGATGATGATGATTTAAAGTGTCATTTTCCAATTCCATTTAATGCTTGGTGTATATGAAAACCTACATTAACAATGTTTTTATGGAACATCTGTTGAAATAGGTTTTTATAGTCTTTCAGATTTCAGCTTTAAGGGAGAGAGGTTAAATCTCCTGTCATTAGACCACCTCTTCCAACTGGGAAAGAGAGACCTCTGGGTAATTATTCTCTCAGCTCCTGCAGAGCATCAGACAACGTTTTATAGCTTCACGTGGACAGAGAGCGTCTGGGTACACCATCAAGAGATTTTGCTGTGAATAGAACTGTTAAGAGCAGTTTTGCTGATTACAATTAAGAACATATTTTCACCGTTTTTTTTTTTTAAAGGAATAATTTATCTTGGCCATTATCTTTTTTCTTTTAGATTTATAAGTTGGCTACACTCAAAAGTATTTTTAGAATGGGCCCACGAGGCAATATCTGGTGTTTAAACCATCATGAACATTTTAAACTTCATATTAGATGTCTATCATAGTTATACTTTCAGTAGTTTTTACTTCTTCTTTCTAAATTTTAAGTTTTTATGTAGCTGGGGTCAAGTCATTATTCACTATTGTATTTGTTATTAGTCAACATGACATGCAAATAGGCTATTTTCCTGTTTGATTGTTTTTAAACAGCCCATCATTCTTACTTGAGACTAACTTGAGTCCAATTTATATTTGAGAGTAACAACATTCAGAAAACAATATATTGGCCAACAGTCATTTTCCAACAGCCCTGAAAGGTCATGCGGGGATTATTTTCTCAACTCTTTGCATTCCCTCACAATATGTTTGGCTTTGCCCCTGAACAGTTATTGTGTTGGTACTGCAGAATGTAGAGATGATGTGACACTTTACATAATGTATTTATTGCTCATTACTCCTTTCAAAGGGCTGAACTATAACAGTATACAGCTGCTGAGTGTGAGCACAGCTGCAGCTGCTCTGCCTGGCTGTGGTGATTGAAGCTGAGGATGTGGTGTAGACCTTTTCCATGGAATTCCATTGCTAAGTGACAGCCTGGGTCATTATCAACTTCCTGTCAGTTTTTGCCATAAATATAAACTGCAGCCCAATGAATCTTTTTTCTCCTTTAAGCAATCCTCTCATGCCACTTTGTGATGCCCCTCCCCCTCAGCGTCAGATACTGAGGCACATAATAATCCGACCTTCTAGCAGGACTCTCTTGAGGTATCTGTGTGTTTTTTGTGCTTTAAATATAGCCAGTGTGAAACTTCAGAAAATACCATTTCCTTTCTCTGATCACACCAGTGATGCTTACATCAGATATGGCAGTTATGTTTACTCTGCAGGAGTTCGAAAAATCCAGTATCTCAGATCAACCGTGAAAAAAACTTCTCATACATCTGCACAGCATTCTCAATTACATTTTGATGGAAACTTATTTTCTCTGGGATTACATGTCCTACCAGCCACAGGTGCACGTTGTGAAACGGTGGCGGTTAAACATGTAGTTAATGTTGTGAGTTTAAAAACAAACAAACACTTTGTTAGGTTAGAACTGCTTGGCTAGGTTGAGAAAAAGGTCATGGTTTGGGTTAAAATAAGTATGTTTGTTAAGTACCTTAAGTTCACTCGTTAGCTCAAATAAGTCAATGCTGACTTTGGCATCTAAATGGCATCTTTCACACCAAACCAACCAAATTTGTGTTCTCTTGCTGAGCTATGGTGGATTGATAGAAACAAAACTAAACGTTGGGCTGAAAGGCTCTAAGAGATAGTCACTCAGGCTGAACTTTGTAATGCATATTTGCCCAGAAGAGGCAACTGTGGATTTTGTCCTCCATCACTTGCATTGAAATTGCTTTAAGAAGCTGCCAAATGTACATATAGGCAACCTGATCCAGTGTTCCTATGCTTTGGGCCACTATGATGTCTTCCGTTGACAGATTGTAGTTGTTGGTAAAATTACTCTGTGCTACCTTTTGTGTTTCATACAATTTTGTATACAGTCTTTTGAAACTAAACCCAGGTTTTGGTCTCGTTTTCTGTAAGTATTTTTTTTGTTTCTCCTTGTGTTCACCTAAATAGCTAAGGTTGCAACAAAACATATAAATTATTATTTTGAACATACAAAAACAAGCCTCAAAGTCTCACTTTTAGAATTCCTCCCTTCCTTCCTTCCTTTCACATCGTAGCCCTTAATGCTCTCAGCAGTGTTTTGTTTCATACACAGCCCCTGCAACTTGACAAGACACAATGAAAGGGGCTGCGTCCACCGCCTCAGTATTAAAGCAGTAAAATAACAACCTGCTGCATATTGTAAAAAGCAAAGGAAAGAGGGCCTGCCTTGAAATCAAAACACTTGGAACAAAGTAATTGCAATTAAGGAAGTTTGTGTGTTAGCCAGCAGTCTGTTTGAAGTTCTGTAACTCAAAAGAACTAAGTAGCAAGAAACGCCTTAGTTGATAAAGATCATCACTTTAATTGAAAAGGGGGTTTGAATTGTACTATATAATCAGTAGCCTGGACTCCCTTCTGTATAAGTCAGTGACAAGATTGTTTTAGCACTCATAAACTTCAAAAGGGTTACGTCCCACATATTCTTCACTATTTCCTGTGTATTTCATCAGATAAAGTCTTCAGGTTTCTCTTCATTAAGTATGTGGCGCGCTGTTTGCTGCATACGATGTCAGCATCTTTCAGATGGTCTTCAGATTGTCTTCTTTGAACCAGGCAGAACACACACTCGTCATATTTAGCTGGGGAGGGCTACAAAACATTGCAGGCTGGCTGTGTTACTGCCATTGCATCACCTTGACTTCCCTACTTTAGACTACTTAATTGCTGCTTATGCCTTGACTGTGAATAAGTGGGGTGGGCATCCATCTTGGCAGCACCATTTTACTCAACCGCACCACTCACCACGTTCATGCATGACGGTAAGAATGAGCGGAAGACTTTGATGTATGATTGTGCTTTCTACGGAGTATATATTTAAAGACAAGTATTTCTTTACACCATAATTTGGTTAAAAGCTAAAGTGACTATACCCAATTTGTTACACAACGGTTGGCCCTTAGGTCTAGTATGTGGTCTAAGCATGCACTCCAAGATAACGTTGAAAGAATTTTCATTTAGATCTTCTCCCCTGTCTCCCTGTTAGTATTTGTGCTCCTGTCATGAGCGTGCCATACAGCTATCGATTCCAGTGTAATGGCCTTTGACTAGAATGGCACTGAACCAGCAGCACATACCACTACTCTGTATTGATCGCAATTCCTGTTCTACAGAACCTTTCCATGCTTGTTTATTTAGAGCCTCTGGTCTGTTGACAGAGCAAGGCAATAACTGGCCGGGCACACAGTTCAAGCGTGTCAAACCAGGAGGTAGAGAGAGCCCGGAGAGCCCATGATTGATTTCTGATTGTTGGCAGTTTTAAATTGCTCATAAGGATAGAAAGAAATTATATCTTAAAGTTTTTACTAGTTTCACAGTTTGATCAGAGTTCACGAGCGGTCACTGACACTGCGTCAGATACATCCCGGCACTTTCTGGTTGCCTTAGGTTGAGGTGGTGGAATCCAGCAGATTCCATTAGGAGCATACCTGGAACAGACGGGATAAGCGTCTGTCTCATAGTGGTCAGGATAAAGTGACAATTTCAGCAAATATGGGACAAAAGTGTTTCATGAATGTTACCAACTTAAGCTTTAGGTTATTTCACTGTTAAGAGCTAAAATGGAAAAATACAGAAATAATCCCAAAAAGCCGAGGTGCAATAAAACAAATATCACTTCGTATTGGCTGTCATAAAGGCAGCAAATTCAAGCTAGGGACATAGCCATTGTTAAGAATATCTTTATTTGAGACAGTCTTTGTTAAAATGCCACTGATTAGATCTCAATTAGGGAAATAAGTCAGTTAGGCATGCACATATTAGCAGATGTGAGTCTCTCAGTCTCTCAGCCAATTGGTAATTTCAGAATTTCTGCATCAGTGAGCTTGTACTAGCTCATGTCAAGCTTTCACTCATGAATCCAATGTCTTCACTTAACCAACGCAATCCACTTTTGACCATACTCTCCAAACAATGGCTTTCCAGAAAGTGCTGGGCATAAGAAATGTCACTGATTCTGCAAAGTTACAGATTTTGTTGTTGATAAATGATTGGATGTTCTGAATAATTAACTAACTCCCTCCTTATAATGTCATGGTATGACCATAACTAAGAATTGGATTTATGTATTTTGCACAGTTCTATTTTCTGTTCCTTCTCAGAGAAGGATATGACATCTGTGCATTTTGATTTTGACTTTTTACCACCTAACTCCACAACCTGACAAGGGCTGTGTGATTCATACTGAACACTCTGTGCTCCTTTTGCTCTCAGAAATCCTCATTTTAAGACATTTCTCGCCAGCAGGTGCTTTTCCAAGTTGTCACAAAGGCCATCAACTATTGTGACATGCAATTACTCCTTCAATGCCTGCCATTACAAAAGTGCCTCAACAGGAGCATAGGAGGTCAGTACATCCCTCGTCTGATTGGCTGATCTGGCCTGGTCAAGAGAGCAGGTTTCGCAGCCTTAAATGAGGTTGAGCATATCTGACAAGGAGCACTATGGTGCTACAGGACTTGCTCTTTCTGATACTTTCCAGTTTTGTCATTAAAGGAAAAAGCTGTGTAGGTTTTGTGTTGTACTGAGTATTCAGTCCCTCAAGGTTCTCAGGAAACCAGAGAGGGTCAGTGGCTTGGAAGTGAACAACTCCTACACAAAGCTGTATGTATTTACATCTGAAGTGTCTGTTAGGTGCTAGACTTGTTTTTTGTCAAAGAAACCTCATTATGGCCTTGTTGTTGCCTTGAAATTATTCTTAAAAGACATGCTGACCTGGTGCATTCGCTTCTTAATTTCCGTAATAAGAAAGGGATGAAATATCTGTCTTCTTTGGTGTTCAGGATCATTTTGGTGATCTTCTGCCTTTTCAGCAAGCACCAGATTAAATTTTTAATTGATCCAATGGTTTATGCACCATACTTGCAAAACTAATGACATCCCTGAGCCCTGTTCCTGTCAGCTGCGTTTTGTCTTTAATGCTAATTAGCAAATTAGCATGCTAAACTTAGATGGGGACCATGGTAAACATAATACTGCTTGTGAATATGTTAACATTGTCATTGTGGACCTGTTAGGATGCTCATACCACTGTAGCGTTTAGCTCACAGCCACAGTGTGGTTTAAAACTCTTAATCAAAGCTGATACAGTACGTAACTTATTATGATAATTATTTTTGCTGTAAAGCTTCATCTCTCAGTGGAGTTGGTGCATACCTGCTAATTTCTATTTTTCAGGAGGGCCACACATTCATATAGAAATGTGGTTTTTAGCAACTGTTTGCCGCTGATCTGAGCAGCAGCATATTAGTTATATGGTAGCATGTAATTGGCCAAAAAGTTATTAGCAGATAAACACACATAGAGTTGACTTAAGTGTTGGTTGGTTCACATCAGCAAGCCCCCTGACTCCCACTACAGAGAAATGTTTCAATAACCATTCTTCCTTGGGGAATGTTTTTGAAAAATAGTTCAGCCAAATGTGTTTCTGAAGACAATTTATAAGACTCTGTCTTCATTTTAGTTCCAAATGCACCTATTTGTGACCAGGAGCGTGATGCTTTTGGGGCACAAGGTTATTCAGTACAACAACTGGGAGCGCTATGTGTTTTACGCACAGGGCTACCCAGGGCATTGACAAGCTAAAGGGTCCTGATTAAACAGCAGTATGTGACAAGTTGGGATTAAAATGGATTGGATTTGCATAAAGTAGCCTAAACATCGACTTTATGCAAATAAGGAGCAGGAAACTTGACACCCCATCGCCGAAACTCATTGTCACTCTACCAGAATACATTGCACACAGGTTCACACAGACAGTAATTAGAAAATGGGAAAATAACATTCTTGGCGGACACGTACCATTAAACTGTTACATTATTAGTATTCACATCTCATTTGAGGATGAATATCTGGCCTCTACAAGGTAAACCGCTGAATTGCAAGGTTAAGACAAGTTAAGGGTTGTTAAGGTTATTAAGGGTTACAGTAAGTGATGTCAGCCTGGGCCATCAGAGGTGTAGACATACAAACCAGTGTTTGCTTATCTGTGTATATTTGTACCATGGGTATTGACCTAACCACATCCCGTTTTACTTTGCTTGTTAATTAAATTTGATGCACAGGCTTGTGAACCAGTCTTTTTTAATATTACACCAGTGAATACGTGCTCAGTTGGGAGACAACAAGTGGTATTATTACACCTTCTGTGGCTGCCCTGGTGCTCATATTTTCCTATCTTAAAATATCTCATTTCCATTCTTCTCTTGATTTTGTTCCGGAAACTTTATTAAACAACTTACCTTGCAAAGGTTGGAAGAGAGGGTCTGGGCATCCCATGATCATAACCCAGACCTACAATGTTGCTAGCAAAAACACACACACACACACACACACACACACACACACACACACACACACACACACACACACACACACACAAACACACAAACACACACACACACACACACACACACCACAATTGGCAACCTGTGTTTAGAGAATAATTTCCAGAGTATTATTGCTGTTAATGCAATATAAACTCAGACAGTATGATTGCACCCTCAGCCCTGATGAGTTGTCAGGAATCACATCAGACGTCAGCATGTTTCTTTTTTATTCATGTCAACATAGTGCGCAATGCTTTGTTTACTAATTACTTTGGACCGCCATTGCCAGTCATATTATGCTTGAATCCAGCTCTAGCGATGTAAATTTTGTTGTAACAGAAACCTTAGCTTGACTTGACAGTGGACAAATTTCGTCCAATCACAAAACATAAATCTGTTGCCTGTATCAGAACTCATTAGCTGTGACTGAACGTGTGAGCCGGGATATGTCACAAAGTCTCTTCTTGTCATTCAGAAGGCCCTCAGCTTTCTGATAAGTTAGCGTGTAAACCTCAGCCACCTAAAGCATGCAGTTGTCAGTTTTCTATTCTCATTTTTTCCCAAGTATTTTATTTCAGAACAAGATGTCCATCATTGTGAAATGAAGGCCAACAGCCAAAATACAGGGGCGACAGACGTGCAGAAGACATAGGTGGGGCACAGCAAGGTTGTTTTTTTTGCCTGCTACAGATTCTGTCTGCTTCCGTGGCTCATGTAGAAACTACAGTTGGATAAAATGGAGCGTTCTGCTTCTGGGCATCCCGCAACAACCGTGTCATGCCACGTATAGTATGCAGCAGTTGGCCATTAGAAGGGCCAGATTGGAGGAAAATACCTCTATTTAACACCTCAAATTATCTAGTTCACCTCTTAATCCTCAGGTACAGGTTCAAGTCAACAGTTTAGTCTTTCTCATCCAAATGCAACTTAATCTACTCAATGTTGAAGTGACATCCTTTAAAATGTAGCACCAAACTCATTTTAGACTCCTGATTTACACAGCCCACTGTCACAGTTGAATTTATTCAATTTAATTGCTTTTCTTTGGCAAGGTTTCCTCCTTTATGTTTGAGCCAATTGACATTGACATTTTTTAAGCTGTTATAACAGATATGGTGGAGAAAAAACATAAGTCTAGTGTATGTCATGAACCCAGACTGTCACGCATAAGCAGATTAAATGCAACAAATGTGTGCATTGGATGTCTATTTACACCATGAGGTTTTAAATAAGTAATTTCAATCTCCCTATCCCTTATACAGTAGAATCTCCAGCCTGCACAATATTATGTTGACAAACAGTTGTCTATAATACAACTCCCTTTATCAAAATAACATCATTTTACACTTTCAAATATACACTGTCCAATTTTGTTGGCAGTTGATAGTTTACAGAGCACTCTTATTAGCACCTTTGGAGACTGAGTGTGTCTCATTTGTACAAGGTGTAGAACTTTTGATCATCTGCAAACTAATGAATTTACAAGCTTCAGTTAACCCAAACCTTTTTAATATAATATTCAAACTCGAGTTCACAGCGGTTGCCCTCATTTACAGTGACTTACGAGTGATGACATATTCCGTTGTTTGTTTCATTTTAGCTACAAGGTTAATCTTTAGTGGCTAGCTGCCTTATTTATATAAGCCCATTTTGTCCAGCTACAAGATGCTCTTAAATATGCTGCAATACTTGAATAGGCTAACCTAGGTCAACAGGATGGTACTAGAGCACACACGGTGTGGAATTTGCAGTCCAAACGTGTACATGATGTTATCAAGTTACATTTACTTTTCAAAGTTAATGAGAATGTAGCAACCCTTGGGGTTCCACAGACTTTCATTAATGATGTGATTGATGTACTAAAAGTAAAAGACCTCCTCTGTGCATGCCATAGCCGTACGGCGAACAGTCCACTGAAGAAAAATAGTGTTAAAGAATAGCTTAATTATGTTGAAACAATGCCTATTTGTCTAAGACGGAATAGAGCTGACAGTGTTTTGCTCAGTTTGTCCCCGTAAAACAGATAAATGAGGCTCTTTTTCAACGCAAGCCTTTGAGGGAACAGCCCAATCAAGTGCACATCTGTATCCAATTGATGGATACCTTCCAAAATGTATAGATAGTAAAAATATTACAGAAAACGTTGCCAAGACAGAGTCCTCGTTAGGTTTGATAAAAGAGAGTGAAGTGGTAAACCTTCCAGGGTCAGGGAGCAATGAGGGGCGGATGGAGAGGTCTGAAAAATGTATTCATTCAAAGCCATTACTGGGGACAATCTGGACTCACACAACATTGAAGGTTTTCTTGAAATGACCCTGTAAGTAGGTATTTTTCTTTATTGTCTTCAGCTGCACCGCTCTGTGTTTCTATAGACAAAATATATTCAGTTGAACATATTCTTCCAGTAATTTATAAAGGGGATGCTATAAACTTCCCAAAGCTATACTTGCTACTGCATTATATTATGATTCTTAACATGCTCGACCCCATGTAGAGAAAATATTGGTCACTGGTCATAAAAATCCTACTTGCATGTTTCACCAAGTAGCTCAGTGTGGGGGACGTCAGTAAATGACAGAAATAGTCTGGTCCTTAGGAATGCACTTTGGTGTTGTTTTCGAGTTTCAGACTGCTGACTCAACACCCTCCTCCAAGGCCTCGTGTCAACAACACTGGCATCTTAGGGCTCAAAACATGTTAGATTAAAACAAATTTGTAATTGTTGACTTGTGATTAATTAATGTTTTCTCTTTCTGCTTGCAAATGTCACAATTGACCACTGCAATATACAACCATAACAAAAATACTGTTTATCATTTACTAGTAACTCATTTTTACTTAGATTTTTTTTATTCCATGTAATTAATAGTATCTATTATGTCCAAACTGCTCCTCACCGGCTCTGCTCTACAGTCGCAAACGACAAAAAATAATTGCAGCAGTGGGGTTGCCAGGTTCGTTGCCGAGTGTGTCAAGCGATGAATTATACAGGGTAAAGACTGATTTAGACTGGTAGTCTTTCTTTGAGATGTGTGAAATTGACTAGCTAGTTGAATCACCTTGTGTCCCTTCATTAGGTAACTGTAGCTGACTTATGGTAAAACTGGTTTACGAGGGACTGTTGACGCTCGTTTTTGCCTGTGTCCGCTCAGTCAGCTGCTTGGACAAATAACGCCCCCTCTGAGGCTCTGAAGTAGCTGCTGGATTGGCAAACTCCATTTCAACCAGTGCCAGCCTACAGTAGCTACACCAAACAACAGACAACCCTGGCAACCCCGCAATGCCCAACGCTATTGGCTGGTACAATGTAAACAGAACGTGACAATAAGTCATTGTGTTTGTTGGTTTGGTGGACACCATCTGAAATCCCCTCCACCTTTAAACATTGCAATTGGGGGTGTAACTTTCTAAAATAAACAATCCTATAAGCACGCCTACTCAAGTAGTGATTGGCCCCATGTGCAGAGCTGGGAAAGTACGCAGGATGCTCATCTTTTATTCTACACATACAGTGCTGCAGGTGACAGAAGTATCGTGTGTACAACCAAAAGCTTTTGCCTTCAGATAGTAGTTTGTAGGCTGTTGGGCAGACATGGACTTAACATGTCTTTTTGTTAATACACAAAGCTGTATTCCATGGTATTTAACAATGATCGTGCGAGAGGACTGAGACAGAAGCCTCAGCAGCAGCCTATATAGCTGACTTCAGCTCATTTTAGCTGACTTTAGCCATAGGGTTTGAATCACCCTGCATCTAAAGATGAACATTTGAGAAGGGGATTATGCTGTGGGAGCTCTTTGATGAATTTCTGTTAAAACTACTGTAAAGACTTTGTAACTGACAGAAACCAAAGCTTAACCCCACTCCTCTGTAAAAAGGCGAAGACGAAACTTTTCATTTCTTATCTACAAGGGATACTCAAGAGCATGGAGTGAGCAGTACTTCAAGGTTTATATAACCATGATGAACAGTGATTAAGAGGAAAAAGAAAAATGAAACAGAATGCCTTGTGGTTAATGTAACTGTATCACATTATGCCCTGTTTTTGGTAAAAGGCAATTAGGTGGAGTCAAAGTCCGACAAGATGGCGACTCCCGTAGGCGAGGAAGATTGGATCAAGTTGAGAGAACTGACCATGATGGAGACGCTACGTCCGTTTGTTATAAACTCTATGGGTTAAATTCATCCAAGATACACTGAAGTAAGCACACACAGAGAAAGCAGGTGTGAGGCAGCTACACACTTTTTTGGAGAGTTGTAAATAGAAACTCATGAAATATGGATGATCTGGATTTTAGATGAGGAATAAGCAACACCATGTGCCATTAATTTGTTTTGACAAAACTATCAATAGTGATAACAGCAGCTGCATAAACTACTCCCCTTTCTATTGCATCCCTGTTATCTCAGAGAACTGCTTCCTCCGTTTTGAAAAGTAGGGCAGGAAACATGAATTTGTAATTGATCGGGCTCAATATTATAAGAGATTGCGACAATCTGAAAGGTGTTGGCATGCATATTGTTGTCAAATGCTGTGTATTCCGGTATGCTATGCATTATCAGAAATAAATACTTTTGGCAATATTTCCTGTCAAAAAATGTGGTTTCATAGCTTAAAGAGTTTTTTGATTTCTTTTTGGACCCAGTTTTAAATTTCTACATGTTTGCATTCATCAAGCATGACTTTCATCACTGCCACTTTATGTTCCCAATCATTGTATTAATCCTTTGTGTAAATCACTTGTGTAAATCATCTTGTTTATCTGTCCACTAACATCTGCTGTCGTTTCAGACTTTGCCAGTCACCTGATGCTCCACCTGCCCCTCATTACCCCAATATCCAGCCGGTATAGATATATACCTGCCCAGTGGCCTAAGATGAATTTTTAATGTGCTCCCTAGCCTACTGGCCTCTTTGTATTGTGAATTTGCTTCCCTTTCTAAGTGATTTAGACCTCTGATATTTTTTGTCTGGATGCCTGCTGAACCATTTGAATATTGTTTGGCTCTGTGGACCTACCTTTTGCCAAACTGTGTTTTTTCTACTGACAAATGAAACGGCTCCTGTTTGTCGGTAACATTTCGTGACAGTCTAGAATAACTGAACTGTCACAAAATGGATTATTTTTACTGTTACCAAATACAGACATGTTTTGAAAAATTGGCTCATGCAAGAGCACTCACGATATAAAGTACAATGAAAATTGGTGTGGTATCAAATATCCGCTGAAGACAAGATTGGTGTTCAGAGGATATTTGATATCATTTGTGTGATTTAACTTGTACCTCTCGTCATTGGTAATGTTTCCTGTATTGCTAAGCTGACCTCTAAAGGATCCAACATTGTTGTTTTGAATGAGCCGTTCCCTAAACCTAACCAACACCACAAGCAACTGTCACTGTCACTTCTGGTGTGTCGCCGTCTCGCGGTCGACATGCATTCCCTGTTTCGAAAGATTTAATTAGATTTTTTGTGCAGAACTTTCTGCATGATAGACTTTGTAACTCTTGATGGGAATACGTTGCTTCACAGGAGGCTAACCGGCCGGCTCACTTTTGCTCTGAACCCAAATGCATTACTTCGTGCCTAACAAGATGAATTTTCCTGTGACATAAACCTGTGATTCTCACGCAATCTCCTGTCATTGTGAGATTTCAGATGCTGTGCGAGTAACCAGGTCATCTCATAAGAGCATCCCATACCAAAAAATAAAATACAATGTAGTTAGGATAATTCCCCCACTCTCACTGATGCATCCACTAAGCTATGCTCCAAACACGACCCAGCTTGCCTGCACACTTTTATGACTCTGCTGCTTTAGTTATAAAATAGCAAAAGTTAATTGGGAGCCTTTGGTGCATATGAATCAAATCCACCATCAATTTCCATATTCCCCTCCCTTCATTTTATGCTCCATCCTTGGCACATTACTGTAACATGGAAGCTGTATAAAACAATGCTCTTGAGTGTCCTATGTGAGATCAGAGTAACAAACACAGTAGCACTGTGATTTATCTTTTTAATTCTAGAATCCCCAACACACACACACACACACACACACACACACACACACACAAGGAATTGTAGCACAATAAGGTTCAGAAGCATCCAATATATCTGCTGCTGACATAAACATTTTATTAATAGGAAAGGGGCCTATTTTTCACACTTAGCATAACATTATTCTGCTGCCAATCTCATTAACACCTTCACAGATACTGTATGTACTTTGCAGATTTCACTCTGAGAAGAGTTGCATTTAGTAAGAGCCACATTTTGTTTTTGGTTTTGTACACACTCCAGTACAACTCATGCTTCTGTTGCACCGACAAAACTGCATGTGCCTTGTTTTGAACTATCCTTTACCTCCTCTGCTTGTCAGAAGTCCACTCCTTGAAAGACTCTTGGGGATCACTGACACTGTATCCAATAATATCTAATGCTAATCAATATATGTAGCGTGAGATGGCTAAACAAGCTTGATACTACACAAGAAATACTAGGTACTAGAGATGCACCGATCCAGTTTCTTCCAATACGATACGGATACCTGGGCTGAGCGTATCGGCCAATACCCGATACCGATATGATACTACTATTGAATGAATGAACCGTATACCTTTCCATGTGAGCGAAGGCATCAGGCTTGACATTCAAATTTAGCCATGTTAAAAAAACAAGCTGTACATTAGCAGCAAAAAGATAAATGAATAAATATAAATAAATAACACTTACATAAGCCTGTGAAAGTTCTCATTTGTCCAGGTCATTGCTATCCCCAAAGCAATTTCAGTCAAAAGCAACTGGACTTGGTTATTTGTCTAATAAGACGTTTCACCTCTCATCCAAGAGGCTTCATCAGTTCATGTACATATCTGACCAGGCTGGGACTGGTCCAACTATCTGGCGTGGAGATCCAGGTATTTAACCTCTCACAAGGCCGATGATGTCACTGGAACCCTTCGTGCTCCAAGTGCGAACGACCGTCGTTAGAGTGGCAGTCATTGGTGGGAATTTGGTTTTGACTTTGTTCGTGCTCTATTGAGTCTTAACGACAGTCGTTGGAGTCACAGGAGGCCATTTGTGAACAGTTGTTCTTTGAGGTTAGATTGTTGAATCTCCTGGGAAGGGAAGAAAGGGCAGCATTGTAAATTGGAGATGACTGGTGTCTCACACCTCCTCCTCTGTTTAGCAAAGGTTTCTCTACTTTAACATGGATGGCTTCTTTTACTCCTCTTTCAAACCATCTGTCTTCTCTGTCCAGGAAGTGGATATTATTGTCATAAAAGGAGTGGGCTTCTCCTCGGGTAGGCCTCCTGTGACTGTCGTTATGACCCAAATACCCAAGTCCAGTTGCTTTTTGACTGAAATTGCTGTGGGGAGAACATTTCCATGTAAAGTGTACTCTAAACAGATAGTTTAAAATGTAATATAAAATATAGCAGCTGCCTGAAACCCAACAAACAATGCCTTAATTAAATTACTTACTTACAAAATAATAAAAAAAAACAAATGACTGGATCGGCCACTTTCATCCGATATCCGATCCAGCTAATTGGTCAATATTGGAGCCAATATCCGATCCGGGTATCGGATCGTTGCATCTCTACTTGGCACGGTCTGATAACAAACCACACAAGAATATGAAATTGCAGTTCTTCCTACAATCTTGATGTCATGCGTTACAATATGGATCTGGCAGCCAGAGACACCATAAATTCTGCCTCATCTTGTACAGTATAAAGCTTAATGGGGTTTCCAACAGAGCTACACTAGCTAAGCACACTGACAGATGCTGACAGTCCATTTCTTTTCTTTCCCTCATTCTTTGAAATCCCAGTTTGGATTTGTGAAGGGAAAATGTTTGTGAATGTGGCATGGCCACCATCAACAGGCACTAGACAGTCTGAGAGATAATATTGCAGGTGGAAATCGAAACCAATTACAGCTTTTGGGTACTTGGTGTAGGGATTTTACAGGTGGCAGCAGCAAGTGGGCAAAAGATGGCAGAAAAGGAGGCTAGATGGAAGGAGAGCGTGATGATGTTGATGGCAGAGGAGTGAGTGAGCTCCTCGAAGCCTCTGTGAAAATCAGAGGCCCCCTGGGAGACCAGCTGAGCTCAATTACCAGGAGAATACAGTTGCAAAGGGAAGCCGAAAGGATACAGCATCGATCTGTCACACACTGACAGCGGGGGAAGAGAGCGCTGATGGAGAGGGAGGGGTGGGTTGCAGAGTAGCAACAGAGTAAGGAAAAAGAGATGGAATTGGAAAAGGGAGCGACCAAGAATAAATATCGAAGTAAAGGAAGACAGGCGTGAGTAAAAAAAAACATATTCTGCTGTTTAAAGGCAAATTATACCTTAAGTATGTGCATATGCTGAATTTATAGTCCGAGAAATAGGGTTTATATATCCCAACAGTTCCCTCTAAGATAAATGAATCAAATCAGAATTCACTCTCTATAGACATCGCAACAAATATACAATCTAGAATAGAGTAAGACAATAATACCCAACCCACAATGTGTTAAATAAAAAGCAGGTTTGCCATGGCCATGCTTTATTTCAAACAACACTTGGTTTGGAGCATGCATCAAATGATTTTTGTCTCGACATTGTTAATCTGAAAAAGGCACCAGACCAGAACCACAAAGTTATTTTAAATTCATTTCATTATTGCATTTTTGCAGTTGCAATTTGTTTTATTCACCTCCTTTATTGTTTATTTTTTATTTTTTTCTATGGCATATTTAGGCACAAGGTGCAACATGCGCTCACTCAATTAAACCACCAGTTTAACAAGCAGTCATTAAAACCAATTTATAACTTCTGATTTTTTTATTTCTTTATTTTAATTGAAATTGACTATTTCATTTCAATTGTTTGTTGTTTTTTTAATTATGACACAGATGATGTCCATCGAAGGTAATACAGACGTTTAATTAATGCAAACAAAACTGTCCTAAAGCAATAATGTACTTCAAAGCAGAACGCTTGTGGTATTACCCTTTGCCTATTTCATGTCAATTATTTATTAAAGCCTAACAGTGTTAATTATGAAATGCACCGCCTATTTACTATTTACCCATATCATACCAGTTGAATTGCGGTGTTTGTACTTTTTTTTACATTATCCTATACATCCTTTATGGCCCTTTCCTGTCTGTCTGCTGCTTTCGGGTAGAAAACCTGTTATAACTAACTCTGTGTGTATCAGTGGACTCATTGTGCAAATAAACACATTCAGGATATAAAACGCAATGAAGAAAGAAAATGAAAAAATAAGAGAAATGTTGTATGCAAGATGGAGCTCTGCTGAAAGCGAGCTCAGGTACAATAGATGGCTGTATAAGCAAAGCTGTATGTTTAGCTTGAGTAAAATAAATTTACTGTAGCAGAAATATACAACCTTTATAACCAGATATGTGCTGATGTTTGTGATATCTGATCTGTAGAATTGTGTGTGTGTGTGTGTGTGTGTGTGGGGGGGGGGGGGTGCTAGATATAAATGCAATGTGGGAAAGCAAGACAAAAATACAAAACAGAGATCTTTATGAATTATGTATGTGGCATGAGAAATTCCAGAAGCAACAGATCTGAAAATACAAATGCTTTTAAGTATTGGCAAGGGAGAGCAAGAAGCATATGAACAAGATACAGTATAGGCTGATTATGCAACATTAAAGTCTTAAGCTTGGATCACAGAAGTTATGATGATTTCATCGCTCTGCTGAATTTCACTTCAGAGATGTTGTAATACAAGACTAAGAGTCTACATCAATGCAACAATCTCTATGAGGCTGCAAAAAGCAAATGTTAGCATCCTAACATGCTAGTGTTTAGCAAGTAGACTGGTATCCGTCTCATTTAGACTTTTAGCATGCATACATTTGTTAACGAGCATTACGTTATGGTTGAGGCAGATACGAATGTCTGTAGTTTCTGCAAGCATTTGGGCATAAAATATTGGACGAATTAACATTTTATCTGATGCTCCCCCTAGATGGAAAGTCAGATAATCGCCAAAAGTATTACAATTAATCTTGGGGGGACATCGCTGTGTTTACCAAATTTCACAAATGTCAACCTCACCCCAGAGCTACAGAAAATGTCGGAGGTCACCGAAGTCATTAGGATACATTGTCTAGGAATCAAGTATCTCTGTACCAAATTTGACGGCAATCGATCCAATACTTGTTAAGACATTTCATTTAAATCCAGAATCACCAAAGTCAATGTAATTTATCCTCTAGGGATCATCAATGTCTACAAAATTGTATGGCAATCCATCTAACTGTAATTGACACACATCGCAGGGGCATTAAATGAGGGTATAGCCAAGTATAACTAGATAAAAGACCACCTATTTTAAGGTACCAGAACACAGGAAATGACAAGGGGAGGACACCCAGACACCTTTAAGTTTGTGCCACTCACATTTTCCATGCATCCTACAGCAATGGCCATTGGCATATTAATGGCTCTGTAAAGTGTTTATTACCACCTGTGACAACGAAGCTGGTATTATTTTTTACCTTGTGAGTCTGTGTCTGTGTTATCATGGCAAAATGTGGTCATGGAGACACCTGTAGCAGGATTCATCTGTCTATCTGAGGCCAGATTTTGTCACCATGATAGCATCACATCCGTGCAAGTTACAGTCACGAAACTTTACAGGTTTACAGTTGAGATCAAAGTGAAGGCAGAGTTCCAAATAGGTGATCTGAGCAAGGGTGCCGAAAGTAGGGGGTTGAAGGGAAAGGGTCCATGCCTCACCACTTAATGCGCCCGGCCTCATGTGTCGAGACTGGTGTGATGATGGTGTGAACACACAATGGTCTCTAGTTCTTATCCATGTTAGAAAATCCATAAACCAAGTTCTCCAGTATAGCAAACGAATCAGTGACTTTTATGCCGTTTTAGTGAAAACATTATCTCTATTCAACCTGTTCTGCATTAGGGGGGCTTGTTTATGAATCAAATTGTCACGAGTTGGCTGTGAGCCCCAAGGCAAGGAATGATTGCTCGCCAAGGATGATCAACAGCTGCCTGACTCACTGCATATCTACGACATATTCAAGAGCTACAGGATGCATATGACGGGCAGCCTGCATTCACCTGAGCATGAATATAACATTTAAAGAAAGCCTTGATCTTTTTCGGAAAAGGATCCCTGCTAGTATAAATGGTGTCTCGGACACATGCATGTTATAACTATAACACTGATCTAAAAACATCTCTCTCATCTGTCTTTTCTGTTCATGAGCATTAGGAGGGCCATAGAAATTGTACAATGTGTAAAAGAAATACATTTTGCCCATTTAAAATGAATGTGTCGCAGCTGCAGGTGTTGGCTCAGCTTATTTTCAGATGCAGTTATTAGATTGGATCAGGAGGGTACATGAGTAATCATTTGTGTAAAATCCATTTTCATAGGCTTTTGTTGGCACCCACTGTATCAGTGCGCCAACGCAGCAGATATTCAAATGTTGACTTGTGGGTTTGAGGAGCAGACAGTCACACTCGATTGGTGACTTGTCCCCTGCAGCATGTTTTTTTCTGGTTCTAAAAAGGCTTCTTTTATGCAAGAAAATGTCAAAACTGTCTCTATTGTCAAGGCTTTTAAGGTAAAAGCAATGCAGGCCATTACTCAGAGGGTAAGTGCTAAAATACAACATGAAAACCAGAAGTTAAAATTGCACCGACACTCTGCTCTAAGACTTTTAATTGGCTATATTGGAATTTAGAAACTAAAACACTTAGGAACGTCGATATTAATACTGTGACAAAAGAATTTTAAAGCCTTGGCTTTGGGCTTTCGCGGCTACCATCAGTTGAGCCACTGTTTGTATCCTGTCCCTTAACAGGACACAAGGTTCCTTTTAACCATGGAAGTAACCTTTATCTAACCATAACCACGGTCTTTATTTAACTTTAACCCAATAGCTTCTGTTGCCAGCCAACTTAATCAGACCCTGAGGTTGTAATCCCTAAAGGGGGACCATGTGTTTACAGGTCTCGGGGAGTACTACTCCATTGTGAAATATCTTTTTAAAGCCTCCAGAGTCTCCGGAGGGAGCTGTGCTTTAAGTCTGATAAATGCATCCCTTCACATCACTTGAAACAGTGTCGGTTGTAGCTGAAGATAACACGTTTGAAAATAAAAAATCTGTGGGTGGGGGGAGAAAAATATTAGCTTACCAGACATATGTAGCCCGCTCATCATTTCTGCCTTAGACTAGTTAAGGCTGCATTAGCCACTACTGGCATAACGCACCAAAATCTCCAGCCAAACTGTCAGCGATTGACTTGCATTGTGGGTAATGCAGGTGGCAGCTTTTGTCAAAGAATGTATGATGATGTTTGTTTTTAAACCCCCATGTTTACTGGTGGTAACAGCAAGTGGAGTTGGGATATGTTAGGAGGGGTAGGCCTTGTCCGATGAGGTTGGGGGACTGGGTATTGGTGAAGTGGCTTCCACGGACAGCACTGCTGACAGTTTTCATATTTCTGGGAAAAGGTGCTGCTGTTAAATCTAATTCTTTAATACAGTACCAAAAACCAGATTCTAGTCACCTTCACTTTGTTGGTGACATTTCAGAGACCGATATCTTAAATTGAATCTAACTATATTAACGGCCAGATAGGGAGAAAAGGAATGTCATATTTATTTTGTTAACATTTATCCAAAGACAATTTCTTATAAATAGATATACTGTATTGTGTGTGTGTTGTATTGTTCCTGTTTATAAAAATAGACATACTGTATATTTCTTTTCAACTTATTTCATGTAAAATGTAACACAATTTGCAAATACATTCGCTTTTTCTAAAGCTCATCATTTGTATGACTGTTTTCACATGTCTCTTGCCCATTTAAGGACCCCATTACATTACTTTTTTAATTGATTTATTAAAATGTCCTTCACTGCATTATTCTCTCTTTCTTTACATTTATTCAAAAAAGTATAACTAAAGACCATCAAAACTGCCTTTTTGATGTGGGAACAGAAGTACCGGAGAGACCAGACCAGACCAGACCAGCCTACCAGAGTACGTTTTCCAGAGCCCTGCACGCTGTGGCACCCTGCGCTGAGTCACATTACTTGCCCCCCTCATTGAAGGGATCGAGATATTCAGTGGCATTATGGTAGTCATTTCTCTTCTGAGTAATGATGAACATCCCGCTTGAAATATTCTGAATAAGCCTTTAGGCCAACACTGAATATGTGGACTTTACTCTTGTCATTGACTCCCTTATTTGGTCCTCGTAAGGTTTGGGTTGTGCTTGTTTTATTCGTTTGACTTCTCCGACTTTGACAGTGTGATCCAAATTGGCTATGAAAATAAGCAGCAGAAGCAGCAGAAGTCTGATCCAAAAATAGATATTCTCCTTACAATTAGTTTTAGTGTGACAAATTTGACATCCGTCTCACTCCTGATGTCTATCTGGCATGCTCAATATTTTTCAAATCTCTGCTGAAGCAACTAAAGGCTTCCCTCAAGTATGTTATTGTTGATATTCATTTACAATGTGTATTTCAGAACCAAATGTTTCAACGTGAGCAAAAATAGTCCAATGCTATTTCAAATAGTCCCCTCCAGACAGCAGCAGCTGAACACCAATCAAGAGGACTAATGAGGCTTTTAACTTCATTGCTCATTAAAGAGCTTATCTCCTGTTGCATATTAAAAATTGCATTGTAGTTGTAAAACCTTTTTGTGCAAAGATAGGCTAACTGTTAGAGTCTTACAATCACGCTCAATGTACCTCAACTTGACACATAAATTAGAGGAAATTTGGCCTTCAACTTTTAAATCTGACATCACGACACTCCCATCTCCTAAACCAGACAGCTTCAATGACTCTGAAGCTTAATGTAGGAAAAGCATAACTGCCAGTGACAATTCAGTCTGGCTTTCATTCTAGTGTCCTCGGGACAGAAGTGATTATGCGTGATGCATAATATGACATCTTCAAAAAGGCTGTAAGACTTTGAAGAACGGCATGTATTCATGCATGAATGGAACAAATGAAGTTTAATACTACAATAGAATCCCTGCATTTGCGGATGACAATGCCAGCAGTAAATGGGAAGAGGTACCGTCTATTTGTCTTTCCCGTAATTGGAATCGGAATAGATAGGAATTCAGGTTGCAAACAGAACATTTCCTTAATGATCAAAGTACTTAAATATCCTGAAGAGTGCAGGAATAGGAACGCAACAGGAGTCTCTACGGAGGAATGTTTACTGCCTGTGCACTGCACCAAGTGTGATGCTGTGAGTGCACGTGTGCATCCATGCCTGTACTGCTGCTTTGACTGAGTGTGTAATGCTTAGTCACTGAGTGTGTATGCGTGTCACATTGCTGAGGGCCCCACAGACATCAGGTGATGTTTTGGGTGTATAGAGTGCAAGACAGAAAATGGTAGGGGTTGCAGTATGCTCCATATCACATAAATGCAGACTAATTAAAAGTTTATATCATTATCTTTACATGCACCTTTCAAATAATGTAACAAATTACATTTAGCCTCAATTGTATTTCGTGATTAGTGCAGATCTTATGTAACCGTACTAGAATTTAACTTAAAGCACTGCTGTTCATATCAATATACAGCACATATGGTATACTGTATGTCACTCCTACAATTGATGATAGAACTAGATATTTGGCTTGTACAGCAGATGTTGACTTCATTTTCAGTTATGCATTGGGGGAGTCAACATCACATTAACAAAAGGTACAAAGGGTCAAGGATCATTGATCATCAATGATGACTCCAAATGAAACATTTGCTGAGATGTTTTTTTTAAAAGCCCTGGCATACATAAACGAACTACATTTAACTCATTTAAATTTAGTTGCAGTTATATTTTTACATTTTGCTTCACTTTCCTTATCTCCCTCATATTCTGTTAAACATTGCCAAATACACAAAAATAAGAACGGTATCAGCTGTTGTTTCTTATTTTATAATGTAAAGAGAAAAGTTGGTGCAATAAAAGAGCCATTTCCATCTATATATGTGATAATCCAAGCCCTCTGGACTCTCTGCTCCCTATTACCTTTTTATCCTCCCCTCCTTAGCTCCTTCTGGACCAATTTCACATGGCAGCAATTACAAAACAGAATAGTTTTGGAGCCTTTAGGCGTCTGTACTGCCGCAGATAAGAGAAGGATTCTGGATTTAACTTCCCTTACTCCCCAACTTCCCCTAAAAGCAGGTGTTACGACTGTGGTCATATTCGCTTGCCAAAGTGTCTTTTTACATGAATGTACATGTGAGAAAGGTGTGCAAATAGATGTGTGCCAGGATGAGGACACCAATGGGGGACAGCTCCAGAAGATTGACATGCACTCATGACGGCTCCCTACATTAAGATGACATGGGCTAGGCGGCACTGGAGAGGCGCATCTTAGTCATCTTCAAACCAACATAGCACGTGTTTTCTCCCATTTTACTTAAAGGTTGAATTTGGAGGATGAGCAGAACACCGCCATCTAGTGACTCAAGATCATAGTCGCAACAACAAAAACTAATTCCTGCAGTGGGGTTGCCAGGTTGGGGTGGCACTGTGGTGTGGTTGTTAGCACTGTCGCCTCAAAGTATAAATACCGACTAAAGGTCTGGTTCCGGTATTGCAGAGGAGGTTGACTGGCAGTTACCGTTAACTAAACATGAAAGTTAGCTTACCGATCAAGGAGAAATGTAGCCATTTGGTCGTGCGTTTTAATGCCGTTGAACTCCTTTATCTCAGTCCATTGAGTGAATGCTTGGCCTATATTGACTCTTGTTTTTGCCTGTCTCCGGTCACTCATTTACAAACTCCATTTCACCCAGTGCCAGCCTGTAGTAGCTACGCACAACAACAGAAAACCCTGGCAACCCGCAATACCAGCCGCTTAATGGCTGGTACAATGTCATAGAACATGATTGAAAGTCATTGTCAAACCCGTCAAAACAGTTCCTGTTCCTCTTCTGCTTAGGAATTTAAAAAAAAATAAACAAAACACTACAAAAACTTTGGTGAAATATCATATATCTAAGAATGAAACACCCCATGAAATATCAGTAATTTATCACGACAAATATCTGACAAACAATCAAAACAGTAACTTTAGTTGGTGACAAGAAGAATAATGACAGGAATTAGTTCTTGAGCAGACACAACAGTCTTTTGCCATATAACATTTCATAGAAAGTGCCAACATTTAAGCTTGAAACATAGCCAACAACTGTGGGGGAGGTGAATCAGTGAAATCAATGTTCATCAGTGTTTATAAATGTATGACGCTGCTGATGATAACACTTGCAGGAGACTATTCTTTCCTGTTTCTCCCTAAATTAATTTCCCTGTAAAGTTAAAGGTCAGTATTTACAGAAAACTGAAGCAGGACGGTGTCTCCGACATTCATAATTGACCCAGAGACTGTTTTTAGAGACAAAGGACATAATTTACAGATAGCCACACTGGGCCAGCACACATGCACACACTGCTGCCCTCCCTGTCTGCTTAGCCATGAGGTCGATAGCCACTGGTGCGTGTCATTGTGTCTGGGGAAGGCAGACAAAGGTTAATGATGGGGTAAAGGGCAAAACTTCCCTCCCCTGCGTGCAGGCAACCCACAACAGGGAGCTAAACAGGGACAATAATTGATGTACTGAGTGTGCATGTGGATTTCCCTAAAATGTCCGTGATAAACTGTAGCTTGTACTATACAATTTATCTTTAGGCAAACAATATCTTGACTCCATTGTTTTAATGTGTTCTTTCTGTTAAATTGTGAATTTCAGGGAACTTAGTTCTTTCTAGATCACTAAGAAAATGCATGGATCCTTAAAAAATCTTAATGACAGAAATTTGAACACAAACACTTTTGGGTTCAGTCTTGAAGCTAGAAGTTGGCATCACATGAAACTAGACAATCTAAAGAATCCATTGGTACACATGCAGTAGCAATGTGTTATTTTTGCCTACCAAAAAAATATCCCCTCTGTGGGACTAATAAAGGAATATCTTATTTTACCAAATGGTCTGTTTGAATATGTCCGCACACTGGGGCCCTCAACAGTCTTAATTCAATTCAATTAAATTTTATTTACAGTGCCAAATCATAACAAAAGTTATCTTAGGACACTTTACAAACTAGGTAAAGACCACACTGTATGACTTATTTAGGATAAAACGTCAGACAAACCCAGCTCTGTGGAGGACGGACATCTGTCTTGACCGGTTGGGGAGGAAGAAAAGGAGAGAGAAAGAGAGAAAAGACGGACAGATAGACAGAGAGAGACAAAGACAGAGACAGACACACTTCCAGTAACTATAATAATATCTATAGTAATGTGAATATGACTTATATGTTATGGCAGTTAATACAGCAGAATAGTAGAAACAAGCACAGCTAAGGTGATTGATTATAACAGCAGCAGGAAGCGTCATGCAGGACCACGGCAGCAGGCACCACCACGATCAGCAGAGACCTGCGAGACGACTAGAATTGCATAAGTTAGTTACTATGCTTCAGAGTCAACTTTGAGTTGCAAATCATGTTTGTTGCAATGCAAGTACTGGAGGGGTACTAGGCATATGACTAAAGAAAGACACCTACATGTGTGATATCTCAGTTCTGAGTAAATGTCTCCAGGGCTACAGTCAAAGCAGTCTCCAGTTGGAAACCTAGATGCCTTTAATCGTTTTCGTCTACATCCTGCTTCTCTCACCAAGGAGAAACTGGCAGCAGAAAAACATTTTTCTACTCCACAGCCCATCAACAAAAGCTTACATTTTGCTTACGGCTTTGCACAATTTACTCATGGACAGCGTGAATTAGAGAGAGAGCGAGAGACAGAGAGAGACACACACAGATAGAGAAAACAACACATCAGCAGCTGACAATAAATAACATGGCCACACTTAGAACACTTTCACATCTACAGTTCAGAAATCTTTGTGTGATCTGGGGCTGAAGTTGCGACATTGTTGCATTTTTTCATTCGGTTGGTCAGCACTCACACTCAGGGGCGGGGCTTGCCAACAGGCAAACCAGGCAACTGCCTGGGGCCCCGGCTTCCAGGGGGCCCCCACTTGGGCATCCTCCCCAGTGACCGGTGCCCCAAGTGCTAATAAATGTACGGCACGGCAACGACAACAACGGGCATTTACTATGAAAAAGCGCCGTAGCAAACCCCCTTGGGGGCCCCCACGTCACTTCTGCAGTCGGCGCTGTCTGTGTCAATCAGCGCGAACCGCAGGTTTGATTGTTTGTTTAGCACCGAGCTCTGCCCACTTACACCGAGCTCCGCGCTTGCGAAAAGATGAATAGGAGTTATCCCAGCGGGGCAGAAAAGAAAAAACAGAGGAAGGAAAGGGAGGAAAAACGAAAGTAAGACAGTGGTAAGTGCATTGTTATGTTTTTCTGACTGACTGTGTTGTGTTGTCACGGACTCCATAGCGGCTAATAAGCTAAAAACTAAGCTATGACGAATGCGTAACATGACACAGCTACATGAAGCTAGCTAGCAGGAGGAGGTGTGCGCCACTCTCCAGTCTCAACCAGCAGAAAACAACAGAAAGTTTAGTGAGGCAGACAGTCTAACAACAACAACAACAACAACAACAGCAACAACAACAACAACAGCCTAATACAGTGGAAACCGCTTATAGTGATCACGGATATAGTGATCAACCGCTTATATGGATCAAAAGGCTTGGGACAGAATCATTTCTATACAAATGCGGTTTAAATAATTCGTTTATAGTGATCGAGAAATCCGCTTATAGTGTTCATTTTTTTTCTCATTTTATGAATGAAAACGTGCTGGACGTCTGCTTCTGCCGAGTGAGCTAACAGCTAGCTAACGAGTGAGCTAACATCTAGCTAACGAGTGAGCTAACAGCTAGCTAATGTAAGGAGTTGACACCGGCAGCAAGCGCGCGAATCATGGCTGGAAAAGGGAAGTCATTGCCACCTGATGAGAAACGTCTCCTCAAGGCTTATGACAGATTTTTTTTTATCGTTTTGAAAAACCAGTGAACTTGGTGTTAGACAACACTGATCCATGGAAACATGTGAAGTGACTTCTTAACGCGGCGCAGCGGAGCCGCAACACAAAACAGACGTAGCTTAACTCTTCTTGATGCCGTTGTTATCTTCTATGTTGTTGTTCTATGAAACAGTGTTTCAAAGTTTATTTTTAGACTTGTTTAAAAAAAAATGCACCGGCTTCACGGCAGAGCCGACGCACAGAAGAAGTTACTGTATGTGTATTTATGTATTTATGAGTTATGTCTAGGGTTGCAAAGGGGCGGAAAATTTCCGGTAAATTTCCGGAAAGTTTCCGGTAAATTTCCATGGTAAGTTAAGCTCGGGAATTTTGGAAATATTCCATATTGGAAACTTAGGAGAACTAACTGGGAATATATTATTTCCAAGCATAAATATAAACAGAAGTCATAAGAAAAACTCCATGCAAAATGTTTTCAACAGATATTTCAACAGATTTATTTGTAATACAGTGGAATAGAACACGTTTCAATAACTTGTTTCATGGATGAACAAAAACAGAAATGTTGAGTTTAATAATACCATCCCCTAACCCCACCCCCCCCCCCCCAAAAAAATGCCCCCCATCCAGAAATCTCCACAAAGTCCCATTCAAAAGGTTAAATGAAAAATGCCACTTTTCCTCCAAAATGTCTCTTTAAACATGCAAATCTTCCTTCAAGCAATCCTCTTTTCTCTTTTTTGCTCAGTCAATAGACTCTTCCTGGACCTCATCATCATCCAACAACATGTCCACTTCCTCAATATCCAACTCTGAGTCTTCCTCTTCAGTGTCACTTTCCAGCCTTGTTGAGGAAGCTCTGTGTCAGGCTCAAACAGCCGTAGGTTTGCCCGAATGCCAACCAGCTTTTCCACTCTCACATTTGTGAGCCTGTTGCGAACCTTTGTGTGGGTGTTCCCAAACAGTGACCAGTTGCGCTCGGAGGCGGCTGATGATGGTGGGATTTGGAGGATGATGGAGGCTACAGGTGCAAGGGCCTCAGATTCACATAGTCCCTTCCACCAGGTGGCTGCAGATATGTGCTGGCATGACTGCCATATTCCATCCCCTTTCCAAAGGCCTTGCTTTGTTCGATACTTTGCCAAACTGCCTAGAACTTTGCCTTTATCGAGACCCAAGCGGTCAGACATGGCTGTAATGACCGCATAGGCACCGTTGATCTCTTCCCCAGAAAGTATGCCCTTGTCATATTTGGGGTCCAGCATGTATGCTGCTGCATGCACTGGCTTCATGCAGAACTCCCTCCGCTTTTCCAATGACTTGACCACAGCCGTTTCCTCTGCTTTCAGCAGTAGGGAAGTGGGCAAAACTGTCTGGATTTCCTCCTTGAGCTCTGCAAAAAGGCACTGGACATCCGATAAGATGGCACCATCCCCCTCTATCTTTGCTATTGCTGCTGCAATAGGTTTGAGGATTTTCTGACTGCTAGATACCCTTTCCCAGAACACATCATCCAAGATGACCTTCTTGATGTCACTGTCGATGCCTGCAGACTGGGATATGGCCATCTCTTGCAGAGACTCCTTTCCCTCCAGAAGGCTGTCAAACATGATAACAACACCACCCCATCGCGTTATGCTGGGAAGCTTCAGTGTAGTACCCTTGTTCTTTTCCTTTTGCTTTGACAGAAATGTAGCGGAAGTTACTTGTTTGCCTTTAACATATTTGACAACTTGCTTCGCTCTCTTGTTCAGAGTGTCCATTGTTTTCAGTGCCATTATGTCTTTCAGGAGAAGATTCAGTGTGTGGGCAGCACAGCCAATTGTAGTGATTTGAGGGTAGGTCTCCTCCACGTGTGCCCAGGCAACCTTCATGTTGGCTGCGTTGTCAGTGACCAGTGCAAAAACCTTATCTGGTCCAAGGTCATTGATGATCCCTTTTAGCTCATCTGCGATGTATTGGCCTGTGTGTCTGTTTTCTTTTGTGTCAATGCTCTTGTAGAACACAGGCTGAGGAGTGGTGATTATGTAGTTAATAATTCCTTGTCCCCTTATATTGGACCATCCATCAGAGATGACTGAAATACAGTCAGCTTGGTCAATGGTCTGCTTCACCTTGGCTTGAACTCGACTGAACTCTTCATCCAGTAGATGAGTCGACAATGCATGTCTGGTTGGGGGAATGTATGCTGGTCGGAGAACATTCAAAAATCTCTTCCAGTACACATTGGATGTCAGCATCAGGGGTGAGCCAGTTGCATATATTGCACGAGCGAAACACTCATCTGCGTTTTTCTGGCTAGTGTCATCCATAAAATCAAAGAATCCTTTGATGCCAGAGGGACCAAGAGCTGATGAGTGGGTATCTGACTCTGATGCAGCTGAAACAGATTCATTTTCCCCTTGAGTGGAGCCCTGGCTGCTGCATGTGTTGGGCCTTGAGGAAATTTCTTGCACTTTGCAATGTGCTGTTGCATTTTTGTGGCATTCTTCACGTAGGTCTTATCACAATACTTACACATATATACAGACTTCCCTTGTACATTAGCTGGTGTAAAATGTCTCCACACATCAGATGGCGCACGTGGCATTTTTCTGTAAAATAACACAAGAGCTTGTAAGAATGCTAATGCAATGCAAGAGATTGTAGTAATACAATGCAATATGATAAACAGATATAAATAGTAAGGCTAGCTAAACAACTGGAATGATCTTCAAAACAAAACAGCCAAATGAGGTAGCTAGCATCTGTTTTATGCTATAGCCTACTAGCTATTGCTTATTTAGCATCTAACTTATCAGATTGCTATCTACCAGATTAATACAGTGTATGTGATATTTGCAATTTAAACATTTAATGAATATATTTCCCCATAATATCATCAAAACTTACCTCACTTGTTAAGTCCACAGGCTCAAATGTGTGCCTTCAATACTCTTTGTCCTTCAGGCTCTAAAGTGTGGTCCATGTGTTCATGTGATGGAGGCATGCACAGTGCCAGTAGGGGGTCTCAATAGCCATGCAGCAAGCATGTGCTCTGTGCATGTGATTAAGGAATGGCATGGATATTCAAGTGTATTTGAATGGCATCTGTTTGTTTTAGTCAATATTAGGCTAAAATATACTTTGCTCAACTATATTTAAGTTCCCTAAGAAGAGCCAACCTTCAATTTTGAAAATTCCCAGTTTATTCCCATAAATTCCCGTTAATTCCCGTTTATTCCCATTAATTCCCGTTAATTCCCATGGAAAGTTTCCATCTTTGAAAATTCCGGGAATTTTGCAACCCTAGTTATGTCTGCGCACTGCGCAGTAATATAACTTGCATGGTTCCTCTCAAAAGGAGCATTTGAAACGAATGTGTTTGAAACCATAATACAATTCAGTAAATGCTGAAACGGTTCGTTTCGTGCAATTGTTATCATTGAAAAACGATACAAATGGCGTTTAGATGATATTCTGCATAAAAAATGTGAAATACTGTAATAAGAATTCGGTTATAGCGACCAACCGCTTATAGTGATCAAATTGGCTCTGGACCAACGTGATCACTATAAGCGGTTTCCACTGTAGTATGTAATACTAAAGTACACCTTCTATGATAAGCTTTGCATAATGATGAGATGAACTTAATAGTGCCAGAAAGGGAGAAATATGTGTTTGGCAGTACATATGATATGTGCACCCACCACAAGAGTACATCAAGTGCATAATACATGTTGAACTTAACAATATGTTTCCCTCTCATCTCTCCTCAGGATCATTACTGTCTTTTTTAAACCCAACACATCCAGGGAAGGATGATGTCCCCCCTCCCATTCCTGATGATGACAACTGTAAGTTCATTATTCCACAATTGATAATGTTATGCCTTAATATTCTTCATGGCAGTAGTATTAAGCTGTAGTAGTAGAAAATGCTGTGCACATACATAATCATATGCCTGCCCTTAGAGATTCTCATATGCCCTGTTGTTGTTTTTTGAGTTTAGTTCCATCAACATCCACCTCCAGCAGCACAGTGGTTTCCCAACCTCCTGCGCAGGAACATCCAACCGATGATCAGAGATCAAGTCCAACTGCTGACACAGATGACTGTGAGTTAAACAATTTTTTTTTACTTCCATAGAGAACATATAACAATGACAATAATAATAATAACTGCAACAAGAATTGCTGTAATTAGCCCATGCTATTAAAGATTATTTATAACAAATATACCCTGTTGTTATTTTTTTTTCTTTTTTGTCATCAGCTCCATCAAGACCCAAATGTGAACAGTCAATTTTAGTTTTGTATTTATTTTATTGTTAACAACATTCAGATTTCTATTTTTTGTAATAAAAAAAGTTCATATTTTATATTGTGTTGGTGTCAGTTAATTTACAACAATTATTGATAGGCGTAGGGTTTTAAGAATTTCTGTTCCTCCCTGAAATTCACTTTGAGAACCCCTAATCTCTTCTAAAGTATTATTTTCAGTATACATATCAAATGTCCCAGAAATTGTGTGCAAAAAACGATTTTTTTCACTGTGGAGGGATGGGGTGGGGCCCCCACAAATTTCTTGCTTGGAGCCCCAAAGGACCCTTGCCCCGCCACTGCTCACACTGCATTTTGGAAGTGCCAAACAATTGGCTGACTGTCAAAATGGTTGCACGTCTATCAGACAGAATATCAAAGTGAGACTCAACAACACTTCCTGGTCCCAGAAATAATGGAGGAACATTGTGCAGTCTTGAGTGTTCTGATTTTACTTTGGTGTTTCTATAAGTCAAATATTTGAAAAGAGGGCTGACAAGACAGAGTTGTCAAGCATTTCATTCTCCGAATGAGACCCTACTGAAGGAGACGGTGGGCCCTGATGAAAGGGAGAGATTATGACATTTTGTCCTGTTTTTTTGGTTTACTTGCTCTATTAAGAACAGATTGCGTTCTCACCTAACGTGGACCAAACTCTAGTGCGGAGATACCAGGAGACACAAGTGTTTATTATGTCAGATGAAATGTGATAATTAAGCATTGTCTGGTACTTGGTGCTTTGACTCAACAGGGATATTTGTAATCGAGCGGTGCCTACCCTGGGACACTGGTTGGGGTGGTGGTGGCTGATGATTCTTCTGAGTCTGATGGAGCTAATGAATCTACGAAGACTGGGAGTAATTGGGAGGTGTTTGGGAACTGCAGTGACAGCTGACAGCAACAGAAAGGCGCTCCTAAACTAAGCAAGATTGTACTGAAAGAGAGAAAAAAAAAATGTAATCGGAGATAGCAGCAGGATGATAGGTTAACAATGTAGGTGTGTCACTGTGCTATTGGATATATGTGATCAGCTGACCAGCTGTCAGTTAGTCTGCTGTGGGATGTTATGCTCATTAGGGCTTCCTGGGGGATTCCCCATGATTCTATAATGGAAAAAAAAATTCCCCAGGATTTCCTAAATGAAATGAGCATTTGGTGATTTTGATTATAACATCATGTTTATCAAAAGTATCCTCTGTTGTTTTCCCTCCATATTTACATTACATTCTAATTTTACTCACATACTTTTATTACAAATTCTGTCACTGTTAAACTGAGGATCTCAGTTTGCTGGTGTGCTGCTTAGAAAAGCACTGAACATCAATTACCGTTAGATGCTGGCTGATCCTGTTGCTGTATCGGGAGACTTAAATAACTAATGAAGGAAGCGCTGCTGTGCCAAATGTGCATCTCTCAATTTGGAGATGGATGTATCCCTCCTGTTGCTGTGTGATGGCTACAGGTTGCCTAATTACTCAACTTGTAACAGAATAGAATTTAAGAAAATAATGAACAAGGCAAAATCCAACATAAATACACAAAATGTTGTCCTGTGTGCAGAGGAAGCCTTTATAACCTTCATAGTGTTTGAGAGATTTGTAAGTTTATCAGACAGAGCTCAAGCTGTTCGTGCCAAAAGTGTGAGTGTTGGCAGCCCTGGAACAATATTTAATCACACAGCTGGTTCGGGAGCTGCCAGTTGAAACCTGATCCAGTTATATTACCATAATAACAGCACTTGAAGTTCCGAATATAGCTACAACAGTTATGTCAAAGCATTAATGAGCTTTGAAGAGGGCATCTTTGTTTGACTACGGTCTTTAGTATGCAAGCACAGTGGCGCACATATGCTGAAAATCCCAGGATCCTGCATGTATTTTTTCCTGGAGAATGGATCTCAATTCCTGGCATTCAACCCTAATGTCTATCAAAAAAAAATAATTTGCAGACAAATACTGTGTTCACAGTTAATGGAACTCAACCTAAATGCAAGTGGTATTTTGATACAGTATAGGTCCGTTATCGAAATCAAAATGATCAGTTTTATAGCATCTTATGTGTCCATCTGTCCGTCTTTTCTCTCTTTCTCTCTCCTTTTCTTCCTCCCCAACCGGTCAAGATGGCCGTCCTCCACAGAGCTGGCTCTGTCTGACGTTCCTGTCTGTTATAGTGAAGGTTTTCGTTGCCACCGTACTTTACGGGGGAATTGTTGGGTCTATGTTTATCATGAGTGTGGTCTTTACCTAGTTTGTAAAGTGTCCTGAGATAACTTCTGTTATGATTTGGCACTATAAATAAAATTGAATTGAATTGAATTGAATTGAATAACTGGAGCCAGGAAAGCTGGTTCTGGCATCCTCAAATCGGTAATTGCCGTGGGTCTTTTACTGTGCTCACAAACTTTCAAGGATTTCCAAAGACTGGACTGGTTTGAGTTGGCTGCTGAAGTCCATGTTGAGTTCCAATGCTGTGGGCGAAGAACACAAAAGTGCATCTACTGTAGACTAAGGAAGATCAAAACTGGCATGTTCAGGAGTGGTAAGAAGTTTGAGGGCTAAGAAAATCAGCTGAAATGCTTCTGGTGTGGACGACATTTAAGTTTCATATTATATTGCAGGCACACGACCTTGACTTTTCTCGGAGAAGGCAATGGGACTATTTCAAACACAGATCGTGAGGATTATACGGGAAACAATCATAGGCTTCTCCACTTTTATTTGTTGTTGTTTGGGGACAAGCCCAAATTAAAGGTGTTGTTGTTTCAGAGTAAACTTTAAACTCCCTGAGAATTATCTTGAGAGTCTGAGCACAGTCCTACGATTTCAAATCTAAAATGTACCTCTGGCAAGAAGGTTATGCTTTTTCTCCTTTAATTAGTCTCCATCTGTCAATGTAATATATCCAAAACGTTTGACTTTGTTTCTGTGAAATTTGCCAGACATTTAGGCCTGTGGGTAAGAAACAACTCATTAAAGTTTGGTGTTAATCTGGGATTCCTGCCATTAGACGAAAAAGATATACGACTTTGAGTGACTAAGACAGATAAAGACATGATTCTAAATCCTGAGGGGGGTGTTTCAGGAGGAGGAATCAATTTCCGTCAAATGTAACAGATGAAAATGTTGTGTTTGAGTGTGAGGATATTGTTCAGCACCGGCCGATGTTTCTGCTCCAGTGCTTTTTAGTTTGATTTGTCTCTCTGTAGCCTCCTCCGGGTACCTATGGGTGTTTTTCCTGCTTGAGCTCAGCAGTGCTGCTGGGATCAAACTGTATAAATGATTCAGAATTTCCTATAGCTCGATCCACACCCAAACCGTGCCTCTTATCTCCGAAACCACCTTTGCGCAAAAAACAACTTCATAAACACACTCTCAGGCACTCGGGAGCACACAGCATCACCCTAAAACAACTGCATTCACTATTCAGAAGGTATTAAAACTGCTCGGTGGCCTTTATAGAAAATGTAACTGTCCTAAAATGCTGTAAGCAAGGAGCTTTACTCAGTATTCAGAGCATTAACATAACTGTAATCAATTGGCTAAGTAAAGAACTAGCGGAGTAAAGGCGTCCTGAGCATGATGTCACTCTCACTGAGGAAGAACCCCATTGATTTTTGGAGCCCTGTGAGCTTTCTTTCACCACAATTTGACCATCTTGGCATATTTGACAGTGAATGCAATGGCCAACTGCTCTACACTCAGTGCTTGGATGTACTGTATGAGCCTATAATTCATACGGTCAAAACATTTTTTTTTAAACCTGGAAAAGGTAGAAAATCTCATATTTAGGTGGTAAATTACCCAAGCCATTTCGAGAGAACACAAGTCTCCATAAAGTCTGAAGTTTATTGTTCAATGTCACCCGTTCGGACCGTTAGTCATTGCACATGAGAAATGGGGATGTGATAGAATAGGGACGGCCCAAGGGACCTCTGTTGTGAAACCAGCCGGATCAGATTGGTGTGTGGGTTTGTGTGCGTGTGTGTATGGGAGGGTGGTGGGGCGACTTCGTGTTGACAGAGCGTTGTGCGGAGAGAAATTAAAAATCGATGCTTCCTCCTATGATCTATGCTATTCTTCCCTTTTATCAGAAGCAGTGGTGACCATTGACCTCCGCAGACTGTTCATCATGAGATGTCAGGGGAGAAAGGAAACGTCTGAAGAAACATTACATCGACCTTGATTTTTTCTTTCTTTTTTTTTACGATGAATGAATCTGGCCATTAACTAATAAATCATATTAATCCCCATAGAAATCCAACCATTAAGGAATATCAACAGTCTTATCCTCTTCAGTTTGAAGCAACACGCGTTCTTTGTCATTTCCAGGATGTCCGCAGCAAGGACGGACGATTAGTATAAAGGGGATTCAAAGTCTCGTCTATACTGCTATGTAAGAGAGAAAAGTATTTGTCCGTGTCTCACAGTGGAACAATGGAAACTTCCTCCCACTGTACAATGATGCAGGCACTCTGGTCTACAAGAGCTTCACAACAAAACAACCTCCCCTGTAAATCCAATAATAACTCTCCTTTAACTAGTTCTGTTTTCTGCTTCTTTTGCTTCACCCCGTTCGAAACCTGGTCGCTGATTTGTCCGTCTAATGTTTGATGCTGGGCAGGTGCAGTGTTTATATGAGAGCTGTTCTGCTGCAGAAAAACAGGATTCATTAGAGCAGTGAAGGATGTTACCTGTGTTTTTGGGTATAATGAGTCAACTTAGACAACAAAAATGTCTATTCAGGTTACACAGTTATGTTAAACAACTTATGTGAATATTGTTTAGCTCCATTATTTGGCAATTCAACTGAACTTGGAGGCTTTTTTTGATGAATGGAGGACCATTGGTCATCGAGGGCAAAGACCTCAAGGCTTTCAATCAGAACACTTTCTGCCACCAAATTACTCTCCCAGTGAGTGACTGTTATTTGCACTCTATAATTGTATCTTTGCTTGTTTTGCATCACAGAAAAGCTTTTCAATCCATTTACTTTTTTTTATTTTCTCCATATCCTCCATTATATTATCTCTATGCAATTCTTTCTTTGAGTTACTGTCACAATTTTGTTCTGAATTAACTGAATTAAGTCAACTCCTAATATTAGTTGTTTGCATGTTTGGGTTTGTTCTTAGCGCACCATTTTATTTCACTCCTGGCGCTGTTGTGCGTATGTACGTGTGTAATATTCGATGTCATTTGGAATTCAGTATCATCTTTTCCCACCTTCCTTCGCTGCTCCTTGAAACGAAAAAGTAGATAAATATATAAATGAATTGCTTGATCTCCAGGGTGGGCAAGATCTGTCATCAAAGACGAAATAAGAATCCGACGCTCCATTTCAGGGGTGAATAAAAGCAGGCTGAAAGACGTATACTCCATAACTGTACAGCATGTGATATTTGTCTGATAATTGGGAGTTTTATGATTTATCCAAAGAGTAGTGTGTCTCTCTTTTTTTCTTGAGACGCCTCTAACGATCCACTGATATAAAGTTCTGAAAGGAGAAAATAGGATTGACTCAGAAACATTAATAAGCATGCTGGGGGCTGGGGGGCCTTGGGGGGCACATATCATGCGGTGAGTCTGCAAAGGCGTCAATTAGACAACGCCGATGTGTTTTTATGCGCTGATTTACGGTGGATTTTTTTTTATATATATTTAAAGGAAAAACCACAGGTGACAATTTGTAAAATTATTACAATAATAATATGTCTCAAAGCAACCCAATTTATTCTGACTTTATTCTCAAAATGTCAGAATAGTGGCCCTAAAACTTGTAGACTAGAATATAGCCTTCTCGTTATTATTCACGCTCTAATTTGCGGCTGTATAAGAGCAGCTTTTGCCTTGTTTATTTCATCTATTGAAGTGTGGCCTTAACATCCCTTCTTCTTATTTCTATTTCATGGCAGATCTAAGCCATAGTTGGTCAGGCTGCATACTGCCCCTTATTTACCAGAGGCATTGTTGTGTTCTCTTGTGGCTCTTTACAGTATATCAAGGTGGTGCACCCAGCTGTTGTCATATTGAAGTCATATTTGAAATAAAGTATAGCTTTATTTTTTAAGATACATATAGTGGATGATTACTAAAACTAATTGGTCCCAGAAGATATTGAAGGCTTACTTGTTTATAAATTCAAAGCCTGCTATTTGTCATAGCATCGTTATTTATATATATTCATAATGAAAAGGGGGTTTTCAATCTCAATGAGTGTTTTTCCTGGTTGAATAAAGGTTAAATAAATAAATAAAATTAACAGAAAAATCAACAGCTTTTGGAGGAAAAAAGAAAAAGACCTGCCCTTGACAGCATATTGACAGAACGTAATGGATGGAGGAAGGAACACAATTACAAAAAGCTCTTAAAAGATATGAGTAAAAGATGAAAATGGGGCATGATTCTTGGAGCTTTAGTTGATGCGATCTGTCATCACCCAGTGGACATTCAAGTGCAGACAGCATGAAAAAGCATGAAAATATTTTAAAGAAAGGCTATAGATGTGTGATCGCAGTCAGGAATTTGCTTCAATCCTTTGTAGGTGTCACTTGGTGCTTGCAGGATTTAGATTTTTAATCTCTATATAATTAATAATAAACTTTATTTGCCACCCTGGAGGAATTTCATGTGTCAATGTGGAGCAAATAAGCATCAGTATATGGGTTCAGTGCCTCGCTAAAAGGTACCTCAGAAATGCCCAGGAGGTGCACTGGCACCTCTCCAGCAGGGACCAGAACCAGCTACCCTCCAAAGCCGTGTCTCTGCGATAGACCGACTGCTGCCTCAAACAGTTACTTGTTAAAATGTCGTTCCAGCACACAAACAATGATCAGATTCAAACACCCCTGTTATCTCTTGCCAAAATTTAAAGCAACTGGGCAATCCCTATCGACTGAGAAAGCCTGTGAGTCAGCTTTATTTTCTTTTCTTTTGTGGCAGTTTTACTTACATTTCAAATAAAGTTAGTTTACAGACCAGTGGCGGCTGCTGGTCTTTCAAGGAGGGGAAGCTCATTTTTCCGGCATACACACATAAATGTGTTTGTTTATTTATATGTAAATTCTACCCCTCGTTCCTTATTAAGAAAATTACCTGAGATCTTGTTGTACCAACTAGGCATCTTTTCCACGGACTTGACCAGTGTCCTCTCAATGGCAGCAGAGCTAGGCTGCTTAAACGGCCTTGGCCCAGCTGGAGCTGCTGCGCCAGGCTACTGTGAAGTGTGACCACCTGTAAGTGTGAGTGATCGTGACGGGGGGAGAAGCTCCGCAGCTGCCGCTGCTCGTTGGGAAAAGAAACCGCAAAGTGATAGAACAGAGTCGCCAAACACAACGCTAGTCGTTTTAACAAAGACAAAGTCACTGGGGATCGGTAAAGTCTCCGTATCAGTTCAGAACAACAGAATGAAAAACTTGGAAAATACTCCGTTGGATATTTATTCTTCAAGATCGCTGATTTGCTCATTTAGCTGTCAATCAAAAAAGGATTCCACCTCAGACAGCTCATCCAATCATCATGCAGAAGCCGAGCGTCTGGGCCAACCCACTGTCCCATAGACCCCCAGAGATGCTGAGCGTCCGATGGGCGGGACAAAGTCCAGCATTTATCCAATGAGCGTCTAGTTTGGCTGCAGAGGAACAACCCGCTCTACACATCCCCATTGAAGTCAGTAGAAGCTGAGCGTCCAACTCTGTAAAGCGCTGTGGATGAATGAGTTGCACCAGTTACCTGCCAAAGAAGCTGATTCTGAACAAAAGATGAAGGTGTCTAGCATTTATTTAGTTAATGAAATGTACACACAGCAGTACATATTTCACCATTTTTTTAATTTATTATTTTTGGGGACATTTTAGCTGAGCTTCCCTTGCAGTCTTAGAGCAACTGCCACTGGACTAATGGCAGTGGATTTGAAGTGCAAAAATTGGGCTCGGGCATGGATTGAACTCCAGGGTATATTTCAGTCATTAAACATTCAGTTTAATACACACCTGGCAGCAATTTGTTTGATCTGTATCATATGTATGATTCTGTATCTTGCACAAATCATTTTGCTGCAAGTGAAAAGAGGACAGGGAAAAATAATACACACGTTTTACAGTAGTTGTGCCACATACAAAAGGGCATCCTAGATGTTTTTTTAATCATAATCAATGACTAAAACAATGCAGTGACACAACAATGACACTTAGTAACAGACTATCATGTATGTATTATGAGAAATAGTGCTTATCAACAGAGACACATGTATGACAACATGCTCTTTCTAATGACAGTGTTAATAAATATGATTAATCCATCATAATTGATCACACTTTTCAGTTTGATGTGAAAGCAATTATAAATACTTTCATCAGGACTTGTGCTACCGATGAGTACTTTCAAGGCAACAAACCTTGACTATTGATGCACTAATCATTTAATCCCCTCCATTCTGAATTACAAATTACAAAAAAGTCAATATTTGATTTGGCGACTCTGGGCTGCTTGCATTTTGATAAGTTGTGACGTTTCAATTCTATATTGAAATAGTTTCCCAATAACCTGTGTGATCGTGGAATTCATCTGGAAACCAGTGTGCAATACAAGAGCTCTAGCAGTGGACCGATGTCACCATCTAGTGGAGGTTATATGATATGTTAAATGTGCAGTACTTTTTAAAATATTGTTTTTTATTCATCAGTTGAACTTGACTAATCAAATTACTGCAACACATACACTCAGTGGCACCTTCATTCAATAAACCTGTAAAGTCTATTGCAATCCAATGCAACTGCTCTGACATTACATATACCTTTATTATACCTGTCAGGTTTTGTTGACTATGTCATAGGTGTGTTATTTAAATGATATGCTTTTATTTCATAGTTAGTGGTGTTGTACTGGAATGTATTTAATTCTGATGAGTTTCTACTAATTCGGCCCCCTAATGTGTTAATGCGATGGACAGAAAATCAGAAACATCTCTCCATATACTGTATTCCAGAATAAGACCACCTTTGACTATGATCTAGGATGTTCAAACGCATGGTGTTTACAAGGTACAGGGAAGAAGAGGGGTCTGACAAACACTAGGGTTCTCACATTTTGCCATCCTGAATGAATGAATGAATGCATGCTTTATTTCAAACGTGAAAAATAAATTACACTTGAAGCATGAGTCATTAAAACCCTTTGTATGTTTGAAAAGGAGCAGGAAGAAGCATTAGCTTATCAATTCCTACCCCTACTCCACTTAGTACCTATACTATAGGTTTTCTTACTTCCTGTGTATCCTGTTTCTTTTGTTTTTGTTTTTTTAATACGCGCAACAAAACAAACATTCACCAACCAACAACACAATAACCACTTGTGTAAAAATAAATAAATGACAAGTACGGCAAACTGTGAGAACCCTAGTGTTTGTCGTACCCCTCTTCTTCCCTGTACCTTGTAAACACCGTCCGTTCGTACTGTTGTTTGAATTCACTCATGGTTGGACATTGTCTGAGCTCCTCCGCTCGTCTGTTCCACAGTTTCACTCCGCATATTGAAATGCACAAGGTTTTTAAAGTTGAGCGTGCATACAGATGTTTCAGATTCAGTTCCCCCCTCAGATTATAACCCCCCTTCTCTCGGAAAAAAAAAACATGCTTGAATATTTACCGGTAACGAGTTGTTTAACCTACTTTTTCATTTATTTATTTTTACACAAGCGGTTATTGCGTTGTTTGTTGGTGATTGTTTGTTTTGTTGAGCGTATTAAAAAAAAACAGGATACACAGGAAGTAAGAAAAACTAAAGTAATAGATACTAAGTGGAGAAGGGCCAGGAATTAATAAGCCAATGCTTCTTTCTGCTCCTTTTCAAACATACAAAGGGTTTCTTATGACTCGTGCTTTAAGCGTAATTTATTTTTCACATGTTTGAAATAAAGCATGCATTCATTCATTCATAATTAGACTTTTGGACACATTTCTAACAATGGCACCAAACACTGATGAGATTGCACAGGTGTGCCTAATGAAGCGGCCATTGAGTGTAGTTAAATCGCGCATTATTGTCCAATGCTGATATTATGAATATTGATATACTCTAGTTAGTACCTGAATAACCTTTGTCACCTTTCCACATAAATGTCATCTATTATAATCCTTTATTTATATGTTGACATTTTGTCTTTATTCACCATTTTTTCAGGCGCAGCATATGCTCATAATCACAGCCAAGCATTATAGTTGTACAGTAAATGTCAATCCGCCTGTAATGATAATGCGTCCATGCTTTTCTGTGTCAACAAGAGGTCATTTTTAATTAATAACTGTTGGTGTTAAACTAATGCAGGATATTAATGTTACAATAAAAGGCTCAACGTTTTGTATTGGTGGACAGGTAGAGGTCTTGTGAGAACAGCAGAGGATGTGAAGGTCTTAGAGTCCTAATCTTGTTAGTCTTGGTTGACTCTGTTAGGAGAAACGTAATTGACGAAGAGGCCAACAATCCATCATCACAAACACAGACCTAGCTTTATTTTTCTATACTAGTGCAGCCACGTGTTTTTTTTATTCTTGTTAATTAAACTTCATTTTAAACTGGATGTATTTTAAATCAGTTCATGCTACTTGTCACTATAAATATTGACATTAAGTAAAGTTATCTACTCTATACAATTAAATTAACAGGATTGTGGCAATATGCATGTTTTAAAACATTGCACTTAACTGTTTTATGTTTGTTTTCTGTTTTCTGGCATCTACAAGACCTTAGTGGAATAATCCGGGAGGCCTTTTAATTAAAATCCTCTTAGCTTTGCATTGAGCAATACCTTCTCTAAACGTGGCCACGGGCTGCTTATTTTGGATCCACTCTTAAGGTTGGCCTTGTTTCTATCTAGTTTGTCCTACTTTCAAGTGTAAAAGAATAATAATTTAACAGTCGATGTACAAAGACAATAGTCATTTGTAAATGGTAAATTGACTTGTACTTATATAGCACATTTAAAGTCTTCTGACTGCTTTCACACTACTACTCACATTCACCCATTCACACAGACATATCTACATACCATCTAATTTAATCAAACCATACACACCCATGCCCAGCATGGGGAGCAATTTGGGGTTCAGTGTCTTGACAAAGGACACTTCAACATGCGGACCGGGGGAATGGAACCACCAATCTCTCGAATACAGCTGTTTCTTCTAGGGAATCACATTCTTCTAAAATAATAAGACCTTACAAATGCATGCTGTATAGAACATACACGTAGATACTAAGACGTGTGACTAGCCACTGAAAAATAATGGATGAATACATAATGCTATAATGAGCTCCCCAAAATTTAGAGGGGAGAATAGCATGCAGTTGGTTTGCATGTCTGGGTTAAATCAAACAGGATGTACAAACTGTGCTTCACTCATTAACCATAACATTAGTAAGATTGTTAACAGTAAATGCTATGTAGAATAACTATGAAATAGTCCTTTCCGAGGTCTGGGACTGAGAAGCAGACCTCTGTTTATTTATACTATTTGTAAAATTCAACAACTTCAATTTGAGAATCCTGGGGTTTGGATAAAGTAAGTGGACAGAATTTTCTTGTAAATAACAAATATTGTTATATCAACATTTAAAACAAGTTTATGTTGGATGAGAAATATCTCAAGTGTCCCTAAAGCAAACTGTAGGTTGGCAATAGCGAGATTAAGAGCAGAGCCATTTGTATATAACAGGGGTCAGCAACCAAGCAACGTGGTATCTCAACCAATGGCACAAGTTAGCACCAAGTGTGCAGGAAATTTTTGGAGAAATTATGTAGTGCTTTCACATCAGCATCCCCAAGCCCTTCTTTCATAGCCATTGGTTGGTGCAGTGCCTGTTATTTGCAGTAGTTTGCCCGATCCTTTAACTGATAACACTCCCAGATCGTGCCTGGTTGATGACACTCATTTACATGAAACTGTAAGAATGGCATATCGCAAAGGTAGCAGACCCCTAATACACGACATGAATGTGTTGCATTGTGTCACGATAATTGGGAGGATTAGCTCACTAATGTTCTCAATACGGCATAAAAAAATTTACCCTTTATAGGTACACTTCACATCATTGTATCTGTATTTTCATGCATTTCAGCTGACTACATCATGCACGGATATAAAGCAACATAATGTGTTTTCCTGAGAATCAGAGACGCTGTACAAGTTCAAATACATACATGATTCTGGTGGACCTCTTGTGTGGTAATCTTACCTCTAATGACCTCTCAGGGATTTCATTGTGGATCACACTGTTAATGCAGCGCCCTCTAAGCAATGAGACGTCAGCATAAAAAGAATCCCAAACTGAACCTCTGACATTAACACAACTTTCTCATTCGCTTGAACACAAACATGTTGTATGTAAAATGCTCTAACACTCACAAATTATTACAGAAAAATGCATCAAAAGCAAGTATTTTTTTAATCAAACAACACAATTTGTGGTCAAATGATAAATTATTTGAATCAATCGTTACACAATGGACAACAAAATACAAAGTTCAGCCATCAACATGAGCTGGTTTTACTAGAGATAACTAACCCTAGGCGTTTTTACGGTGGCTGTTGAAATACTAATAATTATGAAAGTATTATATATATCATCTCTTTATATATGTTTTTCTTTTGTTGAACACAGATATCTGATAGGGTTTGAACGTTTTCCTGTGAGATCTCCTTGAAAAATGTGTGAAACCAATGAAAATGTGTGATCCAATTTACTGCATAAGTGGATTCCAGTTACATTAAGAGAATTATCAAGAGTTTTTTCCCCTCACCAAGAAGCTGCTAAACTGCAATGGTGTATTAGGGCAATGTATGAAGAGTACATTTTTTTTGCACTGTTGGCCAAAACCTAAGTTAATCTCCTATGTTTATCTCCTACCTATGGGATATTCTCTCCTACATACAAGATAAACTTTGAGGCTTAATTATACTGTACTGCCTGACGCACAATACAAAGGGAAGCGAAAGTTCACCAAAATTAGCATAAACAAAATGTTTTACCTTATTAATGAACTACAAATGTATGTAAAACATAATGGGACTGTGCATAGGTGCCGACTTGGGTTGAACAGTGTAGATATAAGGTTTGATGACATCATATTGTGAAGAGACTACTACTTAATATTCACATCAGTGGGTGACCGTAGTCATCGTCTGCAGGCAGCATGAACCTACCTAATGTGTTTATGATGCACTTGGATGCAAGAAATGCATTATGTAAAATAAATGTAACAACAAATAGCACGTTCACACTATTTGTAAATCACAGTTAATGCGTCTGGACATGGCTGTTACACAGGTCTGTGTTTTAACTGTAGCAGACTACTGTTGTTTTCAGGTGATTTACGGAGATAAACACGAGATCTACAGCGCCAGTCAAAAGTTTGGACATGCTTTTCTCATTCACTTCTGAATGGTACTGTATGTAATGCTTTACCTGTACTGTATGCCACCTTACCTTTCCGGGCTTCCGTAGGAGAGGAGTAATATTTAGAGAAAAAGTGGCAAATTTACAAGAAAAAAGTAACAGATTTATGAGATTTAAAGTGGCAAATCTAGGAGAAAAAAGTAGCAGATTTACGAAATTAAAAGTATGAAAATAGTGTTTTGTTTTGCACCTCTAGTGTTTTGTTTAACACTGCCTCTACAAGTTGTCAAAAAAAATGCAGCAACCAACAAGTAACCATCAACTGTATACAAAGTTGTGGGGCAATAATGATTATTACGTACTCACTGAGGTATTCTGAGTGAGGGGTTTTGTCTCCATAGCTGCAGAGCCAACGCAATCTAATTAAAGGAGATTGATATCCCAATTCCAAATTAGAATGACCTGGAGCGCCTTAGCCTCTTAGCGTATTTATTTCTGAAGAGAAAAACAACACTATGACTGATTAAAGATTGTAATAGATTTGGACATCATCCACTTGGTAGATAAAGCCTTGGACAAGAAGCTGTGTGTGTGCATATGTTGATTGCGTAAAAAGGGTACTTAGTCAGTTGATATTGCTGAGTTTTTTTTCCCATGACATGCCAGGTATTTATTATTAATTAGTTTTCCCTTTGTTGTATAATAATCATACTAACTGCTGTGTCAAAGCTCACTTTCAAGAGTAATAAACAAGACCAATTCTAAATCTGCACTGAGATAGTAGGTTACCAGGGGGATTACAATTCCTGTTGAAAGGCAAATTAATGTACCAAACTTCATGACATTTTATCCAATAGTTTCTCATCTCGTCTTATCTCATCTTAAACCGCTTATCCAGGGTCGGGTCGCGAGGGCAGCAGCTTTAGCAGGGGACCCCAAACTTCCCTTTCCCGGGCCACATTAACCAGCTCTAACTGGGGGATCCTGAGGCGTTCCCAGGCCAGTGTGGAGATCTAATCTCTCCACCTGGTCCTGGGTCTTCCCCGAGGCCTCCTCCCAGCTGGACGTGCCTGGAACACCTCCCTAGGGAGGCGCCCAGGGTTCATCCTTACTAGATGATCCTGAACCACCTCAACTGGCTCCTTTCAGCGCAAAGGAGCAGCAGCTCTACTCCGAGTTCCTCACGGATGCTGAACTTCTCCCCCTCTCTCTAAGGGAGACTCCAGCCCCCCTCCTGAGAAAAACCATTTTGGCTGCTTGTACCCGCGACCTTGTTCTTGAGGTCATGACTCCAATAGTTTCTGAGACATTAAATCAAAATAAATAAATATCAACCTGATGGTGCCACTAGGAAAAGCCAAAAGCGTATTAATGTCCTATTTTTAAATGGCATAGCTTACTCTTAAAGCTGTAGTACTGAATGTTTTGCTTTTTTAACAACAGATTAATTAATGCATGGTCTAATGTGAAAAAGAAAATCAGCACCTAACTCTACTAACTATTTGCTCCTTTTTTTGGTTTTGTAGTCTGCAAACTTCAACAATTTACCAATAGTTAAATTTAGTAGTAAGTAAAATCAAAGTTTTCAACTAGATAAAATCATTAAAATCAATACAAATCAAGGTGGGTACAGTGAAAGTTATGTCTTGTATGCTAATCTAAACAGATATAGTTTGAAGTTGAAATTTAAGAGTTCCAGATGTGCAGAACTAGGACTCCAAATGAATGCTAATGTTGCTCGTCATCTGCTGGATAGGCATTTGGCAGGCCCTTGTTTTCTAAAACTGTCACAATAAAAAAGTGTATAAGGTGAAAGCATGTCAGAGCAGGTGCCACATTTATAGAGGCTAAATGTCGGCCGGGGTCGACTCCAACATGTGGCCCTTTGCTCAATGTTGCCCCATCTCTCTCTATCTCCAATTTCCTGTCACACCTCAAGCTGTCCAATCTAAAATAAAGGCATTTCAGCTAATATTGCCCGAAGTTTGTGTGTGTTAAAATAAATGTGATCATATTGAAAGATGAGATAACAAACCCTGCTCTACTTTCTTACGGTGCCCCATTGAAATACTGTAAGAACACTTTCTTGTTCTTGAAATGTAAAACCTACATGAAGCACTTTAACTTGGGTGTCACGTGCCACTACTATGAGTTTGGCCAACATCCACATTGGCTGCAATTCTAATCAACTCAGAGAGGAAACCCCGCCAACATAATACCGTACTAATCCTAATGCTACACTAATCACCTGTCTATAGGCAAACTGGAGCTTTGGGATTCCACAGGGTTAAGAATAAAAAAAAAACACCTAAGACAATGACATGCCCAGTTCAAGTCTGGCCACTCCATCGTGGAGTATGCCCAAAGACTTCAGGACTATGGACTGTTGAATTACAAGCCAGCCATGGGGCAGACACAGCAAACGGAGAACAGTGAGCAGATTGACGTCAAAGCAATCCAGGATATGTATAAAAAGTTTGTTATGGAGTGTCCAAGTGGGAAGCTTTTTCTGCACGAGTTCAAGCGCTTCTTTGGTGTGGACCCAACAGGAGAAGCGTCCGATTATGCGGAGAACATGTTTCGAGCTTTTGACAGAAATGGGGTGAGAGAGTAAAAGCCGCAGCACTGTACTGTAAATCTTTATCAGAATATGTGACCCAATTGTTCTCATTCAATCTACCTTTCAGGACAATACAATTGACTTCCTTGAGTTTGTGGCTGCACTGAACCTCGTTTTCCGGGGAGACCTGGAGCACAAACTGCGCTGGTCGTTTAAGGTGTATGATAAAGACAATAACGGCTATGTGGATAGGAATGAACTACGGTCAATAATTGATGTAAGTCTACCTATAAACCGACAACAACAAAATGCCTTGTGTGGGTGCGGGATGCAACTAGGATACTACTTCACTTTCACTTAAATTAGTGAGGTTTGAGCACAACAGCCTGGGCTGACATGTTCATGTATCATAGCAGGAATCGAACATTACTAATAATATTGACATTAACAAGTAACAAGATAATTTGACTGTGAGCCAGCATGGACAGTACGAGGATTCTGAAACCAAAGCAGCCGATTTACACATTATTCATTTTATTATACACACCTGTTATTTTCTATACTATGACATGTGCTTAGTGAAATCAATGTAGTTGGTTTTCCACCTTGAGAAAATGTATCATAGCCTAACTGTGTTTTCTTCTCCTCAAATGATTATATATATATATATATATATATATATATATATATATATATATATATATATATATATATATATATGTGTGTGTGGGTTCTCAAGCTACAGAAGATGAAAAAAGAAGAAGGAAATAATTCTCAATAATAAAAAATAAACGTGCATATAAGATATGGGCGAGTCTATTCCTTGTGAGGCTATAATTATAGACACAAGGTATTAAGGACAACTTCTGTTTCAATGGACATACTTAGATCATATACAACATTTTTACTGGCCGTGCTTTATTGATTTGGTTCTCAGCTACCGTGTATTTTTCCTCATCAATCTAGTTGCAGGTATGAAAATGTGTGCGTTGTCATGGAGCAGCCAATTACCTGAAGTATAACTTCTCAGGTTTAAATCTGAACTGACATATTCACTCTGTTTCACTGCGTGAATCCAATTGTTTTCAAGCAGTGTATCAAAATAAGTGCATACGGAAAGAAGGGCCTACATTCATTTCTGCATTTCCACTAGTTTATTATTGCGTATTTTAACTGGTAACATGTATGTGAATCTATTCTTCGATAAAATATGCTTCATTTAAAGGAAAATGAAATGCAAAGCCAAAGAATTTGTGAACTTTATGAATAAAAAGATGTGATAATTTATTAATAAGAGTACTCGAGATTGTCAAATAAAAAAAAGAACGAGGTCGCGGGTACAAGCGGCCGAAATGGGTTTTCTCAGGAGGGTAGCTGGAGTCTCCCTTAGAGATAGGGGGAGAAGTTCAGCATCCGTGAGGAACTCGGAGTAGAGCCGCTGCTCCTTTGCGTTGAAAGGAGCCAGTTGAGGTGGTTAAGGATCATCTAGTAAGGATGAACCCTGGGCGCCTCCCTAGGGAGGTGTTTCAGGCACGTCCAGCTGGGAGGAGGCCTCGGGGAAGACCCAGGACCAGGTGGAGAGATTATATCTCCACACTGGCCTAGGAACGCCTCAGGATCCCCCAGTTAGAGCTGGTTAATGTGGCCCGGGAAAGGGAAGTTTGGGGTCCCCTGCTAAAGCTGTTGCCCCCGCGACCCGACCCTGGATAAGAGGCTGAAGATGAGATGAGATTGTCAAATATATTTCAGATTTAAAGGCTTTAATAGAAATATAAAGCCAAAGTGCACATTATGATGTAAAGATGTTTAGTTACATCATTACTCTATAAAACAATTGTCAATCTTGTATAGTTTTTGAGTGAATCATACATCATCACTGAGTGCAGCAGTTTATGCTAAATAGACAAATTTCTTTTTTTTTTTTCTCCATCTAGAGCCTCTATCGGATAAAGAAAGGCACAAAGACAGACATGAGTGATTCTCAGCTTACCGTAGATGAAGTTGTGGATCGATTATTGAAGGCTGTCGATACTGATGGAGATGGTAAGAATTTAGTCACATGTCATGTAACAATGCCATGACAATAGACGGAGGGAATACTTCATTGCACCGGCACAGAACGTTAATCCTGCTTTGACTTTTATCACTCCACAGGTAATATTAACATGGAAGAGTTCATTCGAGGTGCAAATCAGGACCCCTGGGTGCTCAACATGTTGAAGTTGGACATGAACCCTGCTGGATGGGTGCTGGAACAGAGGAGGAGGAGTGCACACTTCTGAAACGTCAAAGCACATATGCCTTTAACATGTGGACAAAGGGAGAACAATTGTGGCTCAAATCCAGGATTTTAATATACAAAATGGATCCAACACACACATTATACACACATTTTACAACTAAAGATTAGGATACATTTCAGATACGTTATCATCATATGCAGTTTCATAGTCATACACTAAAAGATGTTTAGAATTGGCGAAAATTTAGATTTTATTAAGAACAATAGCACTGCGAATATCTGGACCTGTAACAGACATTTCAATGCATAAACAATGTCGAATAGTACTTATTAATAGTAATTACGGTACTCATTCATTCATTCATTCATCTTCAACGGCCCTGTCGGGGTCGTGGGGGAGGTGGGGGGGTTGGCGCACGATCGGATCCCAGCTGACATCGGGCGTGAGATTATTATAACTAAAGTAACTTATTTTTATCTTTAAATACAATTCAGGCAACAATCCCGTACAGTAAAGTGCTTATTAATTCAAGTCACAGCCTTCTTGTGTGTCAAGTGTCAATATCTAAATAGTAATTTGTTATTTCTATTGTTGTTGATGAAATATGGCGTTCTATTTAACACCTTGAAATGGTGAGCGACACACAAATTTAAGCAACCAAAGGTGACTGGCAAAGGCACCAAAAACCCTTAAAAATTAATTGTAATTATTGTTTTTGTAAGTAATTAGTGTCATAACATAAATAAAACATTGGCCTAATGCATTGGTTTAGTAGGGGAGGTTCTCTGAGGGGCCTCTCACCCATTACAAAAGGCACAAAATGGTTCAGTCCGTCCGTTACGACTCAGCGTGACCATCAGCTAATCTACTGACCAGTGACTTTGTAATGTCTTCCCTCAAGAAAGTAAAGTCTGGGTCAGGAATATTTGAATATACATAAAGAAAATCTTGTTAAACATGATACTCTAAGCAAACCTCTTATAACCAAGTGAAGTACTTGTGTTGGGGGTTGTGGTCCAGGGCCCAGAATTTGGTGCCACACCCCTGCGTCCACCGCTCCAGCCCTCCTCCCTATAAGGAGTTTAGTGCTCTTAGACTGTCACCTGAATTTCTTTGTAATTTCTACAGAAATAATATGTGGATTATATACAAATTACATTATTTTTCATAGTTGTGCAAACAGTGAGTGATGACAGTCTGAATAAATGCATTTATTCATAAGTGTTGACTCCTTTACTCTTTAATTACACAGTAGAATGAAAATAGTTGTGTATAAACGTAAACAGAGACAGGGTTACAACGGGTGATTACAACATGAGTTCCCATTAGGCAGACGCAAACAAACAAACAAATTAAGAGGTTAACGTTAAGCACTTGACAAAGCATATTATTGCTATACCAACGACCAAAGACTTAGTGGGCACAAAACAAAGCAAAGATGTTGATTTTTTCTTTTAAAGTGAATTATATGAACAACCACTAGAAGGTACCTGCTGAGATTGTCATGTATACTGTACATATATCCATTGAAGAGTACCCATGACCCAAGGTCACTAAAGGGTCAGGATGGGATCAGGTACGTGGATTACTGCTTTAAACTCAGCTTGCAAACGACTTTGGCTAAAAATAAGCCTCTGGCTTGGGGTCAAGCATCACATGAATCAGTTATTACACCCCTGAGCTGTCGAAGAGACCTCCAGCAGCAGCCATGAAGTCAACAATGAACTATGCCGTTCAGGCAGTTTTAAGGATATGACTTTACAAAAGCATTTGTATTTATTGATTTCTCAATTTTTTTTTTCATCTTAAGCTAGGATTTGAATTTAGAATGGGTCAAAATCAGCAAATACCCACACAGGAAGAAGAACTGGAGTTAAACAGCATCCAGGACCTCTACAAGTCATTCATCATGGAGTGCCCCAGTGGATCTCTGTACCTGCACGAGTTCAAGAGGATGTTTGGAGTACACACTGGAACACCTGAATCAGAGTACATGGACAGCATCTTCCGAGCATTTGACATGAATCAAGTAAGTTACAAAGCTGCTATGAAGTAAAATGATTCAGTCTTCAAATGGAATAATATAGTAAGAATAATAAAACACTTTATTTGCACATTACCTTTAAAATCTTAAGTTTACAAAGTGCTCTGGCGGACGAGGCAAAAGCGCATACAAATCCATACACGTACACATATCTTTGTGAGATATCACATAAAAGGAAGTCTCTAAAAATGTGTTTTAAGAAGTGATTTAAAATAAGTTACTGATTCAGCAAGCCTTAACTCCTTGGGCAGGTTGTCCAAAGCCGAGGAGCCCTAATGAAAGAGGCCCGCTCACTTCTGCTTTAAGCCTCGATTTTGGAACTGTTAAGAAGGCCCCGCCCGAGGATCAAAGGCTGTGAGCAGGCTCCTACGGGGTCATTATTTCTGTAATATGATATAGTCAGGGGCTGGACCCTGGCGAGCTTTAAACGTGATTCGTCAAATCTTAAAATCAATTCTAAAACAAACAGGGAGCCAGTGAAGTGAGGCTTGAATTGGAGTGATGTGATGTCATCTGTCAAAACCACTGAGAAGCCTGGCTGCTGAGTTGTGGACCAGCTGGAGGCGGGAGAGTGATTTATGGCTGGTGCAAGATAGGAGAAAGTTCCCATAATGTAGACCAGAAAGTAAGAGGTCATGAATTACCTTTTTAAGATCGGGCTGTGATGGAGATGGTTATGAAGGAGGCAATGTCCAAGCCCTGGGAGCAACAATTACTTGACACCTGATTTATGTTGTTTTTAAATATATCTCTCTTTGTTATTGGAAGCACATGTCTCAATCTGTCCAAGCATACTTTCCATGTAAGTTTTCCCTGTTTTCAGGACAACACAATGGATTTCATAGAGTATGTGGCAGCGATTAATCTTGTTCTGCGTGGAAGACTTGAAGATAAGCTGCGGTGGTCGTTCAAGGTGTTTGACAGCGATGACAACGGGCGTCTGGACAAAAAGGAACTACGGAAGATTGTCAAGGTAAGGAGTTTTGATTTTTTTAAAATCAACTGACCCCTAACCCTTCTGCAATGAAGGTGCAAATTAAACTCAAATACTGACTTATAGTTTGTAGACATGTGAGCTGTGTGAGGCTGTACCTAACGCTAACATCCGCATGTTCATTCACATTCAGGGGTGCAGATGAGATTTTTGAACTGGGGGGCCAAGCTGTCAGCAAATTATTTCAACTCAATAAGTTATTTTTGCGTAATTCAGGCTTTAACTAGCGCTCAGGTAGTTACTTTCTTAATAGCCTTTGGGCCAATGGTTTGCACAAAAAAGCCATTGGAGAATTCTTATTTGAAATCATGAATAAACAACAATGAACATTATTAGACATAATGTATATGAGGGGGTCATGTCCACCCTGCCCCTAGTGCCATCTGCACGATTGTTTACACTGACAATGCTAGAATGCCGATGATGTATATGGCAGGTATAATGGTCATCATCTTAGTTTAGCCGGTTAGCATGCTAACAACCGCTAATTAGCACAACACACAAAGTAGAGCTGATGCTGATGGGAATGTCGTTGGTTTTGCAGTTATTTGAAGGCCCCCAGGAAGTGCGCTGGACTTTGAAGCCCATTTGACATAGTGGCCAAATGGTGGAATTACAACTTCTTTGTCAATCATGTGATGCCGTTAGGTCAGAATTTATTTATCTTTTCCATTGACTAACATGGAGAAAAAGACGATTTTTAGAAATTTTAATTACTTGTTTCATTATCGGAATTTGACCATTCAAGGTCAAGGTTTCTTTATTTGTCTCCCTTGAGAGAAATTTGTGTTGGACAAGGGCAAGTTACTCATGAATACAAAAAATAGACAAAACAAAAAACATCTTGGACAGTTTAACCACAGGCAAAAACACCAAATCATAGACACAAGATCAAAAGATCAACTCATGGGCCGCTGCTACTTAAAATACAAACTAATTCTTCAAAAAGGCAAACACACTTCTCATCCGTACACATCCGCATTCTTCAAAGCGCCTAGCCTATTATTACTGGAAACCATCCCTTTATTACTAGTGCGATCTGCTGTAACCCTCCAACCCTCCAGGGATAGTTGCTCATAAACCAAAGCATTGGACAAATTCAACATTCAAATTGATCCTTTTATGGCAATTAATGTCTAAACAAGAGTTTATAGCAATCCACCTAATAGATGTATCAGTCGAGCGATGGACTGACATTGCCATCCATAGATCCATACCACTTATGTGGGTAAAAGCCACACACTTTGTCAACAGCATTACTTTTTCAAGATGAGAAAACAGTCTAATTGCTGTGTTTTTCCTTTCAGATAATCTACAAGATAAAGAAAGGTTCTGTGTCTGGTGGAACAGAAGAGAACCTGAGCGCTGATGAGGTGTGTGAGCGCATCTTTCAAGTGGTCGATGTGAACAGTGACGGTATGTTGACTGCAAACTCAAACTGAATTCTCCTCAATATTTAGCCATGAACGATTCCCCTCAAAAACATATTCTGTTTGGACTGCAGGTCAGATTACATTGGAGGAGTTTGTCGAGGGGGCTCAGAATAATCCGTGGGTGCGGGACTTCCTGCAGCTCGATGTCAATCCCAGCGGATGGGTCCAGAAATACTTGTGTGACAGGAAACTCATGAGTACCAAAGATTGAAGGACTTCAATATATTGAGACCAGACTGCCAAATGGAAAAGAACCTCATTGTGAACGCACTGGAGAAACACAAATTCTTCCACCAGCAGTGTGTGAGGAGACTCGTCATGCCTTCATTGTTCTACAGTTTAAAGCCAGCAGTTTGCTGACACAATGAGTATTTTGACTCTATGAGCATATCATATCACATATCTTATCTTACAGTATCCGCAAAGCAATTTCAGTCAAAAACAACTGGACTGGTTGTTTGTCTAGGAAGACGTTTCACCTCTCATCCAAGAGGCTTCATCAGTTCATGTACGCATCTGACCAGGCTGGGACTGGTCCGACCAGTCCAGTTGTTTTTGACTGAATTTGCTTTGCGGATAACGATGACCTGGACGAATGAGAACATTACCAGGCATCTTACAGTATATTACATATTTTTTTTGTGGCCTCTTATTGCTTTGAGTGTTAATAAATAATCTTATGAATCATAAAATGTATTTTCATATTCCTTTTTTATAAATACTCAGTGGAACTTATTATTGGTAGCATACAATTCAGTATGGCATTACTCTATGGCTACGATGGCCAAAAAGTACCCTCACGTTCATATTATATGTCTAGTATGCAGGGGTGCAGACCCGATGTCAGGACACAATAAAAGTACTGCACAATCATTTACTGTGCTTACCATTCTTTTTTATTTGTCCTGAACAGTTAACAGCATGTATCACTGCTTACACCTACTTATTATCTCATCTCATCTCATCTTCATCCGCTTATCTGGGGTCGGGTCGAGGGGGCATCAGCTTTAGCAGGGGACCCCAAACTTCCCTTTCCTGGGCCACATTAACCAGCTCTAACTGGGGGATCCCGAGGCGTCCCCAGGCCAGTGTGGAGATATAATCTCTCCACCTAGTCCTGGGTCTTCCCCGAGGCCTCCACCCAGCTGGACTTGCCTGGAACACCTCCCTAGGGAGGCGCCCAGGGGGCATCCTTACTAGATGATCCTGAACCACCTCAAGTGGCTCCTTTCAACGCAAAGTAGCAGCGGCTCTACTCCGAGTTCCTAGTAAATCATAATTGTAAGGATCTCGGGCATGTAATGTCTACTCACCCCCGATACTTCTCACCAGCTACCTTTTCTCACACTGTATGGGACTACTTTATGCATGATTATTGATATGGATCAAAATATGAAGGATTTTTTTAAAAGCTTGCTGATCAGCGTCTGTGTAAGAAACTACCTTTACGTTTGCATTGTAGTGGAGGAGAGCAGAGAAGGAATGTGGAGTCAAAAATATATATTTTATCTCATCTCATCTTCAGCCTCTTATCCAGGGTCGGGTCGCGGGGGCAGCAGCTTTAGCAGGGGACCCCAAACTTCCCTTTCCCGGGCCACATTAACCAGCTCTAACTGGGGGATCCCGAGGCGTTCCCAGGCCAGGGTGGAGATATAATCTCTCCACCTAGTCCTGGTACTTCCCAGAGGCCTCCTCCTAGCTGGACGTGCCTGAAGACCACCCTAGGGAGGCGCCCAGGGGGCATCCTTACTAGATTCCCGAACCACCTCAACTGGCTCCTTTCAACGCAAAGGAGCAGCGGCTCTACTCCGAATTCCTCACAGATGGCTGAACTTCTCACCCTATCTCTAAGGGAGACTCCAGCCACCCTCCTGAGAAAACACATTTCGGCCGCTTGTACCCGCGACCTCGTTCTTTCAGTCATGACCCAGCTTTCATGACCATAGGTGAGGGTAGGAACGAAGATTGACCGGTAGATCCAGAGCTTTGCCCTCCTCAGCTCTCTTTTCGTCACAACGGTGCGGTAGAGCAACTGTAACACCGCTGCTCCGATTCTCTGGCCAAACTCACGCTCCATCATCCCCTCACTCGTGAACCTTTGTCAAACATTATTTTTTTCACCATTTCAATCATTTCTTTTTAGACGTGAATCTAAAATGGGAAGAATGTGAAGTCTGAAAATGAATGTGTTCAAATGTGAATAATTTAGGGTATTTTTATGCGGGGCATGAATTGTCCCCAACGTTTGAAGCCAATGTGGGTCTTTGGTTTGTGCATTACTATTGTGATATTAAAGGCTGCAATGTGTAGGACTTATAAGTCCGTACTTTGGCACCGTCTGGTGGTATTATGAAGAATGACACTTGGCAGGAGGGAGTGAGAATTAATGGCTCGGAGGAGTGCAGCATTTGTTTCGGTTCTTACAAACAATAAATTGTTATCTCAGTGTTAAGCTTAAACATGATGATGAGGGTTTGAAGAAAATTACAATATTTGCAAATATCAAAATAATGATTGCCAAATGATTCAATTTTTTATAATAGTTGGGAGGTGTAGCGTGGACTAGTGGCTGGAGAGGTGCCAGTTCATCTCCTGGGCTCTGCCGAGGTGCTGTTGAGCATGGCACCGAACCCCCAACTGCTCAGGGCGCCAGTCACTAACAACTCTCCATTAGTTGCATGCATATAGGTCCTATCTGTGCATGTGTGTATTTAGGGCCTGTGTGTGTGTGTGTGTGTGTGTGTGTGTGTGTGTGTGTGTGTGTGTGTGTGTGTGTGTGTGTGTGTGTGTGTGTGTGTGTGTGTGTGTGTGTGTGTGTGTGTGTGTGTGTGTCCAGGTGAAACTGCTCTAGGGAAGGATCAGTATGGACAGAAGGAATAATAACAGCAGCTAATAACCCATTCAATGTACATCAGCATGTGCAGTAAGCATGGTATAATCAACATACATGGGAATTGTGACTGTATCTGTAACTGTACTGTATTTAAGCTTAAAAAAGGGAATCTCATCCCAAACTCTGTGTTCACTGCAGCCATGAGTATAAAATCAGATGATGCTGCCCCAGACCTGTGTCTTGTCACCATGTGTTCTCTCATTCTTTACATCATTTAGGCCTCCATTACCTATTGGCCAATGACCAAGCATATTGCATTATCATTATGTGCTAATGTGATATGCTGGGATATTGGGAACTTCACAAAAATCAGTCTGGATTTGACGCTCATTGTTCACTTCCTCTCCGCTATGGGCCCTAAGGGTGTCTCTGGTGCCCAGGTGCTGCGGCAGATTCCCTCCCAAAGCTTCCCCACAATGCATTCCACAAAGCCGACTATTTACAAGCGGTTCAAGCCTCCCCCATCAATTATGTTTTCTCTCTAATAAATTGTTAAACACATCCTTTTGATGGTGTGGTCCTTGCTAGTGAATTGATCAATCGTTTTGCACACTGAATGGGAATGAATAGAAGCCACTGGCAGCAAGAAATGGTCAGCATAGATATAAAGAAAAGATGATCAAATGATTTGTTGTAAATGAGCTGAAACATGCAAGCACACTGGTCCTAAGAACTACTACTTAAAGTGCAGTTGTTCCATCTAATGGCTTCATACTATTACATGACCAAGTTCACAAAATCACGCATATCCAGCGCTGGATAGAGGGAGATGTTTAGGACAGAGTCCGCGGACTAGATAATGCTCCTGATTGAAATGTATTACCACCAGGGTGAAGTTTGGAGTGTCCTGCTCTTCTTTAGACAAAGAAATTAATACAAAGAAATACCAATTAGACCAAGAGACAGGTCACCTATGCTTGTTTGTTTCTTCCTTTATTTACATCTTACATCGTTTAAAATGAAGCATACCATACATTTATATAGTGAATGGGAAGAATTGGCTGCAGTTACTTTTCTTCCCCAAGGATATTTTGCACTGATGTAGACTTATTGATGGATATATTTAGATAGGCATGTGTGTGTTTATTGTATTTATTTATTTATCCCCATGTTTATTGTATCTATGAATATTAAATATTATATCTCAGGGGATATGGACCAACCAGGTGCTTATAGTTAATTAAAATGTGTGTAGACTTGTGGTCATAATTGTTATAATTATTTCAATTATTGTCCATTTATGTCTGATGAACTCAGCTTTCCAGCCAACTGACAGATTCACAACTGGGACCTTGCTGCTGTGGAGCAACGGTGCTGACCTTTGAGCCACCAGGTTGCCATGCAACAGTTGTACAAAAGCAAATTGTTAAATCTTTAAAACGGGAAGTAAGGGAAGTCCGTGTACTTCACTTCCCTATCTATGTGGTGGGAACCGAAGGTTGAGACGGACAGGCAGCCCTCTCTGTTCCTCAGCACCCTTCGTCTGGAAATCACTTAGCGAGAAAGCGTGAAGATAATGGCCTTTCTAAATAGTAAGAAAGATTTACTTTGAATTTTGTTTGATGTACAGTATGTGGTTGCTATTGGGAATGTTGACAGATCTCTTTATGTTAGAAGAATATGATTTTGAGAGATTTTTTTAAGTGTTCCATAAAGCTTGCATAAAATCATCTTAGTCGAGGCAAATTATCAGTGACGTATTATGTCATGGAAACAATATTAAGGAGATTCAGAAGAAACAGATAGATTTTATTCAAACACAAAAATTAAAAAACATTATTAGTGTTGTTTCTCATAAAGATTATTTTCTTCATTGTTGCTGATGTCAGGCTTTCACCTCAGTTTGTAGATCATTTTTTGAAGATATCTCATTTTTAACCCCATTTTCTGGTTTCATTTTCCCCCGTCACCCCAACATTTCCGACAAATGAATTCACATTAATGGCTTCAGTGGATTCTCTAGCAGAGATTCAGTAAATCTGTGTACAGAACTTTGGGTGAGCTTCAACAGACCACTTAAACGGTACTGACCTTTGAGGAAACAGAGAGCCCAAGCTATATTATCAGCTGTGTCCCACCATCCATCGGTAAATCACCCTGCTACAGTAGAGTGCATGCAGACTCTTCATAATACATGAATGAACTGTGTTAACTGATCATCCGGACTCAGCTGCCACTACAGTGGTTATCAACCATAAGTATCTACAGCACCAATATTCCAGCACCAACTGTTTATTAAAAAATGCGAATGAATTTTGCTGTGCCAGTTTCTGGCGTGGCCGAGCACTAAACACCTACACCTGTGCAGATAACAGACAGTGATCAGAATCTCACATGTATATTTATATACTAGTGGCATCTAGTGTAAGCCTAAAAGCACATTGTCGTTTCTCAAAAGTGTATTCCTAAAACACAGGGATGTGTTTCAAGAAGATTTACCGTTTACTGAATTATCTGGATAACTTTGCTCAGTAAACCCCTTTCAACCTGGAGCAGTCTGTAAAGATAGATGGGTTCCTTTGCAGGGTTCGCCAGACATCATGAAACTTTTGAAACAGTGTCCTGATCTTATATACTATCTATTCATGACACAGGGAACAGTTGGGAGGAATGGGACCTGTCAGGGCAAAAACTGAAGATCCTTCCACAGGATCTAAGACATGCTCGAAGTGTGGATTTGCAGAGGAACAAACTCAAACGGGTCACCGGCATTTCCAGATTCACGCACCTGACGGAGCTTAATCTCTCCAGGAACAAGATAATGGAGTTTTCTCAGGAAATGCGGTACCTTCACAACCTAGAGATACTCTACATGAACCAGAATAACATCAGAGCCATTCCAGAGGGAGTTTTCCCACATCTTGGAAGGTTAAAGTTCCTAAAACTCAGCTCTAATCGCTTGGCCAAGCTTCCCTCAGATATAAACCAATGCACCAGTATCACTTACTTGGACCTTTCCAAGAACTGCCTGCAAAACATCCAACCACTAGTTGGTCTCACAAAATTGAAAGCTCTTTTGGTTGAGAAGAACCAACTTACTGAGCTCCCATCCCAGCTCTTTCAGGAGGGTACCTGTGAGATGACCCTGTGCAAGGCCACAGGTAACCCGCTAAGGTGCCCACCAGAGGAGGTCTGCGCTGGAGGGGTCATGGACATCCAGAGCTATTTCCGTCAAATGGAGGAGAACCCAAACACACGCAGTGCCTGGACAGTCAAGACCATGTTCCTGGGCTCCTCCATGGCAGGGAAGTCCACACTCTGCCGCAGCCTGAGGGAAGGGAAGCCTGTAGTGGTGGCAGTGGAAGACCGGACTGAGGGAATCGAGATCAGTCAACTGTACGCTCAGGAAGTCCGTTTCCTTTTCTGGGACTTTGCAGGGCAGGAGGAGTACTACCTGACGCACCATGTCTTCATCACTCCAAGGGCCCTCGTCATTCTTACCTTTGATTTGGCCAGGTGATAAGTGTAACTATTTTGATTCATCATCTTTTTTAAGATAGTGGTTCCCAGCCATGTTAGCGGTATGACTCTTGTGTTGGTAATGTTGATCATCCACCAATTTAATTGAGACTGAAATATCTCAACAATTATTTTATAGATTGCCAGGAAATGTAGTACATGCATTTATGTCTCTCAAATAACGAACAACACAGATATTAGCCCATGATGACATTTGTTTATTTCGATTTTCTATCAGCTACAGCATTGTGGACCCACATTCTTTCAAAGACCATCTGTGGTTCTGGATCAACAACATACAGTTACGTGTGCCAGACTCAGTGGTGCTGCTGGTGGGAACACACTGCGACCAGTGCAGAGACCAGGAGGAGGTGATGGAGAAGAAGAAAGACATTGAGGAGAAGGTCAAAATCATGTTGGCAAACAGGAAGATGGTTTTAAAACACCAGAGGAAGAATCTGGAAGAAAAAATGGACGCCTCTCTCTTTACGGACCAGCTAGATGAGCTAGATTGCCTTTTGGAATACAACTTGAAGGTACTGATTAATAGTTAGATTATTATATATTTTTAAAATCCTTTAAAGGTCTAAACAATCTAAACTTTAAGATATTTTTAGCTCTTAGTGCATGGATTGTTGTATTGTATAAATTGAGTGTTCTTGCCTTGTCAGCCAGCCTCTCACAGCTCTCCTTCACCTTCCTTCTAGGTTCTGGATCTTGTAACCATTGACTGCACCAGGACTGACGACATTGCAAAACTTAGATGTCATATCTTGACATGCATTCAATCAGAGAGTGTTTTTCTGTGTTCTGAGAGCATCTTACCAAAAAGTTATGAAGCGGTGGAACAAGCCATTCATTTCCTTGTTACACTAGAACAAATTCCCCGACATGGTAACTCACTTTTGAACTCCAAAGATGGCGTGCTTTATTTAACTTTGGCTATTACAGAAAGTTCTCACGTTGATTTAACACCCTTATTGATTTTTTCTCTGTTTTCAGGTATTATTTTACTTGAAGAACTGGGCGATTTACTTCTAAACCATGTTCAAATTAGCAGAGAGACTCTGCAGTCCATCTTACGGTTCCTCCTGCGATATCTGCATCGGATTGGAGTGATTGTTTGGTACGAAGACATCGGTGTCCTCAGTGACAGAGTGTTTATCCAACCTTCATTCCTCATCTCAATGTTCAAGGTCAGCTGTGGCTTTTTATTTCAGTGTGAGAAAATATACTCATATAATTACAAATCCCAAATGTACGCCATTGTTTGTAAATTATCATTTTACCTACCTTAAAAATATATGTATATATAATATATCTTTTGGACATATCCTTACATACCTTGATTCCTGTGTACTTTAATTTTCTGGTAATTAGAAATGTTAAACATTACCAACATTTTTATTTCCACACATTTTATGTGCAGTGTCAGCATAAGAGCAGCTCAATTCATTTTATTGGATGGATCAGATTGCTGGATTGTCCTCATTCATCCGATATCCGATCCAGATAATTAGTCAATATCGAAGCCGGTATCTGATCCGGGTATCGGATCCGGGTATCGGATCGGTGCATCTCTATTCACAACCATATTTTCACTGCTGCCTCTTTTTATCAATGTAGACAATTGTGAGAGATGACCTGGTGCAGCAGCTGGAGGGGATCTCCAGAGACCTTCTCATGCAGGAGGGGGCTCTGGTGAAACAGAAGTTCACCTGGGTGGATGACCTGAGGTCCAGAGGCACATTGCACAATGCAGCCATGCGCATCTTGGTCCGCAGAGAGTTAGAAAAAGTTGTCGTGGATGATGACGACTTGGTCGAAGAGGTGGTGGGAACCAAAAGGGAGGAGGGCATAATACTCACCCTGCTGCAGCATTTTGAGGTCTGCCTCCCCACTCTTGTCCGAAACCACCTGAACCCTCAAGCGCCAGAATTCATCCCTGGTGAGAAACAGTGGAAGTCAGCGAAGGAAGCCAAGAGAGACCCAGATGGAGCCTGTCTCTTCCCCATCTACCTGAAGGACAACCTCACGGTCTGCAACAAGTGGGGCGAGGACAAGCAAGATGACCTCAGTGTCCATGTGTACATCCTTCCAGAGATTCCTCATGGCTTCTTCCACAGGTAGCAGAGCTTGGAACATCTTTCATCATTGACTTTTTTACATTAAGCGTTTCTCACAAAATGCAACATGTCTCCTCGAGGTCTAACAAACATGTAGTAGAAGGGAAATTCCATTCAAGTTTCATCATCTGAGTCCTTTTGTATTGGATATACTGTATACACGATACTTATATTTACTTAATTGATTAAATATGTATCTGACACATAAAATAACAGCTGTTAACAACTTTATCTGACACGTCTTTTTTTTTCTTCTTATTAATCCAAATGCTGTATTTCCTGGTTTCAAATCTTGTGTCACCGATAAACTTATTGCCTTTATCTACTGTGTATAACCATCAGAGCGATCATCAAGACATGCTCCCTGTACCTGACTCACTGGGTGGGGAGAGAGCAGTGTCTTCTCTGCTGTGGAAACAGACTGGTTCTGGTGAGAGAGATGAATAAAGATGGCGATCCATTCATAGAAATACGTACTAGGAGACCTGAGAAGGATGACGGTAAAAATCTATGATCACTCTTCCATAATGAGTCCAAATGCTCTGCACGTCTAAAGTGTACAGCTGTTTTCTCTCCTCAGAGTTGCGGCAGTTGTGGGATCTGATCTTGGCGGTGATGTCCAAGTTGTTTGTGCTTTCCAGGCAGTGGCCAGGACTGACTCAACAGGTGCACACACCCTGTCCAGAGAGAGGCTGTCCGCACTACTTCACTTGGAGGGACTGGCATGAGCTCGACAACACTGACTTCTACAACATGTAAGTGTTGCCTCAGGTTTGTGAAACTCGAGTATTAGAATTAGTTCTGATTCACAGAACTATGCACCTGTTTCCCTTATGTTCTTTCAAAATCCCAGAACAGTTTAAGAACATCTTTTACTGAAGGTATTTCCAGAGTCAGTTTAAACACCTCTGCCCACATGGTACCATTTAAATAAAGTTACGACAGGAGAGCTCTGCCCTGGGTCAATGAAACCCCCCCCCGTAACATGATGTGTGCCCTTTTACTGAGCATCAGTGATACTAGGGAGGTGTAGAACCATTGTGTATCAAGCAAAGACAACACGGTTGCACCTTTCTTTGTCTCTCTTAATAGTGTGAAGGAGGATAAATTGGTTTGCCAGGGAGGCCATACACGACGGACGGAGCTGATTTTTCCCAAAGGTAAATGTCTACATGTGATGTAAAAGGGGAAATCAAAAGGATGTCTGCTTTAAATTTTATGTCTAATAAATCAACATGTTTTCACTTCAGTTTCCATTTTGCAGTGAGATGAAAATAATCCAAAGCACAGCAGAAAGAAGATGACTCCAGATCAGAGTTGCAAGTAACGACATAATTCTGCAAAAACAACAGTATCACGGTCTTAAATTAAACATTTCACTTGTGAGCCTGAAAGGAACATTGTCAGTGCAGGTAGCAGTACTGCATTTGTAGTAGCTACAATCTGTGTTTGGTTTGAAGTCTAGGCTACTTACAGTGTGAAGTACCGCATTGTATTGTAAATGTCTGTCACATTGTTGCAGAACTTCCTGGTTCAGATTGAACTCGTTACACTGTTTCACTTGATCTAATGGACTTTAATGTTTGTAATGCATGCCTACAACTTCAAACACCCTAAAGCTGTTATGTGAAATGATATGAGCTTAGATACCTAAACCATCAAGGGTGACCTTTTACATGTTGCTGAATGTATATGTATGAACATATTTTGCAGGTGTGGGATATTTGATATGTTTTATTATTTTTAGTATTTCATTAGAGCATTTTTGATTGGACTTCTGGGGTATGGATGTGAAACTATAATGGGGAAAGAAAGAAAAAAGAGAGCAGAAAATGGGGGAAAATGGGGAAGAAATATGACGGATAATGAAAAACAATGCATTTTTTTCTTTTTCTGATTTATACATAGACCGTATACTGTTGTTATCATCACTTCTCTTGGTGTTCCTGTGTTGCCCTCTCCTGGTTTCTCTCTGACATTAAATGATATGAGCTTAGATACCTAAACCATCAAGGGTGACCTTTTACCTGTTGCTGAATGAATACGGATGAACATGTTTTGCAGGTGTGGGATGCTTTGATATTGTTTTATTATTATTATTATTTCATTAGAGCATTTTTGATTGGACCTCTGGGGTATGGATGTGAATCTATAATAGAGAAAGAAAGAAAAAAGAGAGCAGAAAGTGGGGGAAAGGAGGACGAAATGAGGAGTTCTTTTCCAAAACGCTATAAATCCATTTTAATAGTTTTCAGGAAAATTACATTTTTTACTTAGACCCACACATTTGGTTAATATTCAATTTATCTTGTCAAAATGTTTTATGGCTCAGTCTGAACGTGTTGAACGGACGGACGAAACAAAAAACTCTCCTGCTTCAGAGCGCCGCCATGTTGGATCGCATAGAACGCTAACTGAATTCTGATTGGTCGAGAGGACGTATCGCATTTAGGCTAAAAATAGGTTTAGCGCTGGTCGCGGTTTGGAAAGGAACTGCATCTTGAGACCATTTTAAACAAGGAAATATAGCGATTTGGCATGAAACATTGATGTAGCAGTGAAAAGGTCCTTATACAGCAAAGTGGCATGACACACTTTTTTTTTTAAATTTGGCTTTTATCTCGTTTTGGAAAAGAGCTCTTCAAATATGAAGGATAATGAAAGAAAGCATTTTTTTCTTTTCTGTTTTATACATAGACCGTATACTGTTGTTATCATCACTTCTCTTGGTGTTCCTGTGTTGCCCTCTCCTGGTTTCTCTCTGACATTAAATGATATGAGCTTAGATACCTAAACCATCACGGGTGACCTTTTACATGTTGCTGAATGTATATGAATGAACATTTTTTGCAGGTGTGGGATGCTTTGATATTGTTTTATTATTATTATTTTTATTGGAGCATTTTTGATTGGACTTCTGGGGTATGGATGTGAAACTATAATAGGGAAAGAATGAAAAAAGAGAGCAGAAAATGGGGGAAAGGGGGAAGAAATTTGCAGGATAATGAAAATAATGCATTTTTTTTGTTGTTCTGTTGTTATCATCACTTCTCTTGGTGTTCCTGTGTTGCCCTCTCCTGGTTTCTCTCTGACATTACTCTTTAATGGCCTCAGCTCTTGTAAACATAACATACTGTCTGCAGTTTGACTCTTTTGTTTGTTTGTGTCAAGAACAAATCGAACAGCTTCCGTTCTCAACACTGTCAGTGATTTTCTTTATGGATTATTGAGACACTGGTAGATCTGCAGGAGAAATTACACCTGGTAGCCTACATGCAGGCCGACCACACACATTAGATACATATATTGGGTCAGATAGACTATTTCAAATGAGGTCATTCTGATACTGATTATATCCACCATGCTGGTAGGCCTGTATGCCTCTGTTTTTCTGGATGTTTTTCATTCAGTTCACAGCCCTCTCCTCGCTGTGGGAGCTCCTGCTGCCTTCATGGTCTCCTCGTAAACCCCAACTTTTCAATGTAATAGTCATGCACATACTGTGTTGGGTTTTTAGTCAGAAAAAATGACAACTTATTAATGAGACATAGTATAAAATAAACAGTTCCAGGGTGGATGAGGGTTTTCCTGCACAAACCATGTATCTCTAAATGTTAGTTTATCGTGAACTAAGAAAATTCAACATAATTTTAACTTTTGGGATGATGCATTTTTGAGATAATATGATGGGGTTTCAACTGTTTTATTCAGTAATATATCTTAATATTATACTCTTAATGAGGCTAAAACAGGTTAGGTTTGGTTACTTCCACCTCGGTGCCTCAGTCAGGCACTTACAAAGACAGCATGGGCCTGTGCTTGGGCCCTTTTTCGTGCTATAATGGGAAAGGTAAACTACAGAAATTCAAACAAAATATGAATAAATTAATCTCTGCAATTTACATATAATGCTTACTAGATAATGGGACATATAGTTCACTGGCTTTTTTCAGTGCTATCATGTAAAGACTAGAAATGCCAATCTGTTTTTATATTCTCAGTTTAATAATTCTGTCAGTTATCACAGAAAATATAGGGCTCAATCTTGATGCTGCCATCAGTCTGACACTTGCCCGCGCTTGGCCTCTGTCAAAACAGAGTCTTGCCATCGGCCTGACAACTTTTCTGGGGTAAATCCTGTATTTATCAACAACTTTGCCTTTAGATCTGCTATTATAGCCTTTACATTCAAACACTTTAAATAATTTAGTGCCTGGCCATTTAAGCGTTTGTGCTCTTGATCTGCTGCTGAATACTTGGCTATGTTTATCCATTTTTATCATTTAGGCTATGTATTATTTATCCGTGTTTTTATCGCAGGCTAATGAAAAATTTAACAACTGAGCTATTTTGTAGAATGGACCAATATATTACATGCCAGTGGACTCAAAACTAAAACCATATTAAAAATTCTGCAAAGTGACAGATATTATTCAGCCGTTCTTGCACGGTTCAGGTGAGTTGCTATTTTCCCCACAGTCCTCGAAAGCAGCACACTATCGCAGGATCGCCGGACCGCTCAGGTGCCTCTGCTGGGCGGCCGCACAGCCAATGAAGGAGCGGTAACCAGGCGGCATGGCGGACAGAGAAAAGAGGAAACCGAGCCCGCCGCCCGGCCGCAACATCCAGGTGAACTCTCCGGCCAGCTTCAGGTAAGCGCCCCGACGGAGGGAGCCTGGAGAGAGGGGGGGCCGAGCTGCCAGTCTGCCGGCTGGGCTGGAGGCTGTGAGTGAGCGATGAGCCGGCGCAGCTCTGCGGAGATGAAGCGGCTGCTGCTGGCCGATCAGAGCCGCTGCAGCTGCGTGAGGCACCGCTCAGCTTTGCGGATTGAAGTCGCAATATGTTGTCGAGCCGCGTGTTTTGTGTTTGGGCGTGTCTGCTCCCGAGGGACCGAGACGGGCTGTGGGCTCCAGCTTCCAGACCCATACATTCTTAAACAACCCTTCATGCTGTCGGATACTTTTTGGTTTTCTTCTGCCTACAGCGAGTTTATGAGTTCTAGCTTCAAATATATATATTTTTAGATTGTCCTTATTGCCTGCTGTGTGGTAGCTATTTATTCTCTTCAGCAGTAGGCTTTTGCTGAAGGCTAGTTTTCCTCCAAATAAAACAGAAATACTGTTTTACTATTGTGTCATCCCTCAAAGCCCACCTGGAAGCCCAGTACTAAAGTGGGTTTGTGTTGCATACTGATTTTATTAACGGTACTCTGACAGCATATTAATCTCAGGTTATTATAAGGAACTCCAGCATGTGTGCAGGACTGGATGTGTTTACAGCAACCTTATCAGAGCTGCAGTGTCATCACTCTTTTCTTGTTGTTGTTTTGATAGTTTATGCTGTTTGCTTCGGATCTGGCCTATTTACAGTGAACTTTGAAGATTAGCAGAAATAATTTCATATTAAATATATATTTGCAATCACAGCCATGTTGTTGTTTTTTGAAAGGACAACTTCATCCTGCAGTTTTTTATCTGTCTTTATAGAATATAAACTGTGTATTTGTTTAAATGCAATAATGGTTTTGAATGTATAATTTAGTGACTATGGACTTCATGTTCTTATTCCCTGCCACATAATTAACTCATGGCAATTTTCACAATCAGTTACTGTGAAGTAAATTATTCAGTAAAATATTAAGTATTTTTCCTTTTTTGTCTGTTTCATATTGTTCTAAATTTAATCTCTTTTTGCGTCTTGGACTGTTGCTGAAAAAGCGGCCTGCTGAATTACTGTCGGCTCTGGGAACTTGAGATGGACATTTCATTACACACAGTTAATTAATAATGAGTTGCATAAAGCATAATTGATAGGTTAGTCGATAAAAATAAAAATAAAAATGTTGCAGAGCGACAGAATCCATTTCCCAGAGTTCCTCAGGTAGGTGATCAGCCAGTTAATTCAACCTGCTGAACGGGTCAGATCAACATGTTGGAGATCTGAGACGGGCCGAAGGATTAGCTGCATGCAAACACACACACACGCACACACACACACACACACACACACACACACACACACACACACATACACACACACACACACACACACACACACACACACACACACACACACACACACACACACACACACACAGACCCATACAGTGTTGCCTGCATAGAAGCTGTGATTCTTCAGTGGCATGACTGAGTGGATCAATAATATACCCCAGTGACACACATACAAACACACACACACACACACACACACACACACACACACACACACACACACACACACACACACACACACACACACACACACACACACTCTGGCTCAGCCTGTGCCTGTCTCATTAGCTAAGCTGCACAGGCCGATCCAAAACCATCTTTCTTCAGACTTTCATCTCGGTGGCATCAGAGTCGCTCCAGCAGTGTTTGATTCGTCTGACAGAAAAATATATAAATAAGATTATTTTTTAAGGCGAGCAGAAGAACAAACATCAAACCAGCGGTGCAAAGAAGCAATGGAAGCAAAACACTTGCAGTTTCAGTAGCACAACAAATTAAAGAGGCAAACGTTCCTAATGTAATAGAATTGGCTACAAATACATCAAAAACAAGACAAATAGATTACAAAAGTATAAGAATCGTCCGCTGTTTTTTTTTAAGACAGCTCAAAAGACAATTGAGAAAATTATACATTATATTTGAAATTAAGTTCTGAGGCTGAACTGTGTCGATTGATATTTCCGTGTTCAGCTGTTTAGAGAAAGGAAGCCAGATAATCCAGGACCTCGGGGTGAGCCCAGTCCAAGAGCAGCCATATGTTGCACGTTTTCCTCCGTCACCCTCCCTGCCTCCACACACTCTTGCTCCAATCCTCCGTCTCTCCACAAGCTGCTGCTGTTAGAGAGCAGACCGTCGATCTGCAGCCTTATGTGCAGCTCTCTGTGTGGAGACATTCAACGGCTTAGATGCAGGAATTCAGTCCTCGGTTTCGTCAGCTCTTCAAGCCGTTGGCCCAGTTTTGTGGTTCCAAAAATGTTCAAGACTCAACAAGAGTTATCATAAAAAGGATAAAAGATGAGCTGAATGAAATAATTCATACTTTATATATAATTATCAGTTTTGGTTTTTTTTTTAGCAAGAAGCAATGATGTTCAAACATTTAAGACAAAAGAGAGAGAAAACTGTGTCTGTATTTTCATCTGCCATCAGAAATTGACATACAGCAACTTCCATATGATGCATTTGATTCTCAGTGCATACAGTGATTAAACACCGTACTCAGTGTTGAAAAAGTCGTGTATCAAAGTCATGCTCATACGTACACGTCTTAAAACCAGATTTAAGATGATCACAGAGACACTTTCTGGTGTCAACTCATCGCATACATCATTCTGCACCAAACGTCCCAGTGAGTAACCTGTGAGAGAAACATTTTTGAATGGAGGAGGACTTTAAATCACGTTAATGCTCATTCAGCTCTCATCATGGTAACTGCCCCTGCAATACTGCAAGTTGGCGATCAACCCATAGCAGAGTAGTTTTTAAATACTAACACGTGTCTATTGTGACTTTAAATACAACTCTAAAGGATGTATTCAATGTAGTATACAAAACCACGAAGGGAACGTTGTGCTGCAGGCTGTAACAGGGTGTACTGTGCACTCATCTTATTATTTCTCATTAGAGATGCACCATGCATGTTTTCTTTTGTTTTAATTTTGTAATGTTCTGCTCAATTATTACCGGTTTTGTGACAGGAATACAAAGGAACATTGTTTCTTAATAAGAGAAAATTAACTACAGCCCTTCCTCACACTATAGCTGAATGGGCAGAAATTAAATCAAACAACACACAACCTTTAATTTAACCTTCTTTCACTTCCTTTTCTTGAACAATAAATGCTTCAAAAGCCTTTCTAAATGCAGTTCAGTAGTTTGAAAGCCATAAGCTGTGTGTTTTTGGAGGTTCTGCTCATTTAATTGGAGATGAGCCTGACGGAGTAAAACTCACTTCTGATATTTCATTTCATTTATTTAGGTGAACTGTACCTTTTTAAATTCTCCCACACTGCTTTGATCATCTGTGACACGAGATGGCGTAGCAGGAGACTCTTTCAAGTGAAGACAGTATTTATATCTGCGCGTGTGCGTACGTGGGTGCGTGTGCGTGTGCGTGTGTGTGTGTGTGTACAGTGCATGGAGCAACAAGACAGTGTAGGCTTGCAGTCCATTGTGTAGCATTATTTGGGGGGGGACTCATGAAACCAGAGATGACTCTTGAGGCAAAATGTATTCATCTCTTATGCAGCTCAATATTTATCTTATTTTAAAGAACAGTTGTGGTTGATTGTATCATTTTTCCTGCAGTTTCAGGTGGGTAAAGTGTTATTTTAAAAACACTGCATTTAGTTTCGCTGTCCTTCTGTTGCTGTATAATGAAATCAGACTTGTTTTCAAATGTACAGATCACTGAATAAGCAACATGGAAGCGCTGCTGTGTTATCTCTCCCTCACGCTCCCTAATTCATTGGCAGAGAGAGAGAGAGAAGCAGATTTTGAAGTGTTTCCCTGTTTCACTGCACCCGCCTTTCATGGACTTTGATGTAGGAAAAAAACGCTTGATTTGAGGGTTTTCAAGCAGAATAAGGTTGTAGTTTTTCAGCTGTGTTTCATCCTCACACAGAGAGAGAATTTCAATCGAGCTGATATGAATTTCTCCCACAGGAGGAGCTGACAGAGTGGACAGTTATTGCTCTGGTTGCAGCCCCCCCCCCCCCCCCCCCCCCCTCCCACCCCACAAGCTCATTATTTACTGCTGTCGCTCAATTCTGCTGACAAGACACGTTCCACCTGATGGCACTTCCCCTCTGCTTATACTGTGTGTGTGTGTGTGTGTGTGTGTGTGTGTGTGTGTGTGTGTGTGTGTGTGTGTGTGTGTGTGTGTGTGTGTGTGTGTGTGTGTGTGTGTGTGTGTGTGTGTGTGTGTGTGTGTGTGTGTGTGTGTGTGTGTGTGTGTGTGTGTGTGTGTGTGTGTGTGTGTGTGTGTGTGTTCGTGTGTGTGTGTGTGTGAGAGAAACATCAGCATATATAAATAATTTGAGCATATTTAGCCATTTTTCAAATGACAGTAACACTACCTTCTGACATATTTGAAAAAAAAAATCCAGGCATGGACCCTCAGAGTGCGTGGGTGTTGCTTTAGTTGACCTTTTAATGTGAAATGCCTGTGAAGGGAAGTGTGGAGTTTTATTATCAGTAGTTTACCAGCAATTAAATGAGCGCTGTGGAAATGTACATCATGCTGAATGCATTAAGACATTAGGTAAACACAGAGGAAGTGTTAAGTTCACATAAACGGAAAATAAATTAGATATATTTTATTGTTTTTATATATACCGTATACAACAGAACATATTATGTTCTGTGTGATTTGTAGCATTCTTCTTTTTTTCCTTCTCTTTCCTATATGCTGTGATGTCACATGTGTATCGGGGAAGCTCTTCATGGGTGTCTGTGAGCTCCATAGGTTCTGGCCAGTTGCCGAGGTCGTGCTGTATAGCCATATGGCTGTGTGTTGGCCACTCAAAGTGTAGGAAAACAAGGACCTATTGTGTTCGACCTCTCTGAGGGAATGTTTGAAGGTTGAAGTTCATTTTCCCAAAGCACACATTTTACTTAAGCCTATGCATTTTCATTAAGTTGTAATGGATGTTGCAAATATGGCCGAATGAAATGGTTTTGCTGTCATTTTCGAGCTGCATTCATTGATTCCTGGCCACTAGGGGGCAGAGGACCATGCATGTCCAGCACACACAGACCCCAGACCAATATAATCAATTATAGTCGTTTTGGTGTGAATGTGTGAATGAAAATCCAGCATCCTCACCTTTTTAGCTCTGTTTTGGTCTTCTTCAACACCTGGATTTAACATTTAGCCATTTTCTTTACCAGCTAGTCTCTAACTCTGTTTTCCTTTGGTGCTGGACAGGAAGCATTCAGTGGGTTTATCAGAGCGTGTTTGCTGAATACAGCTGCCTGCTACTGGAAACGAGGTTAATGAGAGCAGAGTTGTGGCGCCATAAAACTAAAAAAAAAATACCTACAGGACAATACAATAATCCAGCATGCTTTAACTGTGGAGTTGACTGAATTATTTTATATTATAGAAAATACTGATTTAACCCAGTGGCTGTGTTTCTGTCTTAAGCATAATCTCTCTCTGTCTATCAGCTACAGCTGATTCAAACTGAGATACACTTTCTTGCTACATATTTTTTCTGAAGCCTTTGGTGGCTAAAATTAGCACAATGCTCCTATATACAGGTTTTTTTTAAATACAGTGCACTGGCCTATGCGATCCTGGCAGGAGGTTCTAAGGTCAGCGGGGTTGACAGGCTTAATGGACTGTACAGTTCACTGCGCGTGGGCAATGCATGATTCCACACTTGCATCGATTTTGAGAGGAAGCTCAACCACGTTCCTAAAGAAGCAGAGGCTCGCACAAGTTAAAAGATTATTATTATTACTTTTACCATGTCTTTGTAGGTTTGGCAATCACTTTCAAGTTATTGGCTATTATCTGGAAACGTTGCCCTGTTTGACTTACAACAGGAAAATGATTACCCAAAGAGTACGATGTAAACATCCATCACAGTTTAAAGACTGGTTCAACTTTGACTCGACACAATTACGATTGAAAACGGAGGAAGAATTACACTTTTAGTTTCGGTTTTACCTAAAAATAAGTGTTTAAGATAGTGTGGAGTAGACGTCTCTTTTTACAACCCTTCTGGTTTTCTGACTGCTTGTGTTTTACGCCCCTTCAATCGTCTTTTTCATCAATGTCTCTGGGGGAGTCCTTTAATATCGTAACTGATATAGGTACAGGCCGAATGTATAAAAATAAGACCCAAGTTTTGGTAAAAGCAGAATTTTCCTTTGAGTCTGAATGGAGAGAAAGACAAAGAAGGAAAATTGGGAGTGTTATGATCAATGGGGCCTCATGAATAATTGCGCACGTCTGTTTTGCAGAGAGAGAGAGAGAGAGCGAGAGCGAGAGAGAGCGAGAGAGGAGTGTCCTCTTGTGCTGATGTTTCTCCTGTCTGGGCGTGCTGAAGCATTGGATGTCCAGCTAACACCAGCACTTTCCTACCGTGGCGTAGTAAATCTAATGCACACAGGACAGAATAAACATCACAGAAAGAAAGAGAGAGAGAGAGAGGGGGGGGGGGGGGGAGAGAGAGAGAGAGAGAGAGAGAGAGATAGATAGTAGATTATATAACACTACTCTGGCATATTCAGCTCCTCAGCTTTAAATAATTCCCCCCCCCCCCCCTCTCTCTCTCCTCCGGATGAGCGGCGGCAGCAGCAGGGCTCTGAGTCGGACGCCTTTTTCATCGACCCGGAGGACCAGCACCCCTCCTCCCTCTATCTTCCTGCTTGCTCCTCCCTCTCTCCTGCCCTCCCTCCTTTCTTCACTTTCTAGCCCCCTTGCTCCTTCTCCTCCTCCTCCTCCTCCTCCTCCTCCTCCTCCTCCTCCTCTCCTCTCAGCTGTGGATGCCCTCCTCACTTACAGTATGGACTCGGGAGGGGAAGGAGAAGAGGGTTGGATGGAGGACCAGTGGGAGAAATGGTAGGGCACCTCTCTCGTTCTGTTTTTTTTTTTTTTGTTACTGGCATGCAGCAATATGGCTGTGTGTGACCTTGTACTCTATGCATGGGTCTGCGAACATGCCTTTCTCTTGCTTGCTTTCATTGGATCTTAAAGCGCTGGGCAGGCATGCCCTTGAAGGGGAGCGGTGCATATGGCTGTGTGTATGTTTCTGTCTAAAGAAGAGGGGTAGAGCACGCAGCGGAGGTTGCTGCTTTATGTTGACCAAAATTAGGACCGGAGAACACACATCACATCCTTGCAGGATGTAGGAGATGAGCTGTTTGGATGAATTTGTGTCTTAAGAGTTTGTCTTCATACAACGGAGGATGAAAGGGAGAGGGGGTTATTGACAGTCCTGATCTATGTCCTGGTCCTGTCCTTGGACGAAGCCGGTGAATGAGAGACTGTTTGTAGCCTTGTAATCTCTCAGTGTGCAAATAAATGTCTGATTTATTAGAGAGAAATGGGTAAAAAAGTCAGGTTAGGCTCTACATGCAACTGCTGTGACAACTGAATGCTTCATGGGGCTTCAGGTTTATGTTACGTGAGGTAATTGAATCATAACAGCACAAAACAGATGCTAGTCCTAAGACACTGTAACATGGCAGGACATATTGAGGTGTAAATTATCCATAGTTGCGTAGATAACATAACATGACTTAATATATTGCAATAAATACATTAATATTACAATTATGTGGGTCGAATTCGGATCCAGTTGTTCATCTTTTTATTTTATTTTTTTGCCGTGGGGGAATTTTGGTCTATAATTAGGAGCTCATTTACATTTTTCTCTCCACATTCTATTACCAGAAGCGTATTTCTGCTCTGTCTTTAACAAAGTATGACCTTTTTTTCCTCTGTTAACTGCAGCAGGAAATGTAACAACTTGGGGGTCTGTAGGGCTTACCTGATGCATTTCTATATTAAAAAAAATGTAATATTCAGAGACAATCTTGTTAAAATAAAAGAAAAAAAAGCGATGACCCTTATTTATATTTGACCTTGCGTGCTACTTCGTAACAAAAACCGAAGTCAAGCAGTAGGTTAATGCTGTAACAGTGCTGTTGGGTCATAGCTGGATTCAGATAAAGACTAATGAGCTGGCCGGGCCCATCGTGGCCTGAGCATGAGGTCACGCTGTCCTTCATTTACACGAGCAGAGAGGCAGGCTGTGGAGGCACAGTAGGCTGCCCTGTCACCCCCCACTGTCAGAATAATGCAGGAGTTTATCCCAAATCCTTTGCAAACAAACTGAGACATCAATCCTGCAGTGTTGTTGCCCTCTGATAACATGAACTGTGGACAGAGTGACAGTGATGTCACATTTCTGAAGTGACATTTTAAAACCTGCACTGACGGAGCCCAAATTAAAGTCATATTTACTGTATCTAAACCAGGTGTAGTGGGAGAAAGATCATGCGTGCTGAGAATGGGATCAAAGTCACTGAATAGTGCATTCGTTATTAAAATATTCCCTGGAGAGGTGAACTTGAGGCTTAGCACACCTTAGACATCTGATTTAAGAGAATATACATTTTTGTTTTGGTTGTTTTCAGGTGACTTAGATTTCCTGGAGCTGGTCCGTCTGCCTGTTGGAAAACTACATCTTAACTTGTGTTTGCAGTGTCCTCAGCATTGGGTTATGACTTTTACACACATGCTTCAAAGTAACTTTGAGTTTAAAAAAACAACAGAGCATAGTAGCCTGTAGCATCTCATGTCCTGCCCTCCTAAGTTGCTGTTTTGTTGCTGGATTGCTGGATGTTTTTTAGGGCGCACTCACACTGTCTATCCGTACCGTGCCCCGTGCTTTAGGGTACTTGTCCCCCCCTTCCTCTCCCCCCGTGGCCCAGGCCCGTTTTTACTCACACTACCTGGGCCTCGGCAGAATGCTTCTTACTGCCTATACGTCATCACGCCGTAACACGCCACACGCATTGATCGACGTCATCGCGATGCATCGCTTTGTTTAAAAATCTTTCCATAGACCTCTGAGTTTTTGTGCAGCTTGTCCGACTGTTTTTGAATATTTCATCGACCAAATCTGCAGTAAACACTCCACCTCCACATCACACAAACGCGAACCTTTCGCCGCCATTGTTTTAAATGTCTGCGCATGGTCCCTCCTTCTTTTTTCTATGTCTGAACAGGCGCACATAAAATGAAGTCAGAACCGTCGTAGGCCTCGTGCTCGTGCTCGTGCTCGTGTTCGTGCTCGTGCTCGTACTCGTACACGCTCGTGCTCGTACATGTGCAAACGTGCTTTACAAAAGCCCACCTCTCTCAAACGGGCTGTGACCACGGTTGCACTCACACTGGTCAAAAGAGATAGACTTTAGCCATGAAACGTGCTGGGGCACGGTACGGATGGACAGTGTGAGTGCGCCCTTACTCCTGGCAACTAAAGCATGATCAATATTTTTATGGTTATGCTTGGGCAACTCTAAAGACTTTTAAGATCAAGTCAGCATTGAGATCTTTAATATACAAAAACATTTCCCCACAACCTTAAGCAGTGTTGAAGTAACATGTGACATGTAGGATGCAAACCTCTCTGTGTCAAACCACTCTATTCCAAACTTCTAACATTGAATTTAGTTTTGTACAAGAACAAGTTGGAAATAAAGTTAACAAATTCTAGGCAGCTTGGTTGGCAGAGTGGGATGTACAATGGATAGTATGAAGACAGAAAGCTGGTCCAACAGATTTCATCTCATTTCATCAAAAACTTTATGAGAATGCTGATAAAAATAACTAGTTATCATCTCACTTGAGGTACCTGGGTGCTCTTTAGGGTGTTATGATGTGACAGTGATGATATCGGTGTCAGCCTGTTGTTACTACGGTCCCAATGATTTGCTGCGTCTTACACTTTCATTGATGATGACATAGTAGATGTGTCACAGGGATCTCTGACCTAGACAGCCCGCCAGACTGCTGAGTCAGCCTGCAATGATCACTGTGAGTGCGTGAGTGAGATGACATTGTACAGGAATACAATCCCAGAGGATGAGGGTTCTGTTTTTTCTAATATATTGGTAGGCCTGCTTAGTGTTCATTCAGAACAATAGATGGGGTGTGAATAAGGTTTGTGCTGATCTTTTTCATGAGCATATGCAAAAGTGTAAAAGATTTGGAGGGTCCGGGTAGCCTAGGGGTCAGTCGTATCATGTAACTGCAATTTGTTGGATGTGACTACCCTCTCTCCTTTCTCACATTACCTGTCCATATGTTTACTGTCTACTATCAGAACTAAAGGCAAAATGCCCTTAAAGTAATTGTTAAAGTAAGTGTGAGACTTTTAGGAGGACACCCTGGCAGTGGTAAACTAGTATCAGGAGAAATGAAGGGTGTCTTCACATTACGGACCTTAGGGTTTTTTTCCTGAGAGTTTTGAGCTTTTTGGGAGGTTGGTGTGGTCCAGAAAAGCATATCTGTATGTATTATCATATTTAAGGGTAGGCTAAAAAATACCAACACCTCTCTGTATAATGCGGTACAGTTCAACAGCACCTCAATATACATCCTCCAAAATGACCATAGGGTTGAATCAACACCTCTAACAACAGTTTCAACAAAATTGAACATTTGAACCTTCATGAAAGCCAGATTTACTGCCAGACTGTTGTATTATATGGCATTTTTTTTAGCTAGTTGTACCCAATCGATGTATTCTCATCAACAGGTTCATATGATATTATAGAAAAAATGAAGCACACAAATCCATAGGACATTTAATGAAATGGTGAATGCAAGTCAGCCACAACGGTTGCTTTAGGTGTCGGAAAGGTTAAGGTACCAAAACTATCCGGAACCCATTATGTCACTTAACCTACAGGTGATGGTTAGGGTTAGGCATCAAAATGGCTTGGTTGGAATTAGAAACCTAGAAAAACATACTTCGAGAACCCTTGACTTGTATTGTAGAGCTTTCTTCAGCATCAAAAACAGGAAATAAATACATGGAAGATGCACAACTTACTATGCCTTACTTTTATTCGTTATATGTATGAACATTGCATGAGCAGCCTGACCTAATAAACTGATAAGTGAGAGCAGCTCGGTCCCTAGAAAAACTAAAGATTGATATTTAATGTTTCTGCAAACCGCAGAAGCGATGATGTGAAATGTTTTGGTACCTATAAGTGTCTTTATGAAGAGCTCTGGGCTTCCAGCTGACTGATGTTAAACCATCTACGTAATATGACGTATTTAGAGCAGGTGGATTTCGGAAGTCAGGCGATGTGGTGTAATAAACGTAATAAACTCCTCTTAGGGAGGAGTTCTGCGTGGATGGTTGGGTCAAACACACATCAGACTTTCACCCATGAGACCGCCTGTTTGTGTCCAATCCCATGTGAAAGTGATACTTTTAAACCCAAACCAAGATTTCTTTTCCCTAACCTATCCATGTAGTTTTGTTTCCTAAACCTTAGTAGTAGTTTTGTTTGTTTACAACGTTTACCATGTGTTTAAAAATGCAACCGTGAAGCCTTAAAAAGTGGCCTTGTAGGGAACGAGAACAGGTTGCAGCAGTTCAGAGGCGTTGAGATTCAACATACCTGCGGATCATTTTATTCTGTTATTCACTGAATGTGGGATATACCGTACTGGTAGAATTCAACATTGAATAAAATATTTATACCTGGGTTCAGTCCACCGCTGCAGTGCTTCTTGCTTGCTTGAAATCAATAACATTGTTGTGGCTGGGAGGCAGGTGAGGGATCATGTCCTTGTAGCTACACTTTGGGCTCTACAGGCCAACAACTGTATGAAAGAGGGAGGGATCTGCGGGATGAAGAACAAGCTTTGTTTACAGTATGGAGTTTGTATGTGTCAGATACTTACAAATTCAAATGTGTGTTTTAGATAGACATTACGTTTAAACAGGTGTTTGACATTAACTAACAGTCATATTAAATTTCAATACATGTATTTCTTTATTGCTTGAGTATGTCGTTTCCACTTGATGTTCTAAATGTTGCTGTCAGAAATGAAAAAAAAAAACATTTTGTTTTGTTTCTGCTATTTAAAACCTGGGACATCAAACCCACAGAGGAACCCAGAAATATTTTTTGTAGATATTGAAAATGATATCCTATTTGTTATTGGAGGTTTTTACACTGTAATGCGACCGCAAAGAGCCTTTGATGTGAGCGTGCTTGACATTGTTCGCCCTGTGCTACGCGGTAATGTGTGACAACGTAATTTGGCCTGTATTACACACTCGGTTGGTTTTTCTCTTGTGGCTGCATCCCTCTTTACCCACAATTCACTGCAGCAGAGGGGTCACCCTGTCCTGTCCAGGTGGTTTATCTCCCAGCACTTCATTTTCTCCTCCCTCATTCCGTCCATTCAATTTGTCCCCATGACTCTTTCCACCCCCTCACTGTCCGCTGCCTCTATTTGCACTTTCCTCTGGATTTAATCTACAGTCCCGACCCCCCCTCCCCCTTTTGTCCTTGTAAAGCCCCAATTATCGGGCAAAACCTGCAGTTTAGGGTTGAAATAAATAACACATTTATGGCTAATTGTCTCCTGGTTTCATGCAGTCTTTCTTTTCCTATCTCTTCATTTAATTTCCTTTACTATCCTTTCTCACCTCTCTTCTCATCCCCCTTTCTCTTCCTTCCTGTAGATGATGCTGATAACGGGGACGCTCAGGATCATATTGATTTTGTTCCTCTCCCACGCATTTGTCTCCGGTGTTATAAATTACATTTGTAGTGAATTGATACCCTCACAGTTTGTGTAATTCAAAAGCAGAGCAGTGTCCCCAGACCAAAGCCTGTCAATGCAATTTAGATGGAGACAACAAAGCAAAGAAACAAGTTCAGATGGCGCCTTAAGCCACGTGTTGTGACTTAGTCCTGATCATATTATCTGGTGGCTAAAGACAAGAAGAGCTGGAGACATGTTGGCAGAACTCATTTACCTGAATTATATGTTATGAATGAGGCATTTGTGCACATCTGATTGTGTATCATAGAATACTACTCTTTTTACTAGTATTTTCACTAAAGTACAACAGAAAAAAATATAAATTAGATTAAAGAACCCCATTGACTCTCTGTAAACGCTTCAGTCCTTCTGTATTTTGCCTGTCAACAAATCTCTGTCCGAGTACAGTTTCTAGTTGGGTATTGTCGATTTTAGCAAACTTCTCAGCCAGGAGTGAATAATGCATTTGTTGGGAACTATTTTCAGCTACTGATTTATACACATTTGTTACTCTAGTGAATATTTACAGCAGCACAAGGACGGAATATGAGTTAAATCGAGCCCTGGACACAGATATTTAAGAGACCCCCCACTGAAAGTCTACTTTGAGCTGTAGTTATTTTGGCTCTCTTTTTGTTCATTGCGCACTTATTTTCAGACTTTTTAATGGTTTTTTTTGGTTGTTTGGTTGTCGTTTTTCATCTTTTGCAGTGGTTTTGCTATATTGCTATTTTTAGACATTTTACGTCTCTATGTCATTGTTTTTCGTCTCTTGTGATTTCTTTTCTTGTTTTGTATATACTTGTGGTCATTCAGCATCTCTTTGTGTAGCAATATTTTGTGAATCAGGGCCCCTAACTTTATGGGCCCCTGGGCCTGTGCCTGGTAGGCCCGTTTAATAACCATACATGCAGCAGCAGCATGAACATTGTACAGTATTTAGGACTGTTATGCCCCAGTCTAGGGGGCCTAGGACACAACATGAAAAAGCCCCATCTTCCCCAAGTCCCAAGTGGCCACAAACAATGATTTGGTTTGATACTAAGAAAAAGGTTTTATTTACAAAAATAGTTAAAATGACAACAATAGATAATGATATATATATATAAGCTGAGCTATAGGCTTCAGGGTGGATTAAGGCCAAAATAACGAACAAAAGGTTCCTGTCTAGGAAATAATAAACCTTACCTAACCAAAGTTAAGAAGAAACAAATGACACAAGATTTACCTCCCTAACTCAATAAATAGGAAAAAAAACATGTTAACAAAAGTGACAGCCCATCCTTACTACTCAAAGAAACTAAAACTACTCAAAAGGACTACAAAGCTGCACTGAAGTGCGGCCTGTTGGGAGACGAGGAGGATGAGGAATAGCTCAGACGTCCTCCATCTTGGCTCTTTATAAACCCGGTAGTTTTCAGCATGCAGCAAATCAAGAGCCAGGGCCTGGAACCACTCCACCATTCATTGCACAGCTATGGCACACACCTATTTGCATAAATGATTGGAAGCAGAAAAAAACCCACAGGGCACACACACAGCACATTGCCTGAAAAATGACTGCAGTCATAACAGGACTGACCCAAAATAAACTAGCTGTATCTGCTGTGGTGACATATCACCTATTGTGAACATGTGGTTAGGCTTTGGAAACACAGATGGAACTTGTAAATATTAACTCATTGTTGGTTTTGGTCTTTTTATGGGGACATTGGTGGCCTTATCCTTTCTTGAAAATTAACAAAGCCATTTAATTAAGGTTGCAGGAGCAAATGCAGTCTGTTTTTTTTTTTTCACCTTGCAAGTCTGCTTACTGATGCTGCAGCTTTGTACGTTGGAGGACTTCTCGGTGAAGGTGGACGATTCTACTGGGTGATTTCTTAAAGTCTCCTCCTTTTTGTCATTTCTTTTCATCAGGTGTACATGTATTGTCATCTGAGATCCATTTTCCTTACTCATAGATCGCTCCTCTTTGTTTCTCTGTCCTCCTTTCCATCCTTTAGACCTTCTCTCCTCCCTCCTTCAGGGCCTCATTATTGAGGTGAACAGATGCTTCTACACACACTATGTGTCTTTCATACCCCTATTCCAACACGTGATGGCTAAAGATGGCTTCAGCTGTGCGTAATTTTGCAAGAGGAGACAGCTGCGCCGTCGATGTAGCTTAAAAACTGACATTGAGCATTGTGCAACTACAGGGGGATCATAGCTGTACAAGTTCACCTGGTTTCTGTGACAGCTTGCTTTTATGCTCCTCGTGATCACGACTGTCATCTTCTCTTTCGTCCCTCCTAATAACATTTTCCTGCTCTCTGACACCGTCTGTTATGCCCAGGAGGCTGCAGTGTAAAGAGATAACAGGCGGACATAATTACAGATGGGGAAAAGTGAAGCATTGTTTACTGGAAGCTAATTGAATCCTGCCACAGACAGCAGGATGGTACATTTCCCTGCCTGACACTGGAGTGAGGTCCAGGGTTTCTGCAAGAGCAATCAATCATGTTCCTCCCTGCAAAATGTAAACGTTGTCTTCCAGATCCTGTAGTACTTAATGAGTAAGATCATTCAGCTCGGGCAGAGGCTTGCACACTGCTCAGTATCTTGTATGACTGGCTGTTTTGTTCAAAAGTTGATTGGCAATACATTTACAGTGGATATTCTTGATCCCCAGATGATGAATCCTAATGTTTTTGGTCGCCCATGGCCCACCGTCCAGCGCCATATCATCATGTCAACTCCACCAGAAATAAACCACGTCCAACTAAGTCATGCCCTGAATTTTACTGAGCACATTTAGGCTCCCTAGAGGATGAACCCCTTTAAATCTGGATGCTACGAGCTATGCTTTCCTTGCTACGACTTTTAGTTTGGTTGAAATAAAGATTGAATAACTTCTTTAGTTTTGTACACGATTAAAGATGTTCATGATTGGAATCTAATTTTAAACTCCATCTCTGGATAAATAACTTGAACATGTGTTGTTTCTGTTATTGAGCTAGGGTTAGTTAAGTCCCCTGAAGTAGATTTTTGTTTTTTTACAGTAAGATCAGAGACTGAGCTGCCATCTGTGATGATACATTTCCACTGCGTTTCAGTCTTCTAATCACCTGATGTCTAATGAGAAGGTGTTTAGCTTTACCGGGCTGTTTAACCAGCAGCCACATAAACAATCCGCTTCCCATCGCATCCTCCCACCAGTCAGATGTTGTTGTCACTGGCCAGGGAACACTGCTTCCTGGTTGTGATGAGAAAGTGCTAGCAGTTGTTTTTATTTAATTTTTTTCTTCCTGTACCCAAAGAGAATCTTAACTTCTTTTTTTTTTTAAACACAGAAATGGCCAAAAGAATACCAACAGTTTGGTTATCGTCATTAGAGGGATAAGCTTTAGTGGAGTAGTGAAAAATCATGGTAGCATTTTACTTTGATCTCCCAAACCACTATTTAGCATTTACATTAACGCACTATAATGTAATTATAAGCACAGTTATTAATGTACAATACCTATAAACAATTGATGTATCTAATATGATAATGTGTTTCTCCATCATATAATAGATGTGATGAACCATTTATTACATGTTTATACTGCCTATCAATATAAAACACAGGGAAGTTACCAAAATAATCAGTGGAATGATTACAGTAAATTTGGGTGTGAAATTGAAATGGCTTTCAAATGGTTGTAAAACAGAAACTAATTCTAGTTTTATGTGGACTAACTTTAACTTTTGACACATGTCCACTTGTTTGATGTGTCATAGGGCTGTGGGGCGGCAGTAGCTCAGTCCATAGGTGAATTGGCTGGGAACCGGAGGGTCGCTTTTTCGAGTCCCTGTGTGGACCATGAATGGAGCGTGGACTGGTGGCTGGAGAGGTGCCAGTTCATCTCCTGGGCACTGCCGAGATGCTGTTGAGTGACCCCAAACTGCTCTGGGACACCTCTCTATTAATTGCATGTATATAGGCCCTGTTTGTGCATGTGTGTGTAACATGAATAATAATAGATCGAAAACATCAATTTTCCCATTGCGGGATTAATAAAGTAATTCTTCTTCTTCTGGCCTGGGGTCGTTGTTACCCTGTCAACAAGAGATTTTGAGATGTAGCGATGCTTCAGATGAGTGCTGAAGGATTTATTGTTGTTGTTTTTTTCTTCATCTCTCTCTCTCTTCTCCCCCCCTAATCTTGCCCCTCACCCAGGTTGACCCATGACATCAGCCTGGATGAGTTTGAGGATGATGACCTGTCGGAGATTACGGAGATCACAGACGAGCGCGGGATGAGCCTCAACTGCAATGGCCCAGACATAAAGGTAAGTGGCCTCGATAAAGCGGTGGTTCTCATCAGATCTCATTAAATAACCCTTTAGAATCTCACAAGGAAGTCTCCCACTCTTCAGGCAGTTTTATGTAGCTGATGATGGTTTGTGAAGGTTATTAAAATCAACTGTAGACCACTTCTTTTTTCCCAACTACAAGTGAAGAGCAAATGATTTAAATTAGCACCTTTTGAAATCTGCCTCCTGCTCTGATTGGGAGCCACTAAAGGAGAGTTCAGTGGGAGCTGATTGGTTGAGTTTAATGTTTTTAGTTCGTGTTTCTGCTGTGAGCCCTCATTTTACATCACACTTCAAAGTGCAAAATCATCAGTAATGTTGGTCATTGTCGCACCGTTTAAAGTGAAGTGCAGACTTGTATGCTGCTGAGCAGGAGAGCAGTTTTCTTCTTTGGTTTCCATGCACAGAGGTCGAGCGTAGGTTTGGTGCTTTTGTTTTCAATCTGCCTTTTCACAAATCTGTCGTGCTGTAAACCTCCTGCCGAGATTTCGGTATGATTTGAGGTAGGGCTGTTTTCAGGTTACGTCACCTGTCATCGCTGAAAAGTCGCTGAGAAACAAGTTGGTACTTATGTTGAGCACAGCAGCAAGGTGTGAAATCAAAGAGTTGTAAACAGCCCGGGTTTTGCTGCTGAAATGTTTAGCACTTCTTAATATTTCATGGCAGCACAAATCTGCTGCAGGTCTCGACTCTTGTACCGTGTATGGGGACATAGTGTCTGTGTCTGGCTCTGCCGGACTCACAGCTGGCCCCCATGAACGAAAAGGAAATACTATACTATATCTTAATAAGTCTCAAACAATCATTCTGTTTTACTGTTATTTGCTTCGAACTCCCTGCCAAACTTGCTGTAAACTTCCTGTTTTTTCTGTTATTTACAGTAAAATCAACATTTTAACAAAACAAAGAGGAGAAGCTGATTATGCTACGTCCCTCTAAGTATTTGAAAATCAATAGTAACCAGACTATAGGATCCCACTTCATCCCATTTGTTAGCATTTAAAATGCACGATAATAATTTAACAAAAAAAATAATGAGGCTAGCACAAGCTCAGGCTCATTTCATAAAATTCTATGTGGCATTTTGTCTTGAACAGCTGCTACATTCAACTTCCTGCTAGCAGAGGAAAGAGGCCAGAGGCAGAGAGGCCTGATAGATGACGAGAGAGCTGCTCTGTGAAAACCTCGAGTCTGATCACATGTGATTGCCCCGTTGCATCCTGGTTATTCGAATAATTCCCTCTGAGTTGTTTACTGTTTATTCAAGTCTTCTGAAACTTCACTCGAAGTGGATACTTCAGGCACCACGGGCCTACCAGCACCTTGGTTTTATCATGTTTTATTGGCATAAAAATGAGTGGGTCATTAATGGAAACTGTAGCGAGTGGGAAGGGCGAGAGTGTGTGTGTGTGTGTGAGAGAGACATAGAGATAGACAGAGAGAGAGAGAGAGAGATGTGGAGTGGTTCAGAGGGAGAAAATAAGCAGAGGTAGATTTATTATTCTGTCAGATCTCTCCGGCTCTGTTCCCAGTGAAACCCTCATCACCTCTGCCTCCTCAATTCAGTGCTGCTCCCGTAACCAAGGCAACAGGAGGGTCGATAGGCTTTTTTTCAGCGTAATTTATGCAGATAATACAATTTTTATTTTTTAATCGTGTTTGATTGTTTTAGTGACAGAGGAGGAAACCACTATTACAAGGTGGTGGACATTTTAAGGTTAAAAAGCCTTTTATCCTTTTCCCTCTGCCTTTTCTTGTCTTCCTATGACCGGTAAACATGAGACAGTTGTGACAGCAGCGACAACAAACCACACGTGTCATTAAGTGCTGTCACTGTCAGGACATGAGAGAAAGTATTTGGCTTCAGTGTATGTTGAGAGTGTCAGCTAAGGGTTCTTTGTAAGATGGTTTTGCAGGGAAAGAGCAGGCTCCACTGGTTGCTCTCTAATGTGTTTTTCTTCCATCTGTCAGTCTCATGTCATTTAGCCTGTTTGTTGAGCATGGATTGTCTCCCTATGTTAGTTTTGTCGCCCATCACACACAGCCCTCTCTGTGCATGAATGTGCACAGCTCTATGCAGCGAGATAAACACAAAAGGTTGAAAACAGCTGTGTAAAAACAGGGTTTTTCAAAAGATTGTCTTTCTTACCTTCTTGTTTTTTGTTATTAAGGCTGGTCATTTATGTTTGTTTGTTGTTGGACGTGTTTGCGCGTGCGCGTGTGTGCGTTTGGCTCAGTGGTGAAAGGGTTCTTTAACAACATCTAGAAGGTGTTGCCGCCATGTTAATCTGAAACGTAAATCTCTGAGTAGTCAGTGCAGTTCTTGATGGTGGTGATGTTGTTTTTATAGCCTGGAAACATCAGAGAAATCATCCAAATTCATGTTTCATTTGTTCTGGCAAATACAGTAGGTCTGGCCCCTCTCCCATACAGACAGATTCCCAGTGTCTTGATATCATACTAACCAATCACAACCATTTATCTTGTGTGGGGCAGTTTTGAGACAATGGCGTCCAGTCTGCAGGTCTGTTCAATACAATTTTTCCGGCTCATGAAACTCACATCTAACGGTAAAATTAAGCAGCGCTGATCAAATATGACTCGATATTCTGTTACTGTGTTGCCAATGTCTCACATAAAACGTTTTTGGAATTGCATTTTGTTGTACTGTTAATCTGTAATTTGAGAAATGTTTTGACCCGGCCGCCATTTTTTCTCACTGGACAAGCCCCACTGTTTCATCGCTGTGATTTCAATATTTTATTTCTATATTGAAATTACATTTGTGTACACTAAAGTTGTTCTGTTGTGTATACCTTAACTGTGTTGGGGACTCCTCTCCTGCCGGGGGAACTCCTCTCCTGCAGCTACTTGATTGCCCAAGTTACAAAAACATCACAGATAGTGTCCAAGAGGAGCTTCTTAGGACAGTCATTTGTGCTAGTTAGTACAAGTCACATCATCTCCCTGAGTGATAAAAAAATGGACTTGTGGTTTGCACTTAATCCGGAAGTTTACTATAAACCTTTGAACATAACGCTGAAAGCAAATCACTCTCAATGACCTGAAATGTCTTTAGCATTTAATCCCCACCAGATGGAGGAGCTTGTCATAAGGTACAAAGTCCGAATCCACAACAACTTAAATCTGTGCTTACGTTTTAAATTGCTGATATTTTCATTCAGGTTTTTTGACATCAGCTAAACCAAAAAATATTTAAAAATGTCATCATTAAATTAAATAATTCCACATCACATGAAAGTATCACTTGCAGCTCTTCACCCACTCTGCTGCTCTACAAAGTGCAGCTTTCAGCCTCTTTTAGCTCTTTGTTTTGGTTCTCTAGCTGCACATTTAGCTAAAGGGGACTGTTTTCGGCAAACAAGACTCTGATAATCTTGCTTGTGTTGATGACCAAACCATTGCTAAAAGTAGAGTTATTATTGGACTTGGATTCATCAAGCGGACATAGACACACAATCATCTGGTGCTGTGAGTTTATCTTTCTTTTTATATTATTTGTTTGTCCTGCAAATATAAGATGTGCATAACAACATAGTTACCGTCAGGTTGTTTAGAGATGGAAAAAAGAGGTGAGGACCAGTAAATAAATGAACTGGGCCAGACTGTAGTTCTTTCTGCTTTTGTCATCAAAGGCCTTTATCTTTGTTTCCATGTAAAAAGTGCAAGGTGTTTGATGGGGGCCCAGCCTTTTTATCAATGTATGAGGAGGCGGTGCAGCTGCAGGATGTCAGGGAGCACTTTATGAAGAGCCACACACACACACACACACACACACACACACACACACACACACACACACACACACACACACACACACACACACACACACACACACACACACAGAGCGGTGACCTCATCAGTGAGCTCATCACCCCAGGGGAGTTTCAGGATACATCTTGTCTCATCAATAATGGACAGTCACATGGGGAGAGCCCACCCCGCCAGACAGACGTGTTGCCTGCCTAGGTGTGTGTGTGTGTGTGTGTCTGTGTGTGTGCGTGTGTGCGTGTGTGCGCGTGTGTCCAGGGGTTTAAAAGGAGGGGGTCAGAGGGTCTGTCCAAACTGATGCAGACATTTTATATAATCTCTTGCAGGTCAAACTCAGCTCTAATTTGATTAGCATGTACAGATTTTACAACAATATGAAAAACATTTAAATGTCTTTTCCTTTTCCAGTCTTATTTACATAATCTTTGCAGCTCCTCGGTTTCTGGTTGAAAAGGCTCAGTGGTTGTGGACAGGAGCTCTAAATGGAGAGAAAAGGGTGGACTGGGTAATGTATTTGAATTAGTGTCCGCATGGCTGTAGTTATGAAGGGCTAATGTGGAGCAGCTCAAGTTCAGAATGAAGCATAAAGAGATTTGGTGTTCCTCAGAGACATGAAATGACTGTGTGCGTGTGCGTGCGTGTGCGTGTGCGTGTGCGTGTGCGTGTGTGTGTGTGTGTGTGTGTGTGTGTGTGTGTGTGTGTGTGTGTGTGTGTGTGTGTGTGTGTGTGTGTGTGTGTGTGTGTGTGTGTGTGTGTGTGTGTGTGTGTGTGTGTGTGTGTGTGTGTGTGTGTGTGTGTGTGCGCGCGCGTGCGTCTGTGTGTTTGAAAGAGAAAAGCCATTTGCCATGAGCGAATGGTTGAAAAAGCCAAATGTCGGGGAGGGGTCAGATAGAATGGGCAATAACATTAAGTGACTGTAGAAACACACATTAGCACGATATTGTATCTACACACAGATCAACTCAATGACAACACTGCATGCCCCTTGTTAACCTGACATCCCCCGTATCCATCCCTTAGTAGCAGAGAGAGAGAGCAGGGGCAGAGGGGGTGTTTAGTTGAATATGTTAGTCCAGTATGTGTGAGAGTTAGAATCTGTGGCCTGGACCACGGCTCTGAAATATCAGCTAACTGTGCTGTGTATTGATTAATCAATGGCACTGTCCATGGTGCTGAAGTAGCATTTAGTTTATTAATTGTGACTCAGTGGAGTCCAGTCCTGGTGACAGTTTTACCTTGGATCTGTCATATTTTCAAAACTCTAAAGCTTTATTTAAAACCATAACCAAAAGAATTGTGGGTTCTTGGGTGAACGAATCTGTCTCCATGATCAAAATTAACAAATCACCGTCTAGGCTGCCCCCTGTTGTCATAATGTATAAAACAGAGACTTGTGTCGAATAAAATGTTGGATCGACTTCAACAAAACACTTAAAAACTTTGTTACTCTCTTCACACTATCCAAAATTATAGAATCCAGTGTGACTTTTATTTGACTTTGCAGTCTGAGAAATGTTATAGACCATTATTTAGTCCTGTGACTAACAACTTAACAAACAAATTATTTCAAATAACAGCACATTTGTGCAGTCTGAACTTCCAAGATTAAACACACACATTATACACACTTATTATATTTCCCAAAAACAAAGACGTTTAAAATATGCCTATGCAAATCTCTTTTTATAAACATTTGAAACATTGAAATTCCTTTTTAATTGATCTTTCTATTTATTCATAGTCTGAAAAAGGTGTAAAAACACGGTCAGTACTTATGAGCTTCATGTCAGTTAAGACATTTTGTAACAAGCATGCCATCGTATTTCAATTTAAAGTTAAGGGGGAGGGGTATTTTTGTGTTTGTACATCTAATACGAATATTCCTAAAAAGATATCTCTACGTGATATTTCTTTATATTGGCCTTGTACTTCATGGCTTTGTGAATGTTGTTACAATACTTGTGCCAATAAAGAGAACTGATGTTATTAAACTCTTTAAAAACCTGTGTAGCAATAAGCATAATTTATTAATAGTGCTTGACTACATCACGACACATCAGTAAAACAGATCTCATTAACACAGAAGAGAGAAAGAGAGAGAGAGAGAGAGAGAGAGAGAGAGATAGAGAGAGCGAGAGAGAGTGAGAGAGAGAGAGAGGGAGTAAGCAATACAACGAAAGAGAGGGGCCAGCAACACACAAGAGGAGAAGACCTATTTCCATGGCAACAGTGTTCTCTCACCTACCCCGTGTGTCAGAGCTGAAAATACATGCAATACAGTGTTGGCTCACACACACACTTACACTATGGATACAGCTCACGTCATGTCGTCCCCACATGGTTACAGCAGAGAAGAAGCTGCCTCATCAACACAAACAGGAAGAGGAGAAGCCCTCTGTGTCTCTGGTCCTGTTTAAAGCATCAGCCACTCTCATACTGTATGTTGTTGTTTACTGATATTCAGCTGTTGCAGATATCCGTGCATTTCCATGGGCACCGGCACCCTGTTTACCACGAGTGATCAGTTTGATAAGCAGCAGTAATATCTGTCATTTACAGGGTTTAGAGTGAACAGGCTTTTGTCTTTACCGTGGTTAGCATGGGTTCACTTAATGCTTTTTTAAATACCCATTCAGAGGTAAGTTGAAAACACTTTGACAGGATGCATGATAGCATTGTTATGGTTATGTGTGCAAACTATTTAAAAAAAATATATAAATATCAACATTTATTTTGACTCATATGTGTCGAACTGATGAATTTAAGTCACGGGTTCAGTCTCCTGCTTTGGTCTCCAACAACTCCTGAGAAAATACATGGTATTAACAACTAGATGTTCCCCTTCTCACCATCTTAATGCTAACTTTGTCTGACTGCTGTTTAGTACAGGGGGTTTGTCAAAGCTTTTTCAAAAGCTAACTGCAACCGCTAGAAACAAGGATGACGGGGCTGACATTTTTAGGCTGGGAAACCAAAACAACAGGGAAACTCATGTTGTAATTCTCTGTGGGTTTGACACTTCATGTCGCCAATTTCATGGTACACGTAGTCGGTTTATCCTCTGTTGCAGTAAAAGTAGTGATTAGTGCAGCTTTTTAGAGTCATTCCAGGTTCTGTGGGTCGCTACTTTATTTGACAATCCGATGTTAAAACACAGTCCTAGACTTTTTTTTAAATTAAATGCTAAAAATCTCTAGATTTCAGTAATATTACACATTGTATGAAGCAGTGCATCACATTATTTAATATACAGCAAGAATAAAAAACAAAACAAATGGTAATGACAATTTGTTTGTGACAATTTGTTTGTTTTTAACATTTTTAACGTCTATATGGTGTTTTTTATATTCTACAAGACATATGAGCCGATGCCATGGCTGAGCAGTCCTAATCTTGAACCTGCTGTCCCATTAGAATCAAATCTTGGCTTCATATATTGTCTTTTTTTTTTTACTTTTCTCTTGTTTTCCATTAAAACTGTATTGATTGCATTATTGCTTTTTTCTGGGTTGTTATATTTGACCTATTGGTCTGCGATTGCTCCGCTCGGACTGCTCTGATTGGTCGAGGGAAGAGCATCACCGTTGCATCAGGGCAGCAGCATCTCCTCAGCCTCCTTATCGTCACTCAGCCCCTTGTCTCCTAGCAACAGGGGCCAGAGCTCTCTTAAAGGGGCCAGCAATAATTTGAGGTCATACAACATGACGGTAAGAGTGGAAGCCCACTGCATTAGCAGACATCGATTGTCGGCAGGGAACAAAGATGAACAGGTGGAGAGAGAAGAGTGAACAAAGGGAGAAAGATGGCAGGAGAGGGGCTGGGATGGGATTACAGGCACAGAGACGTGATGTGACTGAGCTGAAAATACAGGAGGAGGCGGACAGCAAATCAGATAGGGGGATGGATGGATGAATTGATGAGTGATATGATTGATTGATAACCCAAACAAACATTTGGGTTAAAGCTCAATTAGCTACACCCTGCAGTGGCATTTTAAATGGTGAGCGTCATATGTTGTATTTACCTGTGACCAATGACCATCTCAGCATAAAACAACTGGTAAATACAATGTGATATATGTGATATATCTCTCTCTAGTAACAATTTGACAAAGACTGCCTGAATGCACCATTAAAAAAGCCTATCTCGACTACAATTGGAGAGATGTTTTGTAAAGGGATACCTTTTGTACTGGAATTAACTATTAAAAAGGACTTTCAAGGAGGCGGCCCCTGAATAGAAACGCAGCTGCAGCACTTCCCGTTTTAGTCCCAATTCAAAAGCTTCCTTCTTTTTGGAGAGAGAGAGAGAGACCTCTGGATATCTGTGATCAATGTTTGGCTGCATACAAATGTGCTCGAAGGCAACACTTAGCCAGTGGAATTGGATTAACCTCCATTCCATTCACCAGCTTACGGTCTGCAGCTGCGCGCACAAAAACACACACATTAATACCCGCTATAGTATCTGCTTCAGTTACAAAGGAAAGCACATGGTATAGTCTTCATTATACAGTCATTCATCAAGGTTTGAATAAACACACATGCTGTCTATTATAAGCAAAGGATTAAGTACTGTGGATATGCCTTAATGATTATTACTCAGGATATGAATGCTGTTTAGTGAATGGATGTAAAATAAGGACTTAAGTCTACTTCAGTGCTATCACTGATCTTCTCTCCTGAGATGCTCCAGACTGTGGTGAATGTTGTTATCATGGTGGCTGAGTGTGAACACACTTGTTACTTTGCTGTCCTCCTGTCTCTGAAGCAGCTCTGGTGCAGCTCTTTAAGAAGTATGTTGGTTTTATTTACCTATTTATTTATTACCCTCAGTGCTCTGGTCCATGGCTATCACATACCAATCAGGATGTTACTGATTTGAGCGATAAATCCATATTATCATTCAGCCTTGCACTGTATATGTTTAGGTAATATCTATATGGAGAAATTCTGACTCTCAAATCTTGTGTTTAAATTGGTGTTTACCAGCTTTATTCTACTGTAGTCTATCTATTGATATAGCTATGTTGTTTTCATGTATGTGCATTATTTGATTTGAGTAATGGCTGGGTTGACTGCATTATAGAAGGGATGATATGATTTTGTTCTATAAAACATCAAACCTTAGTTTACTATGTGATTCTGAATACTAAATCTCAATTTATTTATATTAAGATAATGCTGCCAAGTTGTTTGAGTGTTGAAATATTGGATTAGACTCTTGTGCAAATTTTGCCAAAGTCTAAATCATTCATGCGGAATGAAAGTCAGGGGGAAAGACTGTCCATCAGGAATAAGATGTCAAATGACACATCAAACTGACGTTTGCTTGGGATTGTTTGATATTTCCGATTTAGAAGTTTTTTGCCTCTAAGCTGATGCATAATTCGGTCTGGTTTTACTTATTTCTACATTCTGCTTGTGGTGTAGCTCTTACTTGGTTAAAAGCTTAAGACTCTGACATTGCGGGTGGTGTGTGTATGTGAGTGAGCGATGTGGCGCAAAGAGGGAAGCTAAGGACTGTAATAGGCTTAACCGTGATCTTGCAGAGATAGTGATGGTAAGTGCCCAGTGCCCTCTGACTTACTCTGTCTACCAGATGACACTTGTGTTCATCACTTGCTTTGATTTTAGCAGCGATGCAAAGGATTGTCAAAATGAATTGAATCACAAAATGAAACAACGGCTCTGAATTGGTTTTGTAGTTTTTGTGGTTTGTGGTTGGCTTTTTAGGCAGGATTGAGAATGGAAACTTCATCTTTGTGGGTCAGAGTGAAGAAATCAACAGAATAAGACTATGAGTCCAAGGCCATGCAAGTGGCTCTGTAAGGCTGTACTCGGGCACAGCTGTGCTTTCAGTCAAATGCATACATCAATGCTAATAAGTTGATGTGAAGCAGGGATAATGTCATCACTGTTGTGGTTCTTTTGTCATTGATGGTGGTGCTGGATAAGAGGTCAGGGGTTTAAAGCTGATACAATGCATCCCTTCGGGACCATGTGTGTACTTAATTTCTCAGCAATCCATCTAATAGTGGTTTAGATATTTACTTTTTTTTTAAAACCCACCCCATGGTGGCACTAGAGGAAAGGTGATGGAAACACCAGAGTAAGATTCATGGTTTTGGAACGAATCCATGAATCCATCTCATGGACGTAGACATGTTTCACTGACCGTAAAAACTTTGTTTGGTAATAGTAGAGGACACCTCATAGGACCCCCCCCCCCCCAGAGTCAAAATGAAGTGGTCCTCCTGTTACTGTGAATATGTTTCAAATTTCATTGTAATCCATCCTACAGGTGTCAAGATGTTTCCCACAGAACCACACATGCCACCAGGGATCCCCACGGGTCTCTCTATAAAAATCCATGTCTATCCATTAAGTCATTTGTTCAGGTCTTTCAGTCTGGACCAAAGTTGTGGACTGAAAGACCAGGCTGGCAACCAGACAATTGCAAAGCTCTACAGATTTTCTTTTGAGAACTTGCATAAATAACAAGTCTAAAGAATATTTAAATATTTCTTCTATCATCATGACAAACAACTGCTCTTACTGTAGAAACAGGCTGTCCTCATTCCCTGTTTGTATGTATAACTTCAAAAAGCGATGCAGTGTAACTCGTATGTAATCAAAGTATTTATTACTGTACGTCCAGATAAGGGATGTATATAGAGAATGGTCCGAAGCAACGAAGGACATCAGGTGACATAGAAATCAGGTGACATAGTATAAGAGTGGTAAAAATCTACGTAGAGAGGTGGGTTGGGGTGGAAGGGTCCCAAAACACCGCCATAGTCCCGTACCGGTCACCGTTTCACAGCGTTAAAAACAATTTCATATTTTGTAAGATAGAATTGTTGTGCATAAGTTTTCGATATCATGCGAACAAGTTGGTGAGAATACAATGCAACAAGCCACCACCGCGGCTTCTGCATGATATAAAGAAGACGTCAACGGGCCATCATACGCCAGTCACTGATTGTTTCAAATAACACACATTGCTCATTGCTAACATGAACACAATCGGGCTAGGTGAGAACTCAAACAAAATCAAATCAACAGCAGTCTTCATCAAAAGGCCGGGACTAAAATGAGAAGAAGAACCTGTGAAACTGAAATATGATAAGCAGAGCGACAGGCGTTTGCATTCACCCTTCATTTTTGTAGGTAAATGTTTTTATGTAGAGAAGCTGATGCTGGGAATAGTCTCTGTCACTTTCACTCTCTGCTTCAGCTCACTGTTGGCTGCGAGAGCGTTACAGGCAGAGAGCAGAGCAGCTTCTAATTGGCCAGCTCCATCTCCTCATCCCATCCACACACGCTCGCTCTCTCTCTCGCTCTCTCTCTCTGTCTCTCTCTCTCTCTCTGTCTGCCTCTCTCTCTCTTCCTCTGCCTCGACTGACGGTGTGTTTCCTCCAATCCCTGCAGGGCCATGTGAGGCGAGGAACCAATAGCATGTCGGGGCGGGCAGAGCTGGGTGCCGTCGGCCAGCTCCAGGCAGAGATGCTGCATTTGGAACTCATCGACGGTGCTGACTGTTACCACGGTGACAAAGACTCCTTGAAGGCGTCCGCCATCGCACCCCAGCCAGTCACCAAGGACCCTGCGGCACCTGTTACCATGGATACCTACAGGCCCAAGAGACCCACGACCCTTAACCTCTTCCCGATTGTGCCACGCACACAGGTAGAGACTGAATTAACCTTACACACACACACACACACACACACACACACACACACACACACACACACACACACACACACACACACACACAAAAACACAAGTAAGTGTGTTACTTGTGGCAGATAACTGAATATTGATTAAAAAGCAGTAGGAGTGGACTGTCAGTGAAGAAAATTTTTAACTGTCTGCCTGTCTGGGTTCCTCCTCATACGCAAAAATGACATTTAAAAATGTAAATATGAATGAACAACCTGCGTGACATCACCATTGGATTCACTACAGTCGCTTCTCTGACAGGATGTGTTTACTGGAATGAACAATAGCCTCAATTGTCAAGACAGAGATTTTTTTTCTCCCCCTTGGTGCCCGTCTCTGTTTGTGTTTGAATGCTGCTCGAGCTCGTGACTGTGTGTATGTGTGCTCTTGTACTTCAATATTAGGGGGAAAATGTGTTTTCTTCAAAGGGCTGTTTGAGTGTTACTTGTATGCTTAAGGATAGAGTAAGGTTTATCTTAAGGGTAGGAGCTACAGAATGTATGGTGTTAAAAAGGGCCCTCACAAGTATAGACATACCAACATGAGTATGTATGTTTGATTGAGGCTGTCTATGTGTGACAGTTCATGGATGTGTGTCTGACCACCTCCTGTTTATACCAGAGCTCTGGTCTATGTTTTCCTTCACTAAATGGACACACTACTGATGTGTATGCATGTGTGTTTAACTACAAGGTCCTTCAAATTAAACAACAGAATAAATAATAAATATCTACCCTTACCTTACCATGATACAGGGGTTACATTACAATATATTGCAAAAAGCGGTGTCACAATTTCAAGTCTAAACTGAAAATAATTTGAGATGACATTTGACATACATGAAATTATGGCCTTAGAAAAAAATTAACAGTTATATCACACTTGGTACCATGTAACCGTGTCAACTCCTTGGGAGGACAGCATCGGATGACAGTTCGATGAAAGTTCCTATTCAATTAACACAAAACAATGCAATCTCAAAGAATATGAGCCTTCGTTAATTAGTTGTTGTCTGTAATGTGTCAGTAAACAATTACATGCATTAGACACAGAACAACATTAGCATTCACTTGGAGTCATGTGCTCACCTGGTGAATGCAAGACCAATCCTCAATCTCCACTAGCACACAACAGAAGTATGTGACTCTTTAGCTGCATTATGCTCCACATGCTCACCAGCTAGTCGCTAACTTTATCCGTCTGCTGTTTGACATAGGATGGGTGGGTTTATCATAAACTTTTTGGGGCAAAGCGCCTCTTGCTGCTGAAAATGATATTAATGGGAGAAGCTTAACCACGCAGTAAATGTGCTGTAAAACCAAATCTATGTGCTAAAAGAGGATAAAGAGCTCTGCAGAGCTTTAGAGTTGATGATGATTCTCTGTGGGTTTCCGTTGCAGATCACATGCACCTGTGAGGTTCTGTAGAAATGTAAATGCATGGTGATATTCTTGTTACGCAATGTAGGGCTGCAGCTAGTGGTTCTTTTCATTATCAATCTATCCGGCGGTAATTTTCTTGATTATTTGATTAGTTGTTTGGCCTATGAAATATCAGAAAAAGGGGAATGATTCGATTATTGTTTCCCAAATCCCCAAGGTGACATTTCCACATGGTTTGTTTTGTCCGCGCCACATCCAGTTTGCTGTCATAGGGAACTTAAGCAAAACCATAGAGAAAAGAGAAATCTGAGAATTTGAATCGATTATCAAAAGAGTTGCTGATTCATTTAAAAGTTGACAACAAATGGATTCATCGACTATTCATCGCAGCTGTAATGCAATGTATACAGTGATATGTTGTGAGTTATGACTCATACACCCCCCCCCCACACACACACACACACACACACACACACACACAGTGCAGGCTGTCAACATGATCAACCAAGCAGCTCAATATTTCTCTGCGCTTTGTTCTTTGCTCAGCTTCCATGAGGCGAAAAAAAGGCTGGTGTGTGTGTGCTGTCAAAACTGGAAAGTATAAAGGAAATAATTGCTGTGAAACATTTTTCTTCCTGGGAAGTATCTTCCTGTCTCCTGGGACATTGTTCACACTCTTCAGAAACTGCAAAAGAAAACTATATTTCAGTGTTGAGTGGTTGAACGCTTTCCTGAAAGTGGCCTTTGCATGAACTATGAAGACATGAAGCAACAGACAACATCTTATAAGCGTAACATCCATCAGCATCAGATCTCGGGCTCATTTTGATTACTGGACTTTAATGCTTCGGGTGTAGCTTAACCATATTTGCAGATGATGTTGTGGTGTTTGTAATGACGTTGTCTGTTTTGATGTGAGGATCTAGCTGTTTGCTAACTTTAATTTAACCTAATCTAACCAAACCACTTTGAGGTCAGAAAAGCCTTTTGTACTGCTGTGACATCGTTATCGACATGTTGCATTTGATTGAGGAATTGTTACCGTCTAATAATAAAGAATCGGGTCAGCTCGATAACAAGTTGAAGATGTACAAAATGAGGAAAGTCTTGATTAGCGACTGTTCAGCCATCCGTGAGGAACTCGGAGTAGAGCCGATGCTCCTTTGCGTTGAAAGGAGCCAGTTGAGGTGGTTCAGGATCATCTGGTAAGGATGAACCCTGGGCGCCTCCCTAGGGAGGTGTTCCAGGCACGTCCAGCTGGGAGGAGGCCTCGGGGAAGACCCAGGACTAGGTGGAGAGATTAGATCTCCACACTGGCCTGGGAACGCCTCAGGATCCCCCAGTTAGAGCTGGTGAATGTGGCCCGGGAAAGGGAAGTTTGGGGTCCCCTACTAAAGCTGCTGCCCCCGTGACGACTCCAGATAAGAGGCTGAAGATGAGATGAGACGAGATGAGACGAGATATGAAACAAATATAAATACGATTTTTTTTTTAACTAAGACCCTATAGTTTCTGTGGACAGAATATTAACCTTTTCTGTCTAAAACAAACATAACTTACACTTTTAATGAAATGTTATATTATTTATGGTCATTATTATAGACATACTTAATTTAGAAAGGCAGGCAGCGCTTCAGCTGCTGCCCCCGCGACCCGACCCCGGATAAGCGGATGAAGATGAGATGAGATGAGATGAGATGAGTTTGCTGGAGAAAACACATTTCCTTGTTCTGCTACAGTACAACAAAATAATGTTCCCTCAAATCTTAAGTTGATAACATCAGAGAGCAACTTCAAAGATGGTTTCCGAGTCAGTTGTAGCCTCCTTTTTTATATCATGAAAAGTACTTCAACCATGTAAGCCGAGCCACTCCACCTTCTGTTATGTTGGAGGACCAGAATGCCTTTCGACAACCTCAATAATGGAGGCATACAGTGGCGCTTTTTCAAGTCGAGAAAAGATAAATGAGGAGATAAAACTGCTATTGACAAGGACTTTGTACAGAACACATACCTGATGACAGAATGACACAGATCAGGTTTTTTTCTTGCTCCTGTGGGTGTAGACACAGTCTTTGTTTACTCTTCTCGTGTGGCTTTCTCACATAAGCAAAGGAAGTGAATTTCCCTTACAATCCCACACTTTCACAGCTGCTTAATCTTCTTTGCCGATTCGGAAGACCTTATGGCCATAATGAACCAAATAACTCACCCACATAGAGCCGGATATGCAAAGCCCATCACCTAAATAGGTTTAAAACAATGACAAAGGGCTTTATGGTGGATTAAGTTTATCCAGCACACCTATTTGTATGTTAACACTACAGCAGCTCTACCAGCTCCAGCTGACGGTTAGAACTTAAGTCAGGCAGCACAGACAAAACTCAGATGAGAGGAGATAGATGAGTGCTTATGATCTGCAGGCAGTTTTTCTCGGAGAACTTAAAGAATTGAGAGAGAGACGGCACACTGGGTGACTGTTTCCAGGTCAGTGGATTTGTAAAAATGCAAAAATATGCAATTAGCTCTGCATCATTTGGCAGCAAGTGACAGAGTCCTGTGGTTAAGCAAAAGCTGCTCTGACAAACTGATCAGGGTAAGAGGAGGGGGGGGGGGGGCTTTTGGAAAAGCATTATTTTTAGATCCAACAGTCTACGTGCCACCGTTGTGTGCCAGATAATTAATTGATGAAAAATCCTAAGAAGCCTTAAACTATCATGTGACACTTAAACACTTTTTTAGGCTAGTAGGTACGACTAATCTTGTTTTTACCCAGTTCCACAAAAATAAGGGCGAAGACAAGTCACAGTATTAAACAAAAACACTGAATGCTTGAAAAAAAAGAGGACATATGTGCACTACAGTGACCTCTTAGCAGAAACGAGCAGGTTTAATGTCTCGGATTGTCTCATCTGAAGCTGCTTGAGTAAAATGATTCAGACAGAAAAACGGAACAAACAACCATCTCAGGAGGGATTCCTCTGCCTTAATCCAAGTCCGACTCTAATCTCACACATGGCTCCAGCACACTCCTTATGTTAAAGAACTGTGCATGTGCGTTTTTGTGTGTGCATGAGTTTTCGGATTGGGCGGTATACCTCCAACTACAATGAGTTTTGCCCAAATACAGCAATGCGCATGTGCAAACACAATAGCTAGAAATTGGTGACACACAGTTATTAGTTACATTTAGTTGATATTTCTTTTTTTTTTTTTTATTCGTTTTTAAAGCTTTATCGGCTAATCATAAGAACAGGGCACCTAGCCTTTTACTGGGGAAATGAAGAGCTATAAAAAGAAGAAAGTTTCTTTTAATTACTGCAGAAGTTTAATCAAATTTGGTGAAAGCGTGGAGGCTAAGGTGGGAGGAGAAAGAAGCAACCATCCATTGTTTTTCATAATCCCAGTTCATCAGTGTGATTTTTTTGCCATCGTTTCGATTGGTAACAATAACACTTTTCTTTGTTATCTCTAAAAAAGAAGACGAGGCAACAAACACAGTCAGATTATCAGACATAAACAAACTCCCAGATTAGCCAAACTTAAACTCTTGAATTCGGAAAGATGAGTTGAAACTTGCAGCTACTCTCATGTGCAGGTTTGCAGCGTTCTGAATACACCAATGTGACACATACATTGTATTATCTTCTATGCAGTGACTCGTTGTATTTCCTTTCTAATTTCTTACTTCTCAGGCTTTTTGTAGCTGGATATACACTCACCGGCCACTTTATTAGTCATACCTTGTGCTTAATAAAGTGTCAGTGTGGTCCTCTGTTTGTGTTTCCTATCTGCTAGAAAGTAGGTGGTGTTGTGTGTTCACAGATGCTCTCCTGCATTCCTCTGTTGGAACCAGTGGATATTTGAGTTACTGTTGCCTTTCTATGAGCTCGAACCAGTCTGGCCTGTCTCCTCTGACCTCTGGCATCAACATGCATTTGTGCCCACAGAACTGCCACTCACTGGATATTTTCTCTTTTTGGGACCATTCTCTGTAAACCCTAGAGATGGTTGTGCGTGAAAATCCCAGTAGATCAGCAGTTTCTGAAATACTCAGACCAGCCCGTCTGGCACCAACAACCATGCCACGTTCAAAGTCACTTAAATCACCTTTCTTCCCTGTTCTGATGCTCGCTTTGAACTGCAGCAGATCGTCTTGACCATGTCTACATGCCTAAATGCACTGAGTTGCTGCCATGTGATTGGCTGATTAGAAATTTGCGTTAACGAGATGAACGGTTGCACTTGATAAAGTGGCCGGTGAGTGTAGTTTGTAGCATCTTGGCATATGTACGAGGACAGTGAACGCGGATACTTGCTGCATTTCTAGTAGTGAGGAAACTGCGGAAATAAATGTTTGTTCTCGATAATGAAGCTCCCTCTCTAATTTAGTCTCTAGCTCACTCGACTCTCTGTCAGTTTGTAACCGACTTGAATAGCAGACTTTGCTACGACTTGATTGGCTGTTGAAACAGGTGACGTATCTTAAGTTAGAAAATCACACCATTGCGACTTTTTCCAACCTTTTTCAATGTTTTCAAACGGTGTTCTCTCGAAACTTTGCTTTGAACTGGTCTTTAGAAGTTGCATTGATGCCTCGTAGGCAAAGTGTTATCAGAGTCACTTCCACGTATCCGCTTATAGGCATTCACACGCACCATATCTGAGTCACAGGCCCGAGCAATGATCTCTCTATCACTTTGTTTAAACAAAAATTCAGATACATGCTGCTGGCTCCCACCTGCTGATTCACTCGTTACCATGGCAACATCTGTCTCCGCCCGCTACAAGGCAATGGGAAGTGAGTCATGCGTGGTGGTGGTGGTGGGTGCACTGAGGAGAATGATGTTATTTTTGGTGACACATTGTCGTCACAGGAGTTTCCAGTTCTCCTTCCATCTATTAAAATCCCCCTCTACCATCTTTCTGTCTCTCCTTTTCTTATCTAGAGTTGGATATCAAACCTCAATACTCTTCTGGTACTGACTGAAATCTGTCTTTGTCAACAACTCGAACAGTGTATTTTTAATCTTTAACAGATTTTTGAAAGAATTTGTGAACCACAAATTTGACATTGATTATACTTTGAGTTTATTTGGCTGACATTGGCATTCATTTGGAGTCATGTTTGTGTCTGAGGAATGCAAGTCCAAATAGTCACTCTCTTTTAGAAAAAAAAACGAAATTATCTCCATGCTTCACTATTTTCACCAATTTGTCTCTACCATCTCCACTGTGTATAGCTGCTGTTTGGTTCTGGGCAGCTAGCCTACAGTCAGTGGGTTTTTAGAGCTTTTGCACCGCCCTCTGCACCTTGAGAACAGTCAAAGTGAACCTAAACAGTGGAGTTGTGTGCTGGGCAGTAACACGACGAACTGAAACCCACTATAGAGCTCAGTAAAGCTGAGTTGAGTTGCAGATATGGTGGTTGCATCACTATGAACGGCCTCTTTCGCATCTTGACATTGTTTTCACACCTTCTTTTGATGCATTATTATAAGCATATTGATTTAAATTAAAAAGACGTTTTAAAGAAAGACACACAATTAAGAAAGGTGACTGTATTATTAGTTATCCTATACTGTGTTTTTTTTTTTTATACCTCCCTTGTATTTTCGTAAGCTGCTGGAAATTCAATTTCCTTGCAGGAGTCATCCTAAAGGGATCAATAAAAGGAAGTCTAGGTCTTGGTTCTAAGTCTGTACTGGAAAAATATTACTTTGGTATTGCTAAAACTCGTATATCATATCGTCAATAGTATTAAACCATTTCAAACTATACCTGCCTACCAAGACTTTTCTGTATTTAGCTTGCTCGAAAGTGTTACTTTTTTACGGGCTACTTCCAGTTTTGCACTCCGCTAACTTGCATGGGGATAAAATGATTTAATTGTGTGACATTGCTAGACTTTCAAAATGCCATCAGACTGACTGGATCAAATTCTGATGGTGAAATGTCATTTTGCGAGCTTGTGACGCATAATTCTCTTTCAACATGACGTGGCATCACATGATGGACTCCAAGCCTGGTGCACTTCCTTGGGGGGCTGGTTTAAACAGTGAGGCTAAGTAAAGACAAGAGTTTCTTTAATAATAAATAACATTATTATGATTCACTCTTTTCTTCAATTATACTTATCAGCAATCATCTTTCTCTGGAAAGAGATAAGGATAAGGAAGATGAAACATGTTAAAAAGAAAATAAGGAGGAACGAAGGAAAAGACATTTGAGAAAAATCACAGTTTCTAGATCTATACCATCTATTAACTGCCCCAAAACAGCCCAAAGAAACTCCCACTGTGTGCGTGTGTGCGTGCGTCTTGCGTGCGTGCGTGCGTGCATGCGTGCGTGTTCCCAGTAGCTTTGGTAAAAGGTCTGGTTCCCTTTAAATGCACATCACGGAGCACAGACAAAAGAATCCCTGCTCATTCAACACACAATAAAAGGTTTGTGTGTGTGTGTGTAGAGAGAGAGAGAGAGACAGACAGAGAGAGAGAATAAGTTGTGAACATTGAGTGTCTGTATCCAAAACTTAGTAACCAAGCCTCTCTCTCTCTCTTCCTCTTCCCCTCTTTTTCTCTCTATGCTCTCCATCTATTTTTCTTCTTCCTCACTTCCTCCCTTTTCTCTTCCTCTTGTCCTGCGTTTCCACAGGACACATTAAACAACAACTCATTTGGGAAGAAATACAGCTGGCAAGAGAAGGTTTCAGGATCGTCCTCGCCTCTCAAAACAGGTGAGCTTTGCTTTCCCACCAGATCTCAAACCATCAACTTCATATTTGAGTGTAACTGTCTAAATGTGTTGGATTTGTTGATGATAACTGGGAAGGGCAGACGAGAATTCTGTCTGATGTTGTTCAGCTTAAGGTTACTAACACAGCAGCTGAACGTGTGTGTGTGTGTGTGTGTGTGTGTGTGTGTGTGTGTGTGTGTGTGTGTGTGTGTGTGTGTGTGTGTGTGTGTGTGTGTGTGTGTGTGTGTGTGTGTGTGTGTGTGTGTGTGTGTGTGTGTGTGTGTGTGTGTGTGTGTGTGTGTGTGTGTGTGTGTGTGTGTGTGTGTGTGTGTGTGTGTGTGTGTGTGTGTGTGTGTGTGTGTGTGTGTGTGTGTGTGTGTGTGAGAGAGAGAGAGATCCTCAGGGGGCCGTGTTAAGGCTTGGATTAGCTCTGCTGAGCAAACTCTAGCTAACTGAGTCAATGCTACATAGCCACTGGATGTATGTTAGCCAGCTCGGGGCTTAGCTAGCTGGGAGCTGTCATTGCTCATCGCCGCATCTCTTTTCAGAGCACCATGTGAGGCGAAAAACAAACCAAAGTCACTGCCAGCCGCTCACTCACCACTGTAGGAACAAGTGATACGGTACTCAGTAATATTAAAACACACTAAGAGAAAGACTTTCAAAAATCAGGGTAAATCCACTCGCCTTTGTGCTTCATTCAATCCATGGTGGCAGTTCACACATTATTTTGAGATAGTGACCTCAGTGCTAGCATTGTATTCACAGCAAATACATTGAAAAGAAGTCACATTTATCTGTTTATCTAATGTTTGTCTTGCTGTTAGAACAACAACACAAAATAAATGAACAGTGTGCAGCTCATTTTTGACACTGCAGGGTTTTGTATTTTATGTAGATGTAGCCAGTGATGGTAGTGCTGCAGCCATTTTTCATTTGATACCGCAGACTCAGAATCACAACGAGGGGACTGATAAAAGTCTTGTCTGCTCTTTGTCACTCATGATTACAGCCGGTACAATATGGTGTGATGGCCGCAGCCATGTTGCTGAATAAAATCAAGCTAGTTGCAGCTTTTCAACAAGAAAAGCTTTGGCCTTTTTTGCTCAGGAAATCTATCTCATTGCGTTATAGTGTCAAACTGAAACATGAAGAATTGAGATGGGAAGGTTGGTTTCCTTTAATAATTAAATGATAAAGGATGTCAACAATGCAGCACAAAATTATCTATATTATGTGTAATAATTATATATGTAATAATTTTATCGTGTTTAGGATAACTATTATCTAATAGGGCCAGTCTTCATATATAAGGACAACATAACACTTCCTTAAACAGGTGGTTAAGGCTAATTATTAACAAACCTACAGCAAAATGATGAGACAAAGTTAATGCATAATGTAAAGATTCTTTTAAACAAACATAAACAGCATCGTTAAGACAATCCATATGTATTCAACCTCACAATGTTGCTCATAATGACATTTCAGTGACATGTAACAATGGAAGTAAGGGTGAAAAAAGCTGATTATTGACCTTGGAAATGACATTAAGCCACACATCACAGATGACTTATATTGTCCAAACTGAAATATATTTAAAGCCTCATTTAAAGGTGCTTGAAGTGCATACTTTTGATTTTATTCTTAGATGTACTGCGATAAAACCCTGCAGACTTGGACACAACTGGTGCCATTCTTATGCAAACTAGCAAATGACATCACTGACATCACATGGCCTCACAAGCGCCAAACCCTCATTTAGAGAAGGTTGAATGTTTTAACCCTAAGCCATTTGAGAAACAAATCTACTAAATCTGAAGTCTATTCAGCCTTTCAACAGATTTATATTTTCTCTTTTTTATGATAAGAGGGTTGGTTGTCGATTGCATCACATAGTGCCTGTTATGATACATTGCTAAGTAGCAAACCTTAACTCCTTTCATGGAGACTTTGAAGACTGACATGTCTCAATATTGTCCTGAATTGGCTTCCCTGCCCTGTAAATGCTGAAGTTTGTTTAAACACAGATCTCACCTGTCATTGGCTCTCCTGTAGCGTCATATGTCAGTGCCGAATCATCCACAGTGAAATATAATGCCTTGAATCCTGGTGATGGATTATGACATAACATCACCATCTCCTCCTCCTGGCTGCACTATGAATTTGATGAATAATGGGGATTTAGCTGTGTAATCCTGACATCTGTTACCTAACCTTTTCTGCTGTTCTCTCTTCCTGTTTGTCCCGTACATCTGTGCATTTGTTACCATGTCTGTCTCCATGTCCGTTTGTTGTGTATTTGTTTGTCGGTCATGTCTGCCTTTCTGTATCATGTGTTTTCACTCTGTGCGTGTGTCTGGCCTTTGTGCATGCTTGTGTGTCTGCATCTGTGTTTGCACATGTTGTTATTTGCATCTGCTCTTCCTCCAGGTGAGCTCACCCCTCCACGGGAGCACAGCTGTCTGAGCGACGAGGACAAAGTACAGGGCGGGGGAGCACAGACCAAAGACCGCGGGACTTCCACTGACGCCCCTTGCAGACACAGCCACAACTCTGGACACTCGCACGGCTCATCGACGGCTGCGGCTCGCTCCAAGCCTCAGGAGAAGCCGCCTGCGCCACCCCCACCGCAGAACTACACACCAGCTCCTCTATACCCGGCGGGGAAGGCGGATGGAGGCGGGAACCACCGGGATAGGATCCGCTACCAGACGGACGTACACCTAGAGCCCACAGAGGAGATCTATCTCACACCTGTGCAGCGTTCCGCCGATCCCCTAGACCCCCCCAACGTGCAGGACCGACCTTTCCTCTCACAGCAGACTGAGCAAGGCCGTATGTCCATCAGCTCTGACACAGAGGGCCCACCTCCTTACCAGCCACTCCCAGACCGGACAAATCCCTCCATCTACGAGGAGGACGAGGTATATGTCCCCCCACCTTCATATGCTTCCTGTGTGGAGGCCCTCATCACACCACCCAGCGTGGCTCTCTCAGCTCGCTCCTCACTCACGCTCGACCTCAGCCTGAAGGGAGCAAGAACGGGGGCCGGGGTCATGCTGAGACCCGGGTCATCGGTGGAGTACGTGGATGCCACAGATGAAAGCTACTGTGGGGAGGATGAGGACGTGGATAGGATAATAATGGACGGAAGGATGAGAAAGGGTGGAGGAAAGGGGGATGGCAGTGGAAGCAAAGTTCCAGTAAGGACTTCCATGACTTCAGAGGCCAGCGGCCTTTCGTATGACTCGGTCAAATACACACTGGTGGTGGATGAGCACGCTCAACTAGAGCTGGTCAGTCTCCGGCAGTGTTACCAAGGCTACAGTGACGACAGTGACTCGGCCACCGTCTATGACAACTGCGTCTCTTCTCCCTACGAGTCGGCCATCGGGGAAGAGTACGAGGAGGAAGATGAGGACGATGAGGACGGCATCCAGATAGGGGGAGTGAGGAGGGAGGCTACAGCTTGTCTGTCTGAAGACTCCACCCCGGAGGTCGACCTGCACTTTTCCAAGAAGTTCCTCAACGTCTTCATGAATGGACGCTCTCGCTCCTCCAGTAAGTCCCTGCCATGATAACAATTACTTTTTTTCAATAATATCTCAATATTATCACGTATTCTATAGGTCATCTTGTAAATTATACTAATCACATGTGGCATGTGTTGGCGGGGTGAAAATATTAACATTAAAACCATGACATTCAGTCAAACATATTGCCCAGTCGAGCTGAGATTTAAATTGTGATTAAATTATTAAAAAAATATGATTTTGCTGAACATTTATTTTTGCCAACTTTTTCTTCATAAATATGAATTATATATAAATATAATTAGATGGTTGTACATTTAAATTGTCCAAGTTTGTGCACAGGGTCTAGAAAATAATCAGTGTGTTAGTGATGAGAATGGGAAGGGTTTCGCAGTCCACCCTCCTCTTTGTCTCTTGTGATTTTCCAATTCCCCCCAGAATTATGTGTGAAACAACCAGGAAGCAGGTACAGCAGGCTGTTATTCTACACGTGTCTCTTTAAACATAGAGTAACACAGCAGTAAATGCTGTCTGGTCGAATTGGCAGCGTGGTGGGAAAGGCTTAAAGCGATGTGGCTGATGAAGCAAAGCCACAGAGATATTCAGGAGCTGGAACATTCTTGCTCAGCACAGATCATCATCCACATGACATGCAACTCTGTTTATTGTGACGGTCTGTCTGCGCTGAGTTTAATTTAACTTGATCTTGGAGAATCGCATCTGAAACTGCTTAAGAAATAGTATTTGATTTATTTTCTATTTTTTATCATACCGGCGGCTTGAAGATAAACATGTGATTTGCATGAAAGCTATACTAATTTAGGCCACACAGTGCCCAGCACAGCTTCTTAGTGTTGTAAATGAAAGCTGCAGTTTTTTTGCTGCTTTGGTGATATCGTTATCAGCATTCTGACAGCAACATGTTCAGGGCGGGAACCCAGCTGGGCATTTAGATGGCCTGCTGAGCCAAAAGCAGCTTGCAGTTTAATGGAACTGCCTCTCTTCCCCTCTGATGTCCAGAGCAGTCACACATTTGAAATAATGTTAGATGAGTCTCATTTTAGACATAAAGACAATGGCAATTCTGGAGAGGGTGTGTTGATAGACTGAAAAAATAGAAGCATTGACACAGGCAGTGGGTGGCTTTATAAATGTATACATTTTCTTCATTTGTGTTCAGCTGAAACATATTTTGTCACCACCGTGGATGGTGACAAAATAATGTTGCGGAATAAAATCAAGCTAGCAGCAGCTTTTCCAACAAGAAAAGCTGTGGCCTTTTTTGCTCAGGAAATCAATATCATTGCTTTATAGTGTCAAACTGAAACATGAAGAATTGAGATGGGAAGGTTTGTTTTCTTTAATAATTAAATTAATTCAATTCAATTTTATTCATAGTGCCAAATCATAACAAAAGTTATCTCAGGACACTTTACAGAGTAGGTAAAGACCACACTCTATGACTTATTTAGGATTTACATAGACCCAACAATTCCCCCGTAGAGTACGGTGGCGTGGAAAACCTTCCCTATAACAGACAGGAATGTCAGACAGACCCAGCTCTGTGGAGGACGGACATCTGTCTGCACCGGTTGGGTAGGGAGAAAAGGAGAGAGAAAGAGAGAAAAGACGGACAGATGGACAGAGACAGACAAAGACAGAGACAGACACACTTCCAGTAACTATAATAATATCTATAGGAATGTGAATATGACTTATATGATATGGCAGTTAATACAGCAGAATAGTAGAAACAAGCACAGCTAAGGTGATAGATTATAATAGCAGCAGGAAGCGTCATGCAGAACAACGGCAGCAGGCACCACCACCATCAGCAGAGACCTGAGAAATTAAAGGCTGTCAACAATCAACAATCATTTTATCTTCTTTAGGATAACTATTATCTAATAGGGCCAGTCTCCACATATAAGGACAACATAACACTTCCTTAAACAGGTGATGTAAATAAGGATAATTATCAACAAACCAACAGCAAAATGATGAGACACAGTTAATACATACTGTACAGATTCTTTTAAACAAAAATAAACAGCATTGCTAAGACAATCCATATGTATTCAATCTCACTATGTTGCTCATAATGAGGACGTTATTGAATGTCTTCGTGTGACCCAATGATTCTTGCAAGTGTGTTTGTCGCCCCCAGTGTTTGATACACAAGTCTTTTTGAACAAGACTCTGCAAGTTGTATTATTAAAAGAGCACTATTTCTTTTGCTCCTATCATAATCTATGCGTGCATGCTAGCAGTGGCTAATGTAGCCTTGAGCAGCAAGCCTCGGACAGAAATGAGGAGCGGTTTATGTCCTCAAACCAAGCGCTTATGTCAGTTTTCTTCTAAGATCTGCCACTTTCCCCTGACACTAGCTGGGAAGGAGTATGAGGAGTGCCCTGTCTCAGATGGAGGATTGTTGGATTCACCTTCATTAGACAGACTCTCCCCTTGGGATATACATTGACCCACATCAGGGTGTGCATGTGTGCGTAAAGCAGCCAGCCGTAATGGGCAAGAGGGACAGATCATATGAAAGAGACGGACAGAGATTAATGTATGCGCGGTCATTTCCTCTAATAGACCTCACTGTCCTCTTGGATGCTGTCCATGTGTTTCACAGACTCATTAGAAACTCCAGCGCAGTATATCTGAGCAGTACAGGAGGGTAACGGATGTCTCAGGGGAATGTAGGTAGAAATACACACTGCTCATCTGTTTCACGCCTAATTAAAGTTTGATTTATAGATCCTAAAGAATGCACTTGTGCTTTATAGTAAACATAATGTGCCCTAATTGTGTTTTCTGTTCATATATGATGGACTTTAGTTGCAGTTTTAAGTGGATGACATTAATCTTTTTTGCCTGCTCGATACAAAGGTTGGCGCTCTGAACTGCTTTTATTGTTGCCATATGTCATTTACCCCCCTGAACTCTTTTCTGTTCTGGTTTTCAAGGTGCGGAGTCATTTGGTTTATACACTTGTGTCATAAATGGAGAGGAGAAGGATCAGACTCACAGAGCTGTCTACAGGTGAGGAAGAGCTGCATCATCATCATCATCATCATCATCACCATCGCTAACATCACCATCAACATCCCTCCATATCCATACTCAATGTTGTACCAGGACTGAAAACCTAAATAGCTTTAGCGTTTGTAGATATTTTTTCCCAGAATAGGGTCCCGTGGTGGTCCACCGTAAAGGGGAGGGACCTCACCTCTCTGTTCACATATAACTTCTGGCTTAGCCACCTGTAATAACAAAAATATGTTCAGAAGAATGTTTTAAATAATGCTGTGATACTCATCTCCCGGTTGTCATTACAAAGATTGCACACTTTGTAATTTCTATCCAGTCAGATTGTACACAAATACCAAGGTCAACCATATTTTCTACTTCATTCAGAGGAGAGAACGAGGGTCAGTGCGTCTGAAATGTCCCTCATAATGTTCAGCGTTTGTGTTCTGTAATGAATTTTTAAAAGAGTAGTTCAGATAACGTCTCTGGAATCAAAAAGGTTTGTCTGAATGCTCATATTTCTCGCACTATTGACCGCACTGACACACCATTACATTTGGCCTTAAAATACCACCTACTACCAAAGCAGCATTTACGCCAAACACAACAAAAGCAACCACTTTTGTCGTTGTCATTCAACTCAAAATCACTATAAGCCTTCCTATATTCTTGTACACACAGATATGATTGTTGCAGGTTACAAGTTGGTTAGAACATGAGAGACTGATATCAGGTTAGTTGCACACAGCAGTGGTTTTTAACCAAACTTGTAGATAAAGTGGCTCAGCTTCAATTACATTTAGCGGGGAAATGTGTCAGAACAGTTTTATTTCAATGTGTCATTAGGGATACATCATCAATAGAACTGCAAGTTTTGGCAATAATAGAGCTCAGTGGGTCTAACCGTTTACATGTCTGACGAACATTGTCGAAACCTCCCATTCTTAAAATATACAGGGAGGGTTAAACTTGCTCATCCTATCAGTCTTTTTTCTTTTTTACATGTTGTTGTTGGAGCAGAAAACGCTCCATTTCTTCATGTTTCCCCTCTAACACTCAAACTCCAGTTGGCAGAGTGGAATTACGTCTGCCGTGGAGGACTTCAGGCTGATAAATGCATGAGGGAGGGGGACACGAACAACAGCAATGCATGCAGTCATGTGAACAGCAGCATCTCTGAGGACTGACAGATCAGATGACGGTGCAGGACATTATCTATGCATAGCTGAAAGCAGGGGGGCTTGTTACAGTTGCAGTGTCTCTTTGATTTAATCGCCTTCTCGTTCGTATGTGTATAATGTTCTATATTTTTGTAGTGCCTTTATAGCTGTTAGCATCACTCTGACTAGCCAACGTCAGGCTAGTTAGCTGGGTTATAGCATTCATTTACATTTCAACTTAAGCTGAAATAGTTGCATTTCTGTGGGCCTTTGCCTAAAACCACTGCAGACCTTGTTAGATGAACTCAGGGGTCCATTTCAGTCGACCTGAAAACAAGGTTTCTTTTCTCTCGAAAAAACCTACTGAAAATCTATATGTTGGGCATTAAATCCATGTACTAAGTATAAACATATAGGTTTGAAGGGGATGTTGTCAGCTTAGATTTACAAATTTAATTTATTGTTTCTTACTAGTAAGTTTCAATTCAATTCAATTCAATTTTATTTATAGTGCCAAAACATAACAAAAGTTATCTCAGGACACTTTACAAACTAGGTAAAGACCAGACTCACTATGTGAGTACATAGGTAAGTAACCTGTGTAGTTTCAGCTAACTGTTCTAACAATAAGCTAAGTTCCTCGCCATGGTGAAAATATAAGCATTTGGAACATCCTCAATGTGCAGATGGACCGAAAGAAGAAAGAGCCTTTGAGAAGTGACTTGTGTATGCATGTGTGGACCATGGTGATACTTTATTTTGCCGTGAAACAAGTTTGCTATTGGAATCTATTGTAACTTTGTGAGTCAAAGCTAACTACAGTTGTGTCTGCTGTGAAGAGGGAAGCTACACACTCTTCATGTTTACAGGGGGCGAATGTTTAATTCTCAAAACAGGTTTTCCAAGTGTTCCTTTAAAAATAAACCAAAGGATCGGGCAGGCACACAACCTGTGTAAGGTGGTCACTCAGCTGTGTTAGGTCCTTCAGATACTCTGCATAACTACTCTGCCTCGACAGGTTTGTCCCTCGTCACGACGATGAGTTGGAGCTGGAGGTGGATGACCCATTGTTGGTGGAGGTTCAGTCAGAGGATTACTGGTACGAGGGTTACAACATGCGAACCGGTGCCCGTGGGATCTTCCCAGCTTATTACGCTATAGAGGTGGCCAAGGACACAGAAGGCTACAAAGGTACTGCTAACGTGAATATTTTCGTAAAGATGCTGAAGCGCCTTGAAATATTGACAGGAAATGTGCACAAGAACATTGAACAAGGCCACCGGATCTGAGTAAAAGAAACAACGCAATTGTCACTTTATCGCTTTCCTATCGATGGAAAGGTGTCTCATTGAAAAAAGAAGTAATCCTAAGTGCTCATAGGTTCGGCCATTGTTGTCTGTTTTTTTTTATGGAGCCTTTGGTCAGACAACGGAGCACCTTGCTCCTGCTTCAGCTTCGCTATCGTAGCAACAGATAGAGGAAATCTTTCTTTCCACAATCCATCACTGTATATACTCTCTCACCTCTGCCTGACAGAGAACTCTGCTCTCTCTACTGTTTTTTTTTGTTTTGTATATATTATTATTGTTATAGTATATTTTGCATATTTTATTGTATATATTATTGTTTATTGTTAATAGCACACTATGCACTGTATATATACACTATGTATATATTGGATTCTATTTATGTATTTTATTTTATTTTTATTTATGTACCAAGTTTTTATTTGCTGACCCACTACTGCTGTAACAAAATAATTTCCCAGTCTGGGAACATCAAAGTCATTCTATTTTATTATAAATGGGTAAGGTATTTTGAAGGGGTGTTACGTCAGACTTAACAGCCCTATGGAAAGCTAAAGTCCCGCTCCATTTAAGCAATCAATTGGTCCTCCAGCATTGGCCAAACAATATACATTATTTCCTAAAAAGCTGAAATATGATACATGGGGTTTTCAGGCCATTTTCTGGCATAAATGAGAATCTGCTTCTGCACTGGAAAGTACAGTTTTGACCCCTGATTTCAACAAAGATAAGACAATTGTTTTTGTGAGAATTCAAGTTGGAGCTGTTGAATGGTAAAACAAAATACCATATATATATATATATATATATATATATATATATATATATATATATATATATATATTCCTTAAAATAATGATGTGTTAAAATTAGTTTCTCAAGTACATTCAGACAGAAAACTTGGTTTTTGGGATTTTCTTTAAAAAAAAAAAAACATATATTTTTGTATAACTTGTGGAATAGATGTTAACCTGGATAGTAGGTCGGTCTTCAGTTGAATGCTGTAAGAAAGCCCATTGTAAGAGATCCAAAGAAAACATTGGTGATTGTTAATGCTTAAACAATTAACATAGTTTGTCATTTTATATTTTTTCCCCCCCCAAATGAATTGTGCCACTCTTCTGTGTTCTGTGGCGTGGCAATGTTTTTGGTATTGTTTGTTGTATTTGATCAGTGTTTCCTCTTCTCTTATTCCATGTCTGTCCTGTGCAGTGAAGAGCAGTGAATGGATGGACAGATACCGACTGAAGTTCCTGGGCTCAGTTCAAGTGCCCTCCCACAAAGGAAACGATGTTCTGTGTGCAGCTATGCAGAAGGTGTGTGTGCGTGCGTGCGTGCGTGCGTGCGTGCGTCTGTGTGTCTGTGTGGCTCAGTGCTGAAGTGGTTCTTCAACAACGTCTAGAAGGTGTTGCGTGAGAGAAACATTGTAACTCCTATAACAAAACAACATTTTTTGGCAAAAAATATCCGATATCGGAGAAACCACGACATGTTGTGTATCCCATTTATATCTTAAACAACTGTTTCTAACTGTTTTTAGTGTGTGTCCATACTGGAACAATTACAAAATGGTTACATAACTTCAATCTGAAAGCATGCACACTGCACTTTTAGAACCTGGTGTCATCATCACACAGTGCAACCTATGAGTGTGACACACAAAGGTAAAAGAGCTTCCTGCAATTGGCAACATCCCACATGAAGAATTAAATAAGAATTAATGTAATATCACATAAATACAACATAGAATTTAATAACTATTACCCTATTAAGTTTGCAATCTTTAAATTGACAGGAGCTCTCCAAAATCATAATTCGACTGTTTCTAATAAAGAACAAAATTACTCTTGCGTTATCATTAGTATAGGATTTGCTTACAAGGGAAAAAAGTATATTAGAAATAGGTTAGAGCCCTGGAAATGTTAGGAGTCATCTTGTACATATGTTTCCCAGATTGCCACCAACAGAAGGATGACGGTCAAGTACAACCCTCCTTCCTCCTGCATCCTGGAGATCAGCGTGAAAGGCATCAAGCTCGCAGTCCAAGAGGATTATTACGCATGTGACAGAGTAAGTGCGCTGACCGCCCCTTTGTCTGTCTTATGTAAAATAAATTGCAGCTTTAGGAGGTTTTGTCAAATAGACGCTTGAACACCTTTGAACAATTGAGGCACGTCGCCCCCGTGTGGCTGCCAATAGAGACTGCATCCAAAGGTGTTGGGGGACGCCAGATAATTGTTTTAATTCACTGTAACCGATTTAGTGTAAACGTTACCTCACTGGACCAAAAATCTATTGTAAAATGTCCCAAATAAAGATATTTCTAGTGAGCCTAATGAGTGTAATATGATGAGTCACTGTAACTCACAATGACACCTCCTAGAAGTATATCAGGTATACTATCACTTTGTAGTCGTATAGGAGTTTGATGTAACACTTATAGATGCTGCTTACAGTTTAATAATCATACAACAATATAAAATGAAACACTCAAAAAGGAGTCATTCTGCATTATGAGCATTTTTACGTTTGTACTTTGTGCTGTGAGAAATGTTGTGCTTCTACTCGTGGAGCATTTTGACTGCTTGTGTTATAAATATAAGCGGGTCAAATACAACACATGCTTTTTGTAACAAAAAGTAGAGCAAGCAGCCGTCTTGATGTTAATATTAGCTATTTATTCTTCCTGTTTTCTGTGTCCCCTTCACAGAGTAATGAGTGCAGTCACTTCTTCCAGTTAAAGAACGTCTCCTTCTGCGGCTATCACCCTAAAAACAGCAAGTAAGTGGAGTCAGAAAACCAGAATCAAGAAGATCACTCTGTTATTATTATTCATGCTACACACACACGCGCGCACAAAATACACACACATGCACAAACAGGACCTATATACATGCAATTTATGGAGAGATGTAAGAGCGAGGGGGCTGCCAGTGACCAGCGCCCCGAGCAGTTGGGGGTTCGGTGCCTTGCTCAACAGCACCTCGGCAGTGCCCAGGAGATGAACTGGCATCTCTACAGCCACCAGTCCACGCTCCATTCATGGTCCACACAGGGACTCAAACCGGCGAGTCACCTATGGACTGAGCTACCTAAATATATTATATGTTTACACTCCGCTTGTGTTCAACATTAACTTACCACAAGGTTTTGCTAGAAATCAACTAATGTACCAGACTTCAAACATAGGCTGGACCTTTTGACTGCATACTGGTCAATTATGAAACCGCAGTTATTTATTAATGCTTACAGCATCATTCAACAAATAAATGGGATCAATAAGATGGGATAAAAACACTGAATACCCCCCGTTTGAGTGCCTGAGCTGTTTCCCCTCTCTTCTCTGCAGGTATTTCGGTTTCATTACTAAGCATCCAGCAGACCAGAGATTTGCCTGCCACGTGTTTGTGTCTGAAGACTCCACCAAACCTCTTGCAGAGTCAATCGGGTGAGTTGGACTTTCCCTGTTCCTTAAATATTGAGACTTTACAAAGAAGAGATGTGTGCATTTACTTAGTCTCTGCACACAGATGCATGCTCTAATTTAGGGATGCTCCTATTCTCCAAAACTTGATTTATGGAGTTTTGGGTAATTTTTAATAAACAATACACAATAAACAAACAAGTACAGTCGGGAAATCCCTTCCTTCCCTTCCTCAACCAACAACCCTCTCTGAGGAAAATACATAAGTGGGTAAATTGGAGAAATAAATTATATATATATATATATATATATATATATATATATTTTTTTTTTTATTTTTTTTTTAATATATACAAATAATAACAAACAAAAAAATCTGAACATTAAGTACATTAAATTCAATCAAAAATGGGATAATGATCATAACAATATTAATAAGCAAAAGCATAACAATAAAAATCTAGTAAGGATGCCCCCTGGGCGCCTCCCTAGGGAGGTGTTCCAGGCACGTCCACATGGTAGGAGGCCTCTGGGAAGACCCAGGACCAGGTGGAGAGATTATATCTCCACACTGGCCTGGGAACGCCTCAGGATCCCCCAGTTAGAGCTGGTTAATGTGGCCCGAGAAAGGAAAGTTGGGGTCCCCTGCTAGAGCTGTTGCCCCCGCGACCCGACCCTGGATAAGCGGATGAAGATGAGATGAGATAACAATAAAAATGCTTACAATGAGGATTGGGACGCTCCGATTCTAACGTTAATTAGAAAAGGCTGATTTATTAAAGATCCCTTGTTTGTTCTTGGAAATTAAAGCCCAGTGTCAAAAATGGCCGTAAAACCCTCCACTTGAGTCATGATTTTGGTTTAATAGATTCCTTAAATGCTGTTAATTAAAAACTAGTTTATTATGGGGGTCCATGTTCTCTTTAAATGATTTGTAAATCTTACAATATTATATTATACTATGTTACGAGACCCATTCCCCTATTTTCTCATGAACTACTTACATGCACAACTTGCTGTTATTAAAATAACCTATCCATGATATTGTGCAGTCTTGGCACTTGGTACGTATTTAATGTGATCAGGATCAGGTCTCTCTCTCTCTGTCTCTCTCTCTGTCTCTCTGTCTCTGTCTCTCTCTCTCTGTCTCTCTCTCTCTCTCTCTCTCTCTCTCTCTCTCTCTCTCTCTCTCTCTCTCTCTCTCACTCTCTCTCTCTCTCTCTCTCTCTCTCAATGACATGACACTGCAGTAGCTGTTGTCACTTAAGTGATGACAGCATGACAATAACACAGCTCAGTAGCTGCATTGTGACTCAGACAGCGGTTTGTTGTGTTTGTGGTGACAAAACTGTACGAGATGCTGTTTGTAAAGAAGATGCGTTTAGAGACTCAATTTTGAAACTGTTGGTTTTCCCTATGGACGTAATGCATTTCTTATGCGTCCCTGAAAGCAATTTGTTGCTGTGTAGCTTGTGTACTTTTAGTTCTGGCTCTAGACATGACTGAAGTGCACGTCTTCTGTTTTCAGGAAAGCCTTCCAGTCGTACTATAAAGAGTTTGTGGAGTTCTCGTGCCCGACAGAGGACATCTACCTGGAGTAGCCCCGCCCTGCCTTCAACCACAGCCCTGTACAGTACACTGTATCATAACACAATGTTGCATGAAGGACAGACATATCTAAAATAAAGAGAAAAAGAGGAAAAAATTCTAACATTAACACATCTGATAAACACGCGGGAATAGAAGGACCAAGTATTGGACCTGTGGGGAAACCTTTGTGCAGCAAGACGAGAGGAAAATGAGCCAAAGGAGAAGTGATGAGAAAATATGCAAAAATGATGATGAGGTGGTGACCGCAGGCTGTCCATGGAAAGCACAAACATTATATCACCGCAGCCTTGGCAGCACTAGGTAGTCTGTAGCGTCATCTTAGCCGGTGCAACGCCATTCTGGACTGCACCAGATTGTTTTTGCACTTGCTGTAGGGTCTGAGCATGAGGCAGGTGTATATTCACAGAAGAACATCCTCACACTGAAAATGAACACTTTTCAGCACACTCGATAAGAAGGTGATATCCACATTGTTCGTCATCAAAAAAAATCCACTATAAAACATTCTTATAAAAACCAGCTATAGGCGATGTCCATTGCATTTTTGGGTCCTGTTTGGTCTTTCGTGTTAAGCCGAACCTTGTTGTCAGATCCAGCTGTGTAGAAAATGTCGTAGCTATCTGGAACATCAATGGAAAACAGCAGGTTTTGGGTGTCTGTAAGGCTCTCTACACATGATCTACGGTGTGAGCTGTACACACGCAGGGGCTCCTAGTACAATGCAGAGGCACAAGTGTAGCATAGGTTTGTGTCGTCGTTCGCCACATGTTCTTTCCCTCAAGTAGCCTAGCAGGAAAGAACAAAACAAACCATGCAAAGACTGTGTATTTTGGTTTATACAAAGAGGAGCAAGGGCCAGGTTAATTAAGTGAAAGGATTCATTTATTAAGGGATCCACAGAAATCTGAAACGTAGTCATTTTCAGCAAAAAAATATTTGGGCTTTGAGAAATTGTGGTGCATTTTGTGGAACAAATGATTATATGGTCAAATATATAATTAGTTACAGCCTTAGAACCCATGATTAAAAGGGGTTCAGGTCCATAAAACCATTCTTTTTTTTTCACGGGTCGCTCTCAGACAAGGTCAAAGTTCAATTCTAAGCGCAGTGGAAAAGCGTAACTTACACGGCCCAAGGTAGTACAGCGGCAAGGTTCGGCACCTTCACTTTCTTCATTGGAAAATGAATTAACACTGATGCAAAGCCAGTCTCTGCTGATCATGTGTCGACATCCTCAGGATCATAGAGCCACTTCTTTCCAACAATGTTCCACAATCAGACAGGTAGAGTAGAAATATAGAGACCGGTTCCTATGTCCAAAGGAGTAGGCAGTAGACTAAATTGCAACGCCACAGTTTCCATGTTTGCAGATCAGTTGGTTTTCTGTAGGTTGAAGGGCATTCTGGGAAATGTAGATAATCAGCAATTGAAGTAAGAATCGACAAGGCAAGGTAGATTTAACCGTTTTTTACACTGAATTGCATCGAATAACTCCTGAAATGCACTCTGCATCACTTGTCCAACAGTGTGAGGGTGTACGAATGTGGATCTTTCCTTTTAAACCTTCTAGCAGCTTCTATGGTACCGTAGTGCTAGGCTAAACGGCCCCCACAGTTTGCCCAGTAAAGCCTTAGTCCTTATTTCCTAGTCACACTGTGCTTCTTTACTGTGTGTTCTAACTAGGTATAAAATCAGTGACGCAGATGTTTAATACCAGGAAAAAAATATATATATACAGTATACCTGGCTTGGTGGTTAAAGACGACTTCCAACATACAGAATTCTCCTTCGTGTGGTGTTCCAGAAACTTGCTCCTCATCGTTTCCACATCAGAAATACTAAATGCTCTCAGTGTGGCGGTGATAAGATAATAAGGCTGATCCTCGGTACAGTGGGTACGGGTGCTGACAAGGGAGCAAAAGCTAAACTCTGGTGTCTTCATATCTTCACTAGTAGTGCCTCTTTTTCATCAGATCATCGTGACCTTTCTCAGTGAACATTATCACATTTTAAGGGATTGCAATTGAGCGCGTGTTGAGTTTAAGAGTTTGAATGCAAATTGTGACGGAGTATCGGAATATGTTTGTTTGGTGTGACTAGCGCTTTTTTCCCCCCACTGCACTGATTCTGCTGTACCTGTGCTGTCAAGGGTCATATTTTAGAACAGTGAAATTGTGCCAACACCGAGCCTTTGTGTGTGTTACCCAAGAGGTTAACAAACAAGACAGAAAGATTCAACCAAAACCAAGAAAACGTTCTAATTGAAGGGACGTGCTACGGAAATATATTTGCGTTTAGTTCCATTCCTATTAATACATCTATCTAATTTTCTTAATACATTCTTGGTATGTATAGGAATATGCACAACACACAAATTATGCATCTTGAAGATGTTATAATTTCTGTGTGCAGCCAATGGCAATCTCCGAAACATATTGTGCGACCATAAGTCACCACAGATGTTGCACCGAATTAACTATACCGGTTAAATCGTTATTAAGTGTGTTCTAAACAAGGGCCCAAATGATAATTGCAGATAACCAAAGGAGTGACACTTTTTTTTGTATCATCCCGGATCCAGCACGGGTCCAGCACAGTTGTTCTGCAGGGAAAAACAAACAGGAGGTGTAGTCGCTATCATTTATCACTAACACTTATTTCTAACAGATTGTTTTTATGTGATCTATATTTAACAGAAGATTTAATGTCTGAAAGAAGAAAGATTCATTAATGACGGATGTGGAAATTGTCAATTCAGCCATCTCACCAGTCCCCAAGGTTTATTCCTTTACAAAAAAAAAAAAATCCGGACAAAATAAACGAGTGTTCGCATCAAGAGATCAACAGACTTTTATATGAGTTACCTTCTCAAGAGCCAATCAGGCAGATGGAAGAAAAAGTACCATAGTGGGGGCTAAACAAAGGGTGTATAGACATGCTATATATATATATATATATATAAATATAAATAATTTAATATCTGTAATTATGAATATGACATTGTATTGATTCAACATGTAGTATGTGAAATTTCACTTTATTTTGGATTTTTTTTTAGGTGTGAATTATTCTTTATTTAAAAACTTTAATGCAGATCTCATGGTCTCCTGTCATTATTACGTTAGACACCACTTGCATATATATATATATATATATATATATACGTACATATATATATATATATATATATATATATATATATATATATATGTGTGTGTGTGTGTGTGTGTGTGTGTGTGTGTATACAGTTGAAATCAGAAGTTTACATACACTACGCAGAACGACACATAGCACATTTTGTATATATACAAACACACACACTTATGTCACTGTGATTGTGTGGTCCTGGTGTCGATTGTCATCGGATGAACTGACGGGACATGCTGATGCTCGACTCCAACTCTAGTGAAGTTACATCATCCCTACGACTCTGCAATTCAGTTGGTGAGTATTACATGTACAGTCATAGCTGTTTAGCTTGTGAGTGGGTAGCTGGGGAAGTATCTCACTACCAAAACAAGTAGTCGTTAGTCAATAAAATAAAAACAGGCCAACTGTGACTTTGCCTACTTTCAATTTATTTTTTACCGTGTCTACCACTTTGTCTATCAAACAGGGTTTTCATTGGCTAAAGAGGAGGGTTTGCATGTTGTATAAAAAGTCTAAACAGGCAGATAGCTGTAGAACAAAAAACAAGGACTGTCCCAGATAATACGCCACAGTCAAAGTCTAATGGTGAGCCTACACTTAAGTAGGACTAATTTACTATGAGTTGTGTGTAAATCACTTTTCTTCAAGCTAGAAAACCTAGCTGAGTCTCCTCGCCATGTTCCTCTTTTTAAATGGACCACATCAAAGCAGATGAGTACAGGATGAGTAAGTGATAATATTGCACCAGGTTGTTTAAGTTGGAGCTTCCCTTTTGGCGTGACAGTGTTTCCGTCAGGGACATCATTTCCGCTGCAATCAATCGTCTGATCCACTTCCTCAATACAAACATGTTGACACCATTTTACTGTGTGCATAGGATGGATGTGCTCAGAGAAGACAGGTGTTGACGGAGCGGAGAGGAAATTACCAGTACAGTTATCAAGGAGTGGGAAAACACACAGTGTAGGTTTCAGTTTACTACTGATGACAATTAAGCACATAGGCCATACTTGGTCCAGCCATATACCAAGTATTGTTTGTCAGCAGGTATCACTGACTTACCCATTTAAATTTCAAAACTTGATAAATTAAAACCGACTTTTTATCATAGGTATTGTCCTAAAAATGATCAAAATAAAACGGAATATGCAATATTCTTTATTTTTAACATGCAGCTGTTTTTCTGATGATCTTCCCTGCAGAACAGACTAGCTTCAGTTATTGGCGTCAGGATCTCTTGTGTTTCTCTTAGTAGTATTCATCCTCCAGGTTTGGTTGATAAGGATTTTCAGTGTCCGGTGGCAGAGGAAGAGGGAAGGGCCTCTCACCATAATCTGCAGCAATACATTAACACATTGAAGTGGATGGGAAGTGTCCAATAATTGTTTAAACCCTAGTTTAAATAGTCCTCTTTGTTTTATCAGTGGGTTTTTTTCTTGGATACAAAGCTCTTGGTACCTTGTTTGTTTTAATTAAACATGAGTTGCTTATCAACCTCAGTTAACTGTTAATGTGACTTTCTTACCATCAGTAACGTGCTGTTTGAGGAGGCCAGGGTCAAAGAGCATCTCTAACTTCGCTGTATCTTCATCAGGTCTGCTAGAAGAAGACCAGAAAAAAACAGATGAGAACAGTGACAGTAACAGCATCCAACTGTGGAAGTCACTGATCTCAGAAATGTCTCTGATCTGATCTATGAGCGGCCATTTCACAGAGATACTACTGCTACCAATGTTTCAGTTCATCCAACTCAAATCCTTTACATCCCAGCCTTCCCCGGTCACATCAGGTGTGCCCAAGGGCTCTGTCCTTTTCATCATTTACCTTCTTCCCCTCTGCAATTTCTTCCCTATGTACAACATCAGTTTTACCTGTTATGCAGATGACACCCAGCTCTACCTCTCCAGTAAACCCATCTCCACCCTTTCACCCTCATCCCTTGCTCACTGCCTAACTGCCATTAAATCCTGGTTCTCCTCCAATTTTCTCAAACTAAACAGTGACAAAACCGAGGTTCTCCTTGTTGGTTCCAAATCAACACTATCCAAAACCAACAGTTTCTCAATAGCCATTGACAACTCCACTGTATTATCCTCAACAGTAGTCTATCTTTTCACTCTCATATCAATGACATTACTCGGTCTGCTTATTTTCACCTACGCAACATCAACCACCTCCACCCCTCCCTCACCCCCCATACCACTTCTATTGTTGTTCATAGCCTCGTCACTTCTCGCCTCAATTACTGCAATTCTCTTCTCTCCGGTGTCACTCACAAATCCCTCCATAAACCCCTAGTTAGTCCAGAACTCAGCTGCCCGCATCATCACAAGGACCCCATCCACCCACCACATCACCCCTGTCCTACAACAGCTCCACTGGCTCCCAATAAAGTTCTGCATTGAATTCTAAATCCTCCTCTTAACATTTAAGTCCATTCACAGTCTCGCCCCTCCCTACCTGTCTGACCTCCTCCACGTTTCCTCGCCCTCCCGCAATCTCAGATCCTCCTCCTCCATCCACCTGACTGCCCCGACTGCCCGTCTCACCACCATGGGGAGCAGAGCATTTAGCCGCTCTGCTTCCCGTCTGTGGAACTGCCTACCCCCAGAACTCAGTAACACTACCTAACTCCCTCACTTCAAATCCAAACTGAAAACCCACCTGTTAAAATCTGCCTTTTCCCTTCAATCTTATTTGCACCGTGTTGTTGTTATTTTAACCTGATTTGATAATTTTGTTTACTCCCCATTTTGTGTTTGTGTTGCACTATTTTTAACAAATGTACAGTGTCCTTGAGTGCTTAGAAAGGCGCCTATAAACAAAATGTATTATTGTTATTATTATTATTATTATTATTATTATTATTATTATTATTATTATTATTATTATCATCAAATAGGAATCAGTCCAGGGCTCTCCACAGAAATTGGAACAATGTGGCAGCTCTATTGTTAATGTTAATGGGGACACTGACTGACCTACGCTCTGTGTAGCATCGACGTAGAGCAGATAGTCAGTGCTAAACAGCCATGAGAAGTTTGTGCCAGGCTCCAAGTGCTGAGAAGGACAGAGAGTTCAGTTGAGCTCTGGCAGTCATCTGAAGCGAATTTATGACCTTTTGAGAGAGTATGGGTGTATGTACCTGTGATAGTGGCTCTATTACGAGAGACCTTTAGGTGCGTGTGAGTGTGTGTTTGCAAAGGAGTGTCAGTAAATAGGAATAAGCTGTTAAATTGTGGTTCCGCTATGGCCAGGCCCATATGTTGCGTTTACTGCCAAGTCAGAGGAATACATCATGTTCAATGTCAGTGGGTGCTAATCAGGCTTGCTAACTGCTACAACAATCCTTTGTACCACACTATTACTAAATAGGTGTAGTCTATTACTTTCAAAGACACATACAAGCAAACTTCGAAGACGCTGTTTTTTGTGTAATATTGGAAACCTTTCCTCTATTATCTTATTTTATAAGATAAAACTTTTTTTTATTGATTCCACACTGGGGAAATTTATGTTTTGGAGCAGCTCAAGATTTTGGAAAAAGCAAAGGAAAAAAGTAACTGAACAAGTGGTTCATATTTGCACACCACATCTATTTGAAAATGAATAACCACATTGCGAGGCTTATCCTGGTTTTGATCATATAAGGCACTGGTTCTCAAACTGTGGTACTACTGGTGGTACTCAAACTCTCTCTGGTGGTACTTAAAGGAATCTCCAAATAAAAAAGGAAACATTAATTACTAAATTATTAAAATACTAAGAAAATACTTTTAAGATTCTTCAAATGTTACGTAAAATACCTTCCGTATTTCCTGTAAGAAAAATGTGGTTCAATATCAGCCTGCTACGTAGTCATGCTCAAGAGCTAAACTGTGATGGCAAGATAGAGATCAGAGGAAAAATGATTGGTTTGAAAACACTGACATGTCAGTTCTGATGCTACCCTTTCATACAGCGGGACTGTGGCTGAAGACAGTCAACAATAAATAAATAAATATCTTACCAATTTCAATAAAAATCTCCTGATTAGAAAATAAACCTTCCTGTCCGTAGCTGAATAGTGTCGTTCTACGCTACTGTATTTTGACATTTGTCTAAGCGGTGGTACTTGAGAGAGCCTGATATTGTCTGGGGTGGTACGTCATGTACAAAGTTTGAGAACCACTGATGAGGGATTGGTGTAAGTGGTAGAGTGGAGGGATACATTTTTTGAGATTGGCTTCTTTCTTTCTTTTTTTCAAACCCTGCTCTGCCATCCAACTTACTGAAACCTTTATGATCAAATAACATTTTCAACTTTTCAAAATAAAAACATGAATACAACTGATTATTCATATTTCTGGTTTTAGCAGCTACTAAAGATTACAGTTTCCCATAAGCCCTTGACCGTCTTGAGTGAAATTGTCCTTGTCTCTCTCTGTCCATCTGTCCGTCTTTTCTCTCTTTCTCTCTCCTTTTCTTCCTCCCCAACCGGGGCAGACAGATGTCCGTCCTCCACAGATCTGGGTCTGTCTGATGTTCCTGTCTGTTATAGGGAAGGTTTTCAACGCCACCGTACTCTACGGGGGAATTTTTGGGTCTATGTAAATCATAAATAAGTCATAGAGTGTGGTCTTTACCTAGTTTGTAAAGTGTCCTGAGATAACTTTTGTTATGATTTGGCACTATAAATAAAATCGAATTGAATTGAATTGAATTGCAGAACAGAGGATGTACCGAAAATTCTTAGTTAGTTCAGAGTTAAGAGACCGAGGGTAGTGGACTGTGTTTGTTAAAAGGGACTGTCAAAAAAAATATAAGCTAATCCCATCAATAGCATCCCCCCTCTCTTCCCCTCTAACGTTACCAATGACCACATTCATTTTTCATAAAGAAATGATCATACATTCCTGTCTATCTCCTAACACAGAAGTAAAGAAGACCTACCTGCTCAGCACAGGTGCAGAGAGACCTCCCTTTAACACAAAAGAGATAAATAGGAGAGCGATAAAGTTTTTACTCATCCTGTCCGACAGCATTGTTGACAAAACCTTGAGCAAACTTCTGCATCGACTCACAAGAAAAGTCTGATTCTAGAATCAATTTATAATATTTGTTTGTCTTCAAAAACAAAACAAGTATTCTTTTAAAAGCCTCTGCTCTTTGAACCCATTTTAGGGGTCATACAAATTCCACGTTCTTTTGCACCAGGTTGAACTTTTGGAAGGGCCCGTGCCAGAATTAACCATTGTTTTCCAATGTATGGGGCATTTCCACCAGAGTCGTTTAAGACGTAGGAGACAAATTCACCTGATTGGATGATGTGTTGTGTTCTCTACTCACAATTTCAAACAGTAAACAACATTACTGCTCCCAAACCTTCTGTTATTGCGTCCATACAGTCCACAATAAGGTACTGCTGAGGAGCTCAGACAATGTCTAACCATGAGCAAATTCAAACAGCGGTACAAACGGACAGTGTTTACAAGGTACAGGGAAGAAGAGGGGTCTGACAAACACTAGGGTTCTCACATTTTGCCATACTTGTCATTTATTTATTTTTACACGAGCGGTTATTGTGTTGTTTGTTGGTGATTGTTTGTTTTGTTGAGCGTATTAATAAAAAAAAAAACACAGGAAGTAAGAAAACCTATAGTACTAGGAACTAAGTGGAGTAGGGGTAGGAATTAATAAGCTAATGCTTCTTCCTGCTCCTTTTCAAACATACAAAGGGTTTTAATGACGAGTGCTTCAAGTGTAATTTATTTTTCACATGTTTGAAATAAAGCATTCATTCATTCATTCAACACCAGGTGAAGGAGGAGCAACTTGATTTTTCCATAGATTATCTGTCTCGTGCTACTATAAATAGTAAAGTATAAAAGTATAGTTACTGTATAAATGTGTTCAACACCAAAGGCTCATAATACTTTTTGTAGCACCTTGCAACAGGTTGGTATTAAAACATTTTGTTGTATTTTAGGTCCAAAACTGAATATTTGGTTCAAAGAAGTAGGCATGTGATCAATACAATAAAAGATAGGATCATCTTCAGCTATTCAGGATGTGCACTTGTGACTTCCCCGTTGTAAAGTCTTGCAGGCAGTTTGAAAGAGCAGCACAGAACTTCTCTTCTCTATTCATCGTTCATCTACCTGCTGGAGAGACCTGAAGATAATGTAAGTCTTCATATCTTATTTTATCACACGTCAAATCATAAAACCAAATGTGAAATATATATTACAGCTTTCCAAAACATAACAGTAAGTCACTTGAATTTAGACCAATGACAATTTCAAAGGTAGAAAGAAAAAAAACACCGTGCAAGGTGGCAAAAAGAAAATTAAAACTTTGAAACTTCAAAGCTGTTGAGATGGGGATCTGATATTATTTGACTAAAACAAATACAGCTTAGTAAATGCACAGACAATAAATGATTACAAGACACTGTACGTCTCTCACTTTTGCCTTTCATCTTTAGCTTCCTGTTTTTACTTTTTATCCTTCTTTCATCTGCAGACAAAATACCACATTATTACCACATGTTAACTCTCATTTGCTCAGTTCTTTAAATATCTGAACATTGTTTGGCTGATACAGTGTAACTGTAAAAACTGTAAAATAAATAAATAATTGGTCTGGTTCCAATGCAGATTTTTCATGTCCCATAGTTGGGTAAATACTTTCTGTGGTTTATCCAGGAGTAAACACTTAAATATAGATTATTTAACTCAAATGTAACCATGTTACCAATGAACCTTTTATGGTTCTGAATACAATGGACTTACCACTTTATATAACCATTGTTTGTATGATTGACACTAAAAACTGTGAACTAGTCATGTCAGAGGAGGGTGCTATTGCACAAAAGCAGAATTTAGAAATCGGGGATACATGAAAAAGCCAGATCTAGTCGAGTCAGATAATCCTGGTTTAAATAGCTGCACATACGCAAAGCAAGGATGCCAAGGGGCGGCTATGTGAGGCCAGGGGTAAGTAATCACATGAGTGCCAGTTCACAGCTTTCAGGGGGGGGGCTTTGTCAAATATAAAGCAGACTTTCTCTCCTAAAAATATAACCTAAGTGTGTGTAGGAATGAATGTGGCTGTGTCAGTGGTGAGGCACTATGGTTGCTATGGGTTACACAGGTGGGCATGGGTGGTTAATCAGTCTCACGAAGGTTATCGTAGATGAAGGAAACAGCTCAGGAGTGGGAATCAGGAACAGTAACAAGGAAGTCACACAGTTTGTCAGTCGTGTGTGACGACTGAATGGATTTCTTATCAGTCTTAGAATTTTTGTATGAGCTCATTTTAAGTCTGTTGATTTAAAGTTAAAGTGTCAAACTCATTCCCAATGGAGGACCTAATTTTTGACACACCATCATGAGTTAGAAGCGACTTCAGATTCTCTCAAGTGGCCTTTTTTGTAGTTAGATAGCCACTGCACATACTTTGTTTTCTTTGAGACGTTTCCATATTTAATTTAGCAAATAATTTTGCTGAATTTCCAATCAGGGATCTTCTTTTTTCATATATTTATTGTTCAGAAAGGTTCTTTAGGTCATTTTTTCCAGTATTGGCTTGATGTGTTATTTTGATTTGGGAAAGGTGGAAATGAAAGCAGGGTAGTTCCTGAGCATCACAACAGGCGGTTATATGTTTTTACAAACCTCTTGTTAAATGATCGATCATATTCTTTACTTCTCTCACTGGTTGTCATGACAACTGTAACATCGCGCTGATGCGATTTGGCAGTTTAGAACACTGGTCGGCTCCATGTTGTGGTCCCTCCCACTACTATCGTTTTGATTTCCGTCCACACGTAGCCTGTCAATCATCCATCAGAAACCAAGCCCAGACCACAACAACTTCCTGGTTGATCCAATACCGAAGTGCCAAAAAGTTCACAGAGTGGCCACTAGTGGCAGGTTTCATTCATTCATTCATTTTCAACCGCTTGCCCCTGTCGGGGTCGTGGGGGGACATCTGGTGTGAGTCTATAGCAGGACACATAGAATAGAGCAATTTCTCATTGCCCCCTATGTTAAACGGGCAGTTTTCACAGCATCATTAAACCTGTTTAAGGCCTGGTACAAAAAACATTCTAGTCTATGTTTAGGTCATATCTCCATGACAACACCGAAGGGTGTGATTTCTTTTGTACCAGGCTAGTTTTTATTTTATTGTAGCTTAAAGTTTATGAATAATTAGGGATGTGGCCTCTTGAGTGACAGCTAGTCGCTGGCCCTCACTTTGCTTCAGCCAGATGAACCTATCTCCCTCTACCCAACATCACATCAATGCCCTTTTTTGGGAAGAGAAAATGAGCCGGAGTCAAAGTCTGACAGCATGGCGACTCCCACAGATGAGGACGATTGGATCCAGTTGAAAGAACGGACCTCGACGGTGAGGCTAGGTCCACAGTCTATGTCAGAAACACAATGGGCAAGACTTGGGCAGAGATTAGGGGAGTGCGTTGGAGCGATATTCTTACTCATCCCATGGACTGTTTAGTTAGAGCAGATTTGTCCTGTAGAGCTCAGCAAGCTGCATGTGCAACATCTTAATGAGTGTGTATGTGGACCCCAAGGCCATGGAAGGAGGCTAGGACACCAAACAAAAATGGCAGCGCTTTGGGGGTAAGACGCATGGGCAGTGGAACTAGAGCTGCACTCTTGGAGGGTTTCAGTCATGGATGGTACTAGAATTAAAGTGATGCTTTCTGCTCAGGTGCTGTTTGGGTGCACTTGGGCTTGGGTTTTTCTCTTTTTCTATGACAGTGCGCCACCTATTGAGCCCTATGATTGAGCCTCATGGCAATTGCCGATCTGCCGATTGTACTGTGCATGTGTCATATCCCCAAAGCACCATCATTTGTATATGGTGACTCAGCCTCTTTCCTTGCCTCGGAAGCGGCTCTGCTCAGACAGAGACAGAGATGACAGATAACCAACCAACACATCAAGGGGACCTCACTGCTCTCCTCACTGACTTCATTTAAGCCTCATTTGCAACTTTATCGGCCATTTATAATCCTCCCAACAGTTAACCATATTCTTTAGTGTCTTTAATCGTAGTCTTTTTATAAAACGTCTGACTGCAATATGAACACATTTTCACATCAATGATTCTAAGTCGGCTTCATAAATGGTTCTTTTAAAATAAAAATAATAACTGACAATATATCTTTTATACTTTCATACAGTGTAATAAAATTTAAGTAATCTCCATGGTATTTTATGTGCCTCTGCGTCCGTGCAACCGAGTCATTGCTAAAGTAAACTCCTAGCTTAATCCCTTATCTAGGTTTTGTGCAACAGCCCCCAGATGTCAGGTACATTAAAAATGTACTTTACTATGTCTGATGATGTCATGATTCATGCATCAAGTTAAAATTGAACTTGATCGCATTATAGTCCTGCTCCTGATTTGGTTTTGTGGACTGTATTATAATCCACTTCCCTGCTGACTGCAGTTAATCGGTAACTGAATGATACATTTAAATAATTGCCTCAATATAGTATAAGCCAATATACAGTATAGCCAATTAACAATAGCCGTAGCCATAGACAATGAGGATTAAATATCAGTATTTCTTCATATTATCCATGCATTGACCTTTGGCAATGCTTAAAAAAAACATCACAAATGGAGCAACATCCATGGTTGTTTCAGTGAGGCCTGTTAGGGCTGTGTAAAACCGCTGTTTACTTTACAATCAACACACACACACACACACACACACACACACACACTAGTCTGTTTATTTGTACTTTTGTGCGTTTTACTGTCACTTGCCCTTTTTTTTTTACTTTACTACTCATTTTCTTTTTTACTGTTTACATGGATTATTAATATTATTTTGCATCTGTTACTGATGCTTTTGTTATTGCTGCTGAAAATGTCTCCACTGTGGGGCTAATGAAGGTTTATCTTATCATATCTTATCTCTAAATGTGACTTTAAACGTTAAAGACTTTGACTTTAGTTGAAACAATGTTATGCAAAAAGTGAAGTTAGACCCCAAGATTTGACGATTAATCTGGAAGCTTGATGCAGTTGTTCCAAGTGGCTTTGAAATGCATTTGGGCATTCTTGAAATAGCACCACAGAGTACAATTAAGTGTACTTTCAAGTTGTCGGCTGGGTTTTAGTCTTCAATCAATGTGGTAGCTCAGTCACTCAGTGGGGACATGGCTTGGGGGTCGAAGGGCTGCTTGTTCAAGAACCCTTATGACCCAAGTGTGGAGCATGGATACAATATGTGTACGTTGCTAGAGTTTAAACATTAAGCAGCTTTTACAGTGTACCTTGCTGATGAGATGAGATGAGATGAGATGGTAAAGAGAGGGACATATGGATGATCAGCTGGCTGGGAGTTTAATGATGTTTCCAAGATGGGGGGCAGGTCCCTTCTATTTCTAGGGTAGGGTAAAGTCCATGTTTGCAGACACAAACATGGACTGGGATGGATGGTAAAAGCTGGAAGTAAACGCAGATTAAATGTTAGGAGTAAGTTCAAGATGGCAACTGGGCCAGTAGTGAGGGAAAGATGATTCGAATTTGATACATTTCATCTTCTGGGAACCATGAATATCCGTACAGAAACGGGAGCCAATCCAATGGCAAGGTATCAATCCTGCATCTTTACACCAAGATGACACACCCTATTGCACCTGTCCTACCACCGCAGTAAGGTTACAACATAGCTGATAATGCAAGTGTGTGGAGGGGGATCTCTGCAGCAATGGATTCAATGTTATATGATATTTGGGAAATTACTACCAGAGGAAAACGTGTTGTGGTTTTTCACCTGAAAACCAGCTGCATGCAGGTAATTCATCACTTCATTCATCAATATCCAGGAAAAATATGTGGCTCATTTTGACTGTTTAGAACGAGTTGCAGTTTATCTATAACCTCAAACGCATTACATCAATATTTCCCTCGTTGTTTCTCCCTGTAACAATATAGTTTATAGGTCATCGACTTAAATGTCCTTTTTTACCCAAAATTGTTACTTAAAAAATATAAAAAAATTAATTATGAATTTGAAATGCGCTGACTTAGTGTTCGACAATATAACTTTTTTAAATTTAATTGAAATGTTATAGAAGAGTTTGGTTCAGTAATCGGCCTGTTAATCATTACACAAGGGACTTGAAGTACCGTATTTTTCTGATTAAAAGTCGCTCCGGAGTATAAGTTGCACCAGCCGAAAATGCAGAATAAAAAAGGAAAAAAACATATATAAGATGCAACACCAAGAAACGACATTTCATCTTGAAAGGCAATTTAAAATAAAACTAGAATAGAGAACAACAGGCTGAATAAGTGTATGTTATGTGACGCATAAACAACGACCTGAGAACGTGCCTGGTATGTTAACGTAACATTACGGTAAGAGTCATTCACAGAACTATAACATATAGAACCTGCTCTACATTTACCAAACACTCTGTCACTGCTAAACACTAAATCCACTGAACTCTTCTTCCTCGGTGTCACTTCTGAACAACTCCGCCAACTCATAGGTACGTAAGTAGCAGCACTTCTGCCATGACCCGCCCCCGCCCAATTTTGACTGGTTGACGTGTGTGTGTGTGTGTGACGATTGCTGATATATGCCTAGTCTCTTACGTGACTGACATAAATAATAGCCCGGGATATTATTTGATATTTTACGGTAATGTGTTAATAATTTCACACATAAGTCGCTCCAGAGTATAAGTCGCACCCGCGGCCAAACTATGACAAAAACTGCGACTTATAATCCGAAAAATACGGTATGAGACCTTTTGTACCAGTGTTAACGTTTACAGATGCAGTTTGAGAAAATTAAATTAAATACATTGTGCAATTAAATTTATTAACATTTCGCAGTACTGAAGTTTAAGTGTGCCTGGTTTAGAGCTGCTAACAGTTTGATGAAGTCATGGTAAGGGGGGAGTCAGTTGTTTTGTGCTTATTCATGTCATGTGTGTGCATGAAGTAATTATCTATAACAAAGAAAATCATAATGTTGTGTATTCATTAATATGATTAAATCATTATCAGATCATGTAATTTGACTGTGACCTTTTATGTTAAGTGGAAATGTTCTACTACTTTTTACCAGTGTCTAAATGTATTGATTTTTTATAGTGCACTAGATTCCCTCTGTGCCATTTGAGCGTTCTGAAACGTACGCATGATATATTACTTAAAAATTCTCCAAGTAGAATGAAATTGTGATATTGAATATTGAATTGTGAGATGATGTCAATCATCTGCTTTTTGCTAGCATTCTCACAATGCAAGCTTAGAAGTGTCAGCAAGTGTTGACAGAGAATGACAGTACTCACGACTACTGTCAACTACGTGTAATGAATGTTGACGGAGGGAGTGATCTTGGACACAGATCTGGTGTGTTTGCGCCTCAAACAACTTGAGTTTCGTGCATCACACTTTACCGTAGTGTCACGGTGGGTAAATAACACTGTTGGGGCTTCTCTGGTTTTACTGCAGGTTAACCTCAATGTTGTTTCTTCAAGGTGCTAGTTTGTCCACCGGCCAACGAATACCTTCAACTTCTGACAGATTGCTGCCAAAAAGAAGGGGTAGTTCTTCGCAGCTATGAGGTAAACTGTCTTTTTATATCTGGTGACGTAATTCTTGCCAATTAACAAACAAATTTGGAGTGATGGAGCGTGACAGGAGGACATGAGGTATCCTGTGTAATTATTGCCAATTACTAGTAGGCTATGTGTACATATAGGTAAGACAACTGGTAATCATAATGGATTATCAAGTCTGACTGGGGACATTGTTTCTAGGTATGTAGCAATTTTCTAATTTAAGTTTGAAATACTTTGGGATGCATTTTCCCCGTTTTCTGGAGGGGATGCATTAGATGACCGAAACTTAAGAATAGCCCTTCTACAAAACATGGATATAAGCACGTTAAGGGTTTTAAGGTAAATGTATTTCAGTTACAGTACATTTAACTAAATCAAAGACCCACATCTCTCACTTTCACCATGTTCTTCAGCCAAAAGCCACTCTTTCTCAACCCCACGGGCTCTACCTCTGCGTGATCAATAACATCAAGCACTGTATGTCCTTTGTTTGTTTTGGTTTGTTTGTCTGTTTGTTTGTTTTTACATCGTTTCAGTGGGATTAAAGCAAGGAATGCTAGAGTCTTCTGCTGTCTTCTGTTAGTTGTTGTCAGCTGCACTTCTTTATATTTTAAGTGAGTATCAAAGTCCGCATCATTGCTCTTGAAAACCTATATGAGCCCATAGGATTTACCTGTGTTTTGTTTATTTTGTCTTGAAAATATTTAGTTTCTGAACGTCCTGTTACAGTAAGAATTATCTGTTCATTGTTGATTGTTCATACTTTTCAAAATAATGAGAGAAATGTTATTTTGTACCTATAAAAGCACATCGGAGCGCCAACAGGATTTATTAGTAAGAGTCACTTGAAAATGTTTGATTCCAGTCTCATGATGGTCATTTCTTCAATATTAGGTATTTGGCGAGCGTCATCCCTGTGCCACTGCTGACGGCCAGTGGAGAGAAAGTGAGACAGAACATTAATTTAGACAACCTGCTTAACTTTGGGTAAGAGATCTGATGCTTTAGTTTTCACTGCATAGGCTTGCTGTAGTTTGTGTTATCGGTGTTACCAGTGTTACAGTGTTCACGTACACTGTACCGTACTGTGTTTGTTTTAAGGTTATTATTTGGCAGTTTTTCATGGCTTTATAATACAGGGCAGACAGGAAATGGGGTTAGAGAGAGAGGGAATCATGCAGCAAAGGGTCCCAGGTCGGAGTCCAACCTGCGGCCGCTGCCTCAAGGACCTTTAGCCTCTTTACACAGGGCGACTGCTTAAACCACTGAGCCACCATATGTTTGTGGGTTGTTTTTTTTTCCAGAAGTAAAACCCATTTAGTTAATGTTCATGTATCAGTGCCCACGTTCATCAAATTTTACTATCATTTCTAAAATTGTAATCTCAGTTACTCTTTATTCCTGGTTAAATAACTTTTGAATGTTTAAACTTTTGTTTTCTGCCTTTTTTATTTTATTTTTTTCCCTGCTGCAATGAAAACATACCGACTCCTTAATTTTTTAGTAGTAGAAACACAATCGATCGATAGCTCCATAGCTCGGGCCACTCGGAGGAATTAGAAGCCCCGCAGATGTTGTGTAATTATCTGAGATGTTTTGGTGAACCACGCAGCAGAAGATCAGGAAAACGTATGTGTTTGCTCCGTCGGGAAACAGCAGTTTGAAATCCTAGCTGACACAGTTTAACCATCATTCCAGCCTGTTTACGCTGCCTGCATCTCCTTCAAATCCCTTATGGCTGCTGCTGCTCCTCCGAATAAAGCTCTGTAAAACTTTCCAATTGAGTGAAAGCAGGGGAAAAGTTTGAGTATGTGAAGTGAAGTGTTAAAAGTTCAAAAGTTCTCCTCTCTTCCTGGTTAATGTCATTGGAAAAAGGGAACTGAAAGCATGAAAAATGACTATTGTTGAGACTTACAATGATCTTAAATAAAAAAATTGTGAGGCCTTAAAAGTAACTAAAACGTCTATTTCTTTAATTTATGTTTTTTTCATTTCTGAATGATAAATGTGTTTGATTTTCATTAGAATGCAAAACAGGTCTCCTGAATAGCAATAAATGGCAGCATTAGGTCAAATTAACTTCCTATAAAATAATAATAATTAACACAAAAAACAACAATCTTCAACCGCTTATCCCGGGGTCGGGGTCGCGGGGGGCTGGAGCTGATCCCAGCTGACATCGGGCGTGAGGCGGGGTCCACCCTGGACAGGATGCCAGTCTATCACAGGGCACATAGAGACAAACAGAGACAGACAACCATTCTGGTAGTTTAATCATAATTATGATGGAAACTATTGCGAAACACGTCTGTCTGAGAAGGAAATGTTGACACAACTGCAACAAATTCCTTTTAGCACTGAAAACAATGTAAATACTTTCCTTATATTGTGTTATTTACATCTCATATATCTATGTTTTTATCCTCCATTTGCAGGGCCAGACAGGGGGTTGATACACGCACATCTTGGAAAGCTCCGATCATCTGGGAGGGGATGTTTGACCCCAATCTTGACGACCAAAAGCACATCCAAAGCCAGACTTCTGTGGCCCTCACCGTGTTTGCTGTGGGAAGGTTTGTTTTCCATAAACACTGTGACCATGAAAATACTTTCACACTAGCAGTTCAGTCTAAATCTGGTAGCCCTTTTTCCAAACCTGAGTGTGGATCAAGAAACCTTTCCTGAAGCCACCTGAACGAGATGCATTCAGGTCGACTACAGAGTATCAATGAAACAAGAGGACAATAATATTAAAGCCCAACTTTATGACACAATATTTATTCCTGGGATGGTATCCTCAGACAAAGACAAAGCATACATGGAAAAAAAGACCCTAACCAAACTCCCATTCACAGAGCTGGGTCTGTCTGATGTTCCTGTCTGTTAAAGGGAAGGTTTTCGTTGCCACCGTACTCTACGGGGGAATTGTTGGGTCTGTGTAAATCATAAATAAGTCAAAGAGTGTGGTCTTTACCTACTCTGTAAAGTGTCCTGAGATAACTTTTGTTATGGCCACTGTCTGTGTGAGCAATGAGTAACCAAATGCTGTTCGCCTCCCATGTTGACTAGTGTCAGCAGCCCAGGTGAAGCTCGGCTTCTTCTTGACTTCTTGCTGATTTCTAGATATTCAAGGTCTATTGTTTCTGTGATGCACACAGTTCACAGCAGAAACAGACAGTGAAATGAGCTTTGACAGTCATATTGTAACAATACTTTACTGCAGTTTATATATGATATGTACAATAGGGTGAGAAGTTCAGCCATCTGTGAGGAACTCGGAGTAGAGCCGCTGCTCCTTTGCGTTGAAAGGAGCCAGTTGAGGTGGTTCAGGATCATCTAGTAAGGATGCCCCCTGGACGCCTCCCTAGGGAGGTGTTCCTGGCACGACCAGCTGGGAGGAGGCCTCGGGGAAGACCCAGGACTAGGTGGAGAGATTATTATATTATTATTATCTCCACACTTGCCTGGGAACGCCTCAGGATCCCCCAGTTAGAGCTGGTGAATGTGGCCCGGGAAAGGGAAGTTTGGGGTCCCCTGCCAAAGCTGCTGCCCCCGCGACCCGACCCCGGATAACCAGTTGAAGATGAGATGAGACGAGATGAGACGAGATATGAAACAAATGTAAATATGATTTTTTTTAAAACTAAGACCCTATAGTTTCTGTGGACAGAACATTAACCCTTTCTGTCTAAAACAAACAAAAATACACTTACAATGAAAGCTTACATTATTTATGGTCATTATTATAGACATACTTAATTTAGAAAGACAGGCAGCGCTTCAGCAGCAACGAACCAAAGGCAGTTTAAGTGAAGCAATCAAGCACTGCTCATGCAGACTGTGCGGCCTGGTTGTTAGTCAGAATAAAATGACAGACAGACAGACAGACAGACAGACAGACAGACATCCATAAATCTAAACAAATACTGACGTGCAACATGAATTGTTATATATGGAGAAAAGAAAAGAATGAAAGAAGAAAGAAACAAAGGAGTTGAGACATCGTGAGATTTAGCTGTACAGGGATTTGTTCCACTTCGATCTGCCAACTAAACAATTGTGGAGTTATATTGTGTCTGCAACCCCGCCTCACGCCCGATGTCAGCTGGGATCGGCTCCAGCCCCCCCGCGACCCGGACAGGGACAAGCGGTTGAAGATGAATGAATGAATGAATGAATGAATTTCCAGTTTTGCAATATTGTCCTTTTTTTGCAATGTTCAAGGTGGTAAGTGTGGTGTTGTGGTAATTGTCTAGGTCACTGATGGGTGAAAGGTCTCCTAAGAGGCAGAGGGAAGGTGATGCAGGGATTGAGGGTTTGCGAGATGATTGTTATCATGTCATTCCAGAAGTTTCAGGCTGGTGTGCAAAGCCATACTGAGTGAAAATAGTTGTCTGTGGTGCTGAGAGTGCATTGGCGACACAGCGTCTGTGTAACCCATTAAATGCGTTCTGTATTGAGTTATGTGTGTCCTGTTTATGGTCTTATATTGATGGGCTGTTACCTGAAGTTGCTGGTCATTGGGAAGTTTTTATTGGAAATTTGGAAATTTATGGTGGAGTCTTCGGTTGATGAGATAAGTGTTCAGCTGTGTTCACATGGCTGCACGGGTCTGACCCTAGACTGTTTAAACAGAATAAAAGATGAAAAGTCAGCTGTTTCTCCCATCATCATAACAAGTTATGAGCAACAGCAATTGTTTTTCTGTCTCTACCTAAGGTACCTGGATGCCTACCTCAAGACTTTCCTTACCTCTGCAGAAAAACACTTTATGTTGGGATTACAAGTGACGTATTATGTGTTCACGGATCTACCAGAGAAGGTACCAAACATCGAGCTCGGGAACCAGCGAAGCCTGAAGGTTATGCAGGTGGAAAAGCACTCCAGGTGGCAGGACATCTCTATGATGCGCATGAAAACTATATCAGATGCCATAGAATCTGAGATTGGCCGTCGCTGCAATTATGTCTTCTGCTTTGATGTGGATCAGGAGTTTAAGGGGAGATTTGGCTCGGAGGCTCTGGGGGACTCTGTGGCTTTGCTTCACGCATGGTTTTACGAACTCCCAAAGCAACAGTTCACCTACGACAGAAACCCCAGATCCAAAGCCTTCATGGAAACCGGAGATTACTACTATCACGCTGCTGTGTTTGGAGGCTTCTGGGGAAATGTGAAGAACTTGACAGATTACTGCTTTCAGAGTATCAAGGAGGACAAAGTTAACAATGTGGAGGCTCTGTGGCACGATGAGAGTCATCTAAACAAGTACTTTTGGCTTCATAAACCAAGCAGGCTGCTCTCCCCCGAGTACTGCTGGGACCCGATTATTAATGACAACAGGGACATAAACATCACCCGCCTAATATGGGCACCGAAACATTACGACCACCTTCGCACTCGGTAATTTAGTGAAGAAGATCGTTCACTAAAACATTCGTATTGGGTTCTTACATCGGAAGGAGAGACAGTGGAATAACCTTCATTTCTACCTTTTCTGAAATTCCAACTCAGGTAAATCTTAAAGGTGGTGTTTGTTCTCTAGAATGTCTTTCAAGGATTATGTCGACACAAGATACGTCAAGTTTGCGTTATTTAAAGGGGCTGTACTCAACATTCAGAACAATAATATTATATATATTATACAGTATATACAGTATTTTTGCTATATAAAGATCTAGTGGAGTAATGGCGTCCAGAGCAAAGACAGAAGTTACTCACTCTGTTTTGAAATCCAAGCTCCTTGTTAGTACATGAGCGCCTTGTGCGTTGGTATCAGAAGCCGAGGGCCGGGATGAGGTGTCAATATTTTATGAGTTCAGGAACGGTCTGAGATGTATCATTATTTTGAGTTCAGCCCCTTTCATATTTTAAAAATGTCTTCAGTAAATATTTTTATACAAAGCTGTTTTTGCAGAGAAAAAATAACTTGATGTTCATTTCCCAATAGATCATAACACACAAACTACCAATGAAACCTAGGACCTTGATGCTTTGAGGAAACTTAGCTAATCAGTGAAGAGCTGGAGTGCGGTGGAGCTTGTTCTTTAATAAAGTTACTTAACTGCCATTATTATACCTAGATAATAGGTATAATAGTTGTTTGTGCTTTGTCGTCTCGCAGGTCTCTGCTGATGGTGGTGGTGCCTGCTGGCGTGGTCCTGCATGATGCTTCCTGCTGCTATTATAATCTATCACCTTAGCTGTGCTTGTTTCTACTATTCTGCTGTATTAACTGCCATAAGATATAAGTCATATTCACATTACTATAGATATTATTATAGTGACTGGAAGTGTGTCCGTCTCTGTCTTTGTGTCTGTCTTTGTCTCTCTCTGTCCATCTGTCCGTCTTTTCTCTCTTTCTCTCTCCTTTTCTTCCTCCCTAACCGGTGCAGACAGATGTCCGTCCTCCACAGAGCTGGGTCTGTCTGACGTTCCTGTCTGTTATAGGGAAAGTTTTTCATTGCCACTGTACTCTACGGGGGAATTGTTGGGTCTATGTAAATCATAAATAAGTCATAGAGTGTGGTCTTTACCTACTCTGTAAAGTGTCCTGAGATAACTTTTGTTATGATTTGGCACTATAAATAAAATTGAACTTTAAGTTTATCTCATATGTATATGAGCTACTATCTAGTCTATACAAAATCAACTTTTAGGCTTACTTAGGCTGTTTTGAGGGCGAGAAAGTCATGCTGAATAAAGTGCCAGGTGCACGATATAAAGGCAATTGAAAGTTCAGCCAAATGCTGCATAAACAAATATTTTAGCTTCTTAGTTAATGTAGGCTAAATGATGCCATAGGACTGCACGTGACCAGAAATATAAATTAGACATGAATACTGGAAGAGAGAAAAATATCAATCACCTGAAAGATTATAACTGTAACTACCAGAACAGCAAAACAGTTTAAAAACAGATGTTTTCTGTGCCTTAGACGCTAAAAGACTTACAACTCTTGTAGGACTTTAATAAAACAGACGTTATAAAAGAGAGATTTTTAAATTATTTTCTTTATTTCTCTCCTTATTGATTTGCAACTAATTGTGATGTTTCTGGTTGTTTTTTCACTTTTTGTTCTTTCTGATTTGTTGGAAATGATAACGTAAAAAAAAAATTGATGTTTTAAAAAAAAAAAAAAAAAAAAAGGGGGACAGGCATGAGTAATATATGTCAAGAGGCAGTCTGCCCAGCTCACCCCCGGGTGGCCGACCCCAGCGCTCAGCATGAACCACACAGCAGCCACCGGTGTCATTCAGCTGACCTCAGATCAGCTTGGACCTGTCTGACTGAAAGCAGTGATGCATTATTCATAGACTGCCACCATCTGGCACATCAGCGCTCCCTGCCATCTCGGGCCACTCACCCTGTCAAAAACATACGAGAATGGGGCAGTTTATCAGCAGAGCAGCCATTAGTGTCTATAGTTTACAGGCTAAATGAAGGGCTACTTTCATTTAAGGGTCTGCTAATATACACAAATACCTTTCAAAAGCTTATATGTTTGCTGTTACATCTATCTGATGGAGATGTTTTTGAGAAAATGTGAGGTTGTGAGAGATATGCAACACATTTCAGTCTGACACAGTCTACCTTCACAAATGAAGACACATGACACCACTTTCTCAAAAGCTGAAGGAAGTAAGATGCTATCTGTAGTTTGAATACACCGCGCAGCACTGTAGAGCAAAGAGTGGATGCCAGAAAATAATACAATAAAGGGCAGTTTAGCCATGTACCACATGAGGGTGCTAGTGTCAAGTCTACTTTTGATACACAGCTACCGTGTTGTGCAGTCCTCTGGTTGAAAGTGTCAAGATTGTTTCACCTCTGACCAAATGCAGCATCTCCGACAGGTGTCTTTAGGGGTGGTCAGAAGTGTGCTTTGTTGCACCTGTAACCACACCCAACAGTGATGTCACAGGGTCCACCTAGGTGAGGAGTTAAACCGATGGATGTCCGCAAAGACAACTTCTTTATGGGATGTTAAGTGAGTCGTGAATAACCCATCTGTATCAGATGGTTTGAAATGATCTGATTGTTATGAATAAAGGATTTGTGTTACTATTCTCACATATTCAGCATCATTTGCAGCTTCACTGACTGCCCCACATCTCTTTCAAACGCTTCTGTCCAATCTTAACCTACCTGTCTCTCTGTGCTCACTGCTCATCCCTCAGAAGATGATGAATCACTGTACTATTTGAGTAGAAGAAGAAGAAGAAGAAGAACTTTATTAAACCCGCAACGAGAAATTCGATCTTTTCACTCTATTATTATTCATGTTACACACACACAGGCCCGAAATACACACACATGCACAAACAGGACCTATATACATGCCTTGCTCAACAGCACCTCGACAGTGCCCAGGAGATGAGCTGGCACCTCTCCAGCCACCAGTCCACGCTCCATTCATGGTACACACAGACTCAAACCAGCGACCCCCCGGTTCCCTGCTGAGTAACCCATGGACTGAGCTACTGCCGCACACTAGGACTACAATTTTTTGACGACAACAGCGAAAACAAACCACTGTAAAAAGTACAAAAACAAGTATTTTTGTCAATTACTGGGCCATGAAAGTCTTGTTTCCTTGAAATGTATTTTTGAAACTTCAAAGTACAGTGAGATTATTTCATCTTGTTTATTTCAACAACCATCTTTTTTTGCAATAGACTTGTATTAAAATTATCTGGAAAAAGGGTTGATTTGTATCGGAAACATGTTGATATAATCTTACCACACTGGCAGATTTTTACGTATTTCAAGACAACTGGATTTGTGGGGTTCAAACTCTGCACACACTTACCACTTTGGAAAACACCACATGGTGGCGCTCCAGGAACACAAAGCCCACAGTAATATGGGCAATGAGCACAAAAGCCTTTCCAGGGAAATGCAATTACAGGTATGAAAACAACAACAACAACAACAGAGCACTATTCAGCACAATGATTCAACAGAAATATTTACATAATAATGTCCACACTGGTTATACATCCGTCAGATTTATAATAAAGTTTGGTTTTACTTTCTTATCCTATGACAGACCACACATTGCTTCCACCTGAACAGTCAATCACTGTTGTTTAGCCTAATCAATACAATCTGGCTTCTAAAAGGTTTGTGGCTTTGATGCGTAATTGAGCTTATGATATATGAATAAAGCACCAATGTGTAAAATCATCATTCATGACGTATTTGGAGTCAAATCTGCAACTAGATGCAGCATATATAAAATTACTTCTAGTCCCTAAGTTGTGTAGGCTTCTGCTGGTAGTTTATTTATAGAGCACTTGTCAAAAACATAGAGGTTTACAAAGGGGGGAAAAAGGATCAAAATATGCATAACACACATATAAAACAATGTGCTGTATGCATAGGCTATACAGGAAAAGCAAACCATATATGAGAAGCGAATACACTTTAGGCTTTATTTGATATAAATATAGGCTACAGGTTTGGCAATAGACCTTCCATAAAATGATGCGCGTTGCCGCAGTGACTGCATGAGAAAGAGCAGCTTGACTGCTCTGCAAAAGTCAAGCTAAAACATTGTGATCGCCCCCTGGTGGCTGACTGATTCAAAATTCAAGATTCAAGAAGCTTTATTTATACCAAGGGAAATTATTGTGCAACAGTTTCAATACAAAGATGGGAAAGGATCAGAGTAACAATAAGCATAAAAACATAAATCACATCAAAATAAAGCTAACGTAAAATAAATCAAACAATAACTAAGTGTGACAGAGCGTAGGTTTATACTATATACAACAATACGCACTGTGCAGTTTAGCAGCAGATTGAAATATAATAAGTACAAACTAAATAAGTGATAACAGTGTTAAAAATGTAGCAGCATTTCCTACAGAACTAAGTTACAGTAAAGCACAGTGAAGTGTAGCAGCATTTCCTACAGAACTGCAGTATAGTTCATAGGTTCATAAATCGTATATGTTCATATACCGTTTATTATATAGATTCTGTTTTCCTAATACGTTGTGTGAGAATGACGACAACACAACACTCTTGATTTATCCACTGCACACTCATTAAGCAACACAATACACATTTTTAACTTAGCTCCTTGTTTGATCAATTAACAACTTAATAGGCACATTTAACCCCATGTCCCTCTGCTCTAGGTAAACTGCGTGGCCTACACAGCACCTATCAGCCAGATCAAGACCCGCCAAACATCAATCACATGGCTACAAATCCAAAAATAGTGTTAAAATGTATTGTGCAAATCTCTAATAAAGTGCTGTTGCTCTTCTTAAAATGTCTGTGCAATTATTAAAGTGCATCTGTATTCATACTCGGTCTAAAGTGCGTGGTGCCATGTGTGCAAAACTGGTGACGATGTGCTCTTCGTCACACGTTGTCTGTATAATTTTTCTTGTGTGTACAGCTGGAGTTTGCAACATAAATAATGTCCCCTTGGGATTAATAAAGTATTTCATATGATGATTCTGAGGTCATAGGTAAGGCCCGCCCCATCCATTTTAGTGGACGGGACATGGGCCAGAACAAAAACTCAAAGTACACCTCAAATAAATTTTTCCCAGAGATGATTTCTAATGTATGCAAAATTTACCACAATGATTTTCTCCAAGTGTTTTTTTGGTTTTAATTAGTTTTTTGATGCTATAAAAACGTGGTGGAACGTCATGATTGACAGCCGTACTCGACTCGTGATTGGCCAGGGCCGGTGTATGCACGTCAACGGCCGATCACTGCGCCGACCCTGGTTACAAAATTGCAACATGGCGGCGCCCGTGTCCAGGATATTGGCTCTACTTTTGCGCAGTGGGAGAATGCGGAGCTATAGACTAGCAACCAAACAAAAGTAGTCATCATTACAGAAACAAGCTGCGGAGGGACAAATAGCACATGGATATGAACCATTTAATCTACATGAAGAAGAGGAAAATCCATCCCAGCCTGAAATAATGTAAGTTCAGCGCATCACCTGTACGTGACTCTGCTGCGTGTCTCTTTAATGACGCACAATGTCCCGCCGTGGATGCGCTGCTGTTCAGTGGTTGATGTTGTGGGGATTATATTTCTTGCGTACTGCGCTTTGTTTGGCTGGATATTTTAACACTGTTTTTTGGCATTTGCTACTGTTTGCATAGACAATGGCTTGGTACAGATGATAAGGCTTTGTATTTTGTATTTTATTTATTGTTTGTTAAGTCACTTGTTGCTTGTGTAGACTTTTATTGTCTGTTGGCACTAGTTGCTTGTGAAAATGTCCCAACCCCTTTTCACTTTGTTGTATAATAAGTGGAATACCTTAGTCTCTAGGCCTTACAGCCATGTACTTTGACACATGCACGGTTACTTTCTTAATGTAACATACGCACTGAAATCTGTATGGTGACATGTCTTTTTAGTATTCAATACTGTTTGGCCAGGTAAATGTTGTTGTAATTGATGTTGTTGATTGAATTCTACTGCACTGCTGATATCCCTCTGGGGAATACAGATAGCAATCATACAAGCTATGTTGTTTGTATGAATTTCCAAATATTCACAGATTAGTTGCTTGGTACCACAGAACACAGTGTAAGAAGAATAGAAGAAGAATTCCTTTTATTTATCCCGCAAGGGAAATTAAATTTTTTCACTCTGTTGTTATTATTATACAGGTTACACACACACACACACACACACACACACACACACACACACACACACACACACACACACACACACACAGGCCCAAAATACACACATGTACAAACAGGACCTATATACATGCAATTAATGGAGAGATGTCAGAGCGAGGGGGCTGCCAATAGCTCAGGGCACCTCTCCAGCCACCGGTCCACACTCCATTCATGGTTCACACAGGGACTCGAACTGGCGACCCTCCTGTTCCCAGCTGAGTCACCTATGAGCTGCTGCCGCCCCCATGCATGAGCAGACTGTTACCCTATTCAAATGGACACAGCAGTTGTGTGTGTGTGTGAGACAGCTGAAATACAGTGGATAAGACCTGAGGTGATGTCACTTGCTTCTCACCCAGGTGAACTTCGGCAGTAGTAGGCCCACCTGCAAGTCTAGAGTCAGTCGAACAGATACTGTCTGTGTTTATCACACACAATTTCTATTTTCAGCACAAGACGCCTCATTTATCTTGTGAGCTACTTCTCCTTCCTGAGCTCTACTTATTAGTTTGTTTCTGTAATTAGGACAGTAGATATTAAAAGCCATCATGCTCACATCTCTTTCGTGTGTCTTGGGTGCGCACAGCCTGACCTTGGCAATGCTACTGGAGAAAAGTCTGTTTACAAAGAGCACACCAGGTATCGTATGACTTTCACAACTGTTCAGTACAGTATATCTCTGGCTTTATGTTGAATACTTTGCAGAAGCAGCAGTTCTCTGGAGGCCGAGTTGGCGTTAAATAATGTTGGATTAAACTTGATAAAGAAGAGTTAGATAGAAGTTACTGTTTGTAATATAGGAAAGCACTCTTGAACTATAATAGCTAGTTGTCGATCTTCCAGGTAAATACAAAAATGATCCTCTTGGGACAGATGCATAACATCATATCATGACATGTTTTTACACATATTCATGTATGTAATATATTATTATTGAGCTTCTGCTTGATGGTAGAGACACATAATAGAATTTTAAACTTGGATTTGATGCTTCTTAGTGAATTGGACCTCGGAAGTTGTAGTTGACCTTTCTCTTGTCATTTTAATGGAAGTTTACTAGACTGTATAAAGCTTACACAGGTTCGAACCAGATATTTGTGTTTAATCTTATTCTAATGATTGAGTTTTGTGTCTACCTTTTGAACACTAGGTAGCCAAAGTAACTCTTCCCACTCTCTTACTCTATAGTATTTTTGGCATATGGAAAACCTGCAGACAAGTCAAGTGCAGCTCTCATAGTAATATGAAAACATTTACATTTTAAATACTGAGCAAGAGGTACGCCTAAATCAAAGTGTGGCGTTTGTAGCATGAAAGAGGACTTAGTAATCCCGCTAAATACTATATGGCTTCATCTGCTGGTATGAGAATTATAGAAGGAGGGGTAGGGCGTGTCCTGAAGAATCCATGGATCACAGCGTTGACAGCGCTTTCTTGTAAATTCTTCCAACAGAACCGACGCAATAAATCCTCAGCTTAATTCCTCTGTGTGTGTGCGTGTGTGTGTATGCGCGTGTGTGTGTGTGTGCGTGCGTGTGTGTGCGTGAGACATTTATATCCAACTTTTTCACAGTTACAACTTTTCCTTGGGGCAATAAGCATAAACAAACAAGGAAACACATTTATTAGGTTGCAAATGATTGCATAATATAATAAAAATGGGTGCTTGTAAAAACATTTGTCATAGATTAAGAAGACACGTTACTAACTTCAGTTTACACTTGAAGCAAATAATTAGCCCTTGTGTCCGGTTGTCCCTATGGAGTCCATGTCAAAACCCAGATTTCGGACCAATCCTCTGACCAATGGGCAACCCTTACCCTAACCATTCAAGGTCAATGCTTATCCTGAACCATCTATGCCCATGTGTAGAATAAATCAGGTTTCCATGATGGATCAGGCAGCCTCAGTGGTCCCAGATGCTTTATGTGTAAAATAATAATAGTAATAATTGCCAAAAAAAGCCAAATTTCTCTCAGTTATAAATGTCTTTCCTTTCTCCTGACACGATCAAAACCCAGTGTTGAAAAGTAAACTTGCTTCAACATAGCCTGGCCTTGCACATTTGATGAAGACAAAATATGGAAGTGATCATAAAGCATTTTCATATGTGTTATGGATCATGCATGAACTAATATATGTTCAGTTTGTTTGCCAAAAAGCCATTTATATACAAGAAAAAAATATGTTACACAGTGATGTATGTTTGGGGTCAATTAGACCCCAGAGAGGTCCATCTCCCTGTTGGACCTTTTAAGAAGAAACTGTTGTAAAACTCCAGTAAGAGAAGTCCTAACAGACTTATTTTGTATTTGGGAGGTGCAGCGCTGTGTAAAAATGCTCTTGTCAACACCAATCACAGATGTAGAGTTCGACAGCTGACCACAGAAGTAATGTGTTATTTTCCGTGGTGTAGCTCTGCAACAAAATCTTGAAAAACAGCCACCTGATGGAGAGGTCACTCCCAGGTAAAAGACCTGTCACCTGCAGTAATCAATCTCCTCCACTGAATCAATAGTGTCAAGTGTTCGTTAGGTTGTTAATTTCTCCAACAGGCCGTGTTTTTGGAAGCAGCAGCTTCAGGTTGGGACACGCTGACATCATGTTGCTGTTGTGTTTTACGAGAGGTGACATCCATGTTGAAACCCAGCTATAAAAATATGGAGTGGAACTGGATTTGCACGTAAACATCACGGTTAGCGTGAAGTCAGTAGTGAGTGTATGTACACCTGCGTGCGTCTGGTAATTTGGCACAGACACTTCATGTTTGCAGATCTGCCAGGCCTCCCTGTGCCCTTTCCCCTTGGAAAAGCTGCATTCCTAAAAGCACCTCTGAGCAGCCCACTCAAACAATGAAGCAAACATGAATAAAAATGTGAATATATTATTTTAATAATTGAGCATTACAGATTTCTTCCATTGGTTAATCGGTTAATCTGACAAGAAACACTTCTGCTTAGTTAAAGAGCCATATACAAGGGGGGAAATGACAGGTCTCTGGGCGGCAGTAGCTCAGTCCATAGGTCACTTGGCTGGGAACCGGAGGGTTACCGGTTCGAGTGTCTTTATGAAGCGTTGACTGGTGGCTGGAGAGGTGCCAGTTCATCTCCTGAGCACTGCCGAGGTGCTGTTGAGCAAGGCACTGAATCCCCAACTGCTTGGGGCGCTGGTCACTGGCAGCCCCCTCGCTCTAACATCTCTCCATTAGTTGCATGTATATAAGTCCTGTCTGTGCATGTGTGTGTATTTCAGGCCTGTGTGTGTGTAAAATGAAAATATAGAGTGAAAATTGAATTTCCCCATTGTGGGGCAAATAAAGGACTTCTTCTTCTTCTTCTTAAAATGAACAACGCATTTAAGAGACTCTACTTTTGAAAAAACATTTTTATTCCTTTACATTATCTGTTAAAAAAACGAAGCCCATTTTTGTGCAAGGATCATCATACTTAAAAACTCATCAAATAAGCAAAAACTGCGTCAAATGCTGCATTTTTTTGAAAGATTAGTGTCAAACGTGTTTGGACAGAAAGCATCAAGAGATCAGCTGTTGAATTTCCAGTGATATCAGTGATAAACTCTGATTATACACAATCACACATCATAATAATGTCCAAACGCTTCCCAGAGGCTGACATAAACCCAAAACTGATCAAAAAAGAAATCCCTTTGGATTATCCCCCACATCCTCCACACGAATATAGGAGAAGAACTTTGTTTGGTGAAGTGAAGGGCAGATTTGAGAGGTTTAGAGGTTTTACCCCCCACCCCCCATCCACCACCTCCCCGACTCTCACACCGATCTTTGACTTTGATGTCGTCGCTCTCACAAAGCCCTAAACACAATAGTTCTCCCCACCCTCGCATGCCCTTCAGAGAGCATATATGTCAAAGCTGTAACATCATACGCCAAAGTATCCCTTTGCCACTCCACGGGTCACATTCCTCTGTGATGGTGGAGGATGTGTGAATAGATTTACCTATATGAGGGAGAGAAGGAAGAACAGGAGAGTTAAAGAAAAAGGGGGGAAGAAAAGCAGGGAAAATTGAAAAATGAAAAGACAAAAGGTAAAGAAGAAAAACAGAGCTGTGAGAGTAAAGTCCAACCAACAGAGCGGCATCTGGCACGGCTCATCCTTCCCATCATACACATTCCTGCCTGACACGCTCACAAAGCACCATTGTAATGAACTGGATCTGAATCATATCCTCACTGCTACCAACCCTGTAAGCTACGACCACATACACACTAAGACACACACACACACACACACACACACACACACACACACACACACACACACACACACACACACACACACACACGTTTGGCCTTGAGCCACCTCCATTATGCAGAGTTATGGCTGACAGTTTTAATACCACCTGTAAATGATTCTCTACTGTAAAGAGAGGAGGTGTGAACTTCAAAAGATAAGGAGAGAAGAAAGTGTGTGTGTGTGTGTGTGTGTGTGTGTGTGTGTGTGCGTGTGTGTGTGTGTGTGTATGCGTGCGTGTTCTTCATATCAGCCAGTCCTTAACACATCAGTCAGAATCCTCTAGAAGATCAGCGTCAGAAGTGAAAGGTGTATTTTTACGTTATTAATTGTAGTAGTCGTACCACAAAATGCCTTCAAATGATTTACATCATGTAACACGTAAAACAAGACAAAAATGTGCTCCCTTAAGGAAAGTCTTATACTGCCAGATCATATGACCTCCTCATAAATGTGGACATGTGTTTTTTCAGTGGGTCTGGTAAGTGTGTCGCAGCTAGCCAGGAGGAGGAGGAGTGGAGAGCGCAGGCAGCTTGGGAGACATTCTCCAGAGCAGCGGGGAGTTAGACCCAGCAGCAGTGGGTCAGTGGACTGTCAGACCCAGCCCGCTGTGTGCCTCATTTTCTGTAACCAATGCAGCATGAAAAGGCACGACAGCACCTGCAAGCCATGGATGTGTACGGACTGGATACCGGATCCCAAAATGGCCGTCTGGCGCGTGGGACACAAAAGTTTCTGGGCTTCTGGGTTTACTTTGAGGATTTGCGGCCCCCTGAATATGCGCAGTCGTGTTTCCCTCCAAGTCCAGAGACATTCAAGTGTGATAACGTTTGCAGGTGTTGGCTTGAGGAAAAGTTTTTACAAATGTGAAAATTCTATCGATCAAAAATTCACAGTAGAGTCATAATCAACCTTGTTTGCAGTTAGAGGTGCAGGGGGACTTTTCCGTTGCAGTTCCAGAGTTGCCACTGGAAAAAATTGACTGAAGTCTGAGCAGCTAACTTTGCCATGTCCCTTTGCCTGCTCACGGAAATCAAGCTGAACAAAGTGGGCACTCAACTGATGATAGCATTGAGCTTTCCTAAGCTGTGAAAGGAGAATGAGGATGATGCATTAAGTTGTTGAATTTGAGTCATTTAGCGTCTGACCCTCTATGCCGCCTAACATCGCTACTCTACAGCTTGTTTGGCCGTTACTGCAACACCTAAACACCTCACATCTGTTCCTTGCCGCAAGTTGGCAACAGTATACATACTATTTACTCTTCCTATTTCTATCAATAAAAAACCCTGTAAGGTTCGTATATTGTATAATAACTAAATTAATAACTCGACATAAGTCTTTAATTCATTGTATTTTCAATGCTGAAATGGGGTTGTTATAAGAGTCTCATTCATTTTCATTTATCTCATGATGAATGTAAACCCCTATATGAGTACCTGCAGATGGATTATAAGAAATAGTGTTATCCAAAGTAAAGTAACATATCGTCAAACTTTACAGCATTGGAGTGAAAGTTACATTCTATCATTCTGCAGTTGTGCTGATGTAAGAAAGCAAATTCTGCTACTTTACCTTTTTTTCCCATATACTTGTATATGCCCACTTGTATACGCCATGATTGCTGGATGTGTACATAATGCTGGAGGAGAATAGACACAGACTGAGGCTCCTTGTTAGTGAGTTTTCCCCCCTCCAACAGGTATAGCACACTCAGCTCCATCTTGTAGATTTTCAGCTACAGGAGATATTTTTAGGTTACCATGGAGCCCAATGCGGAGGGCAACATCTACTTTGTGTTTTTCCTCTTCGGGGATTGTGTTGCTGCTGTGAGGAGTCAATAACTGTCAATGTAGCAGACTTAATGAGGCCGGTTGCTTGTAGTGTTTATACAGTGCAGTCAGAAAGCATCAGGACAATGGTACAGTATGTGTTTTATTGGTATTTATCCTTAAGGGGTATGTAGGGGCAACATTTCCCCCAGTGTCCGTCTGATGTGGATGTTAGTACCCTCAGCTTGAAGCCGAGAGCCAGGACTTTAACCTACAGTCACATGTTATTGGTAATTGAACATTCACGATAATGATAATCTTTCAATATCATTGCAAACCAGCAGGAAGAAAACAAATAAAATCCAAAACCTTTTCTAAGAACTAAACTGACATTGACATCAGTAAGGCTGACATTGTGTGGTCGGTGGGTTGATGGTGGGTCGATGCTCTTGACAATCAATCTTGTTACTTTCATAAGGCCGTGTGTCCAGTGAAGCATTTTATCCCAGCTGAAAATGTCAGGCGGCAGGCGTTCTTTTGAACACGCCCAGCAGAGGCACAGGCACTTTGGAGGCACACCCTTTGTTCAGCTATGTTGCCTTGATCCCATGATTCTTGCTATATCGTGAGAATCCTGCTACCATGCTGTAGAAATGGTACTTTCTCTGGATGAAGGCTTTAACACGTTGGGATGATACTTAATTTCTCCTCCTATTTTGTCGTTGTTCAGCACCTGCACATTTAGAAAGTGACGGTTGGTCTTTGCGGTAGCCTATTTGTCCTGCTGCTCCTTCACTGTGATTGGATGGCTGGGTAAAATCAGTGACAGTCATGAGCGTATCGTTTAATGTTGTACATTTTTCAACACTCTTTTTCTTAATTTCCTTGTAGGAGAAATTGTCCGTAGGTGTGAATGGTTGTCTGTCTCTGTTCGTCTCTATGTGCCCTGCGATAGACTGGCGTCCTGTCCAGGGTGTACCCCGCTTCACGTCTGATGTCAGCTGGGATCGGCTCCAGGGACAAGCGGTTGAAGATGAATGAATGAATGACTTACCCCAAAGGATCAATAAAGAGAAGTCTAAGTCTCACTGCGATCAGAAAAAAGACTCTCTAGACTAGACTAGAATAGACACTCAGGACCTTGTCATGTTGCCGGTGTTTATAGCAGAGTGTAAATACATAACACACTGCCCTCAGGACAGTACGGCAATCTTAATCGGCACTTAATTTAGACATAATGCGGCGATTGGTTGAGTAGGTTAAATTCCCGTTGACCAAGATGCTGTTTGGTTGACTACAGCCCTTAACATAAGGTCATCCCAGAATAAGTAAATGTGAATGAAACAGCATGTGTGGAGTAATTTGAATAAAAACCCCAAAAGTAACAAGAATAAAATGCTTAGTGGCTAGTTACTTTATTTATTTATTTTTACCAGACTTCATTGAAATGTTTCTTTTGAGATATGCTGCAAACAAAAGACTCTTAAACTAATGATTAAAACCTCCTTGCTGGATTGCATGACATATTTAAATCTGAGACGCCTCGTTTCTGTATTGTCACATCAAATGAAAGCATCCTTTCACACATATTTCATAAGAATTCCGCCAGCTTGTATTTGGTCTTTGAATTTTTTGTGATATCAATACAATTTAAAGGTTTCTAGGTTTGGTAAAGTTGTTCACACTGAAGAATGAACTGGCGGGTCAGTGGGGTTATTGCTTGTAACAAAGTGAAACTAATATAATAAACCTTGGCATTGACACAAAACTACCAACTTTGAGAAGCCACATAATTCTCCTGGTTGTCTTCATGTAAACTGAAGTTCAAAGCGAAATAGAGCTCTCTTCAGCCTCTTAAGACTTAAATAGACACAGTAAGAGTTTGCCCTACGGTCATCGTGAAACGTACGGGCAGGTTTTTTGGGAGCACTGCACCCATAGAGTCGAAAGTCCCCCAGGCAGAGATGTGTGTCCGCTAAATGGGACAAGAGGAAAAAAAAAATCCCCAAATTCCCCCTGTGAATGGCACCGAGTAATTAATCTCTAGCAGGGGTTTGCCCTTCTGTCTGACATATGACTGACAGAAGGGCGTGCGCGTGCGTGCGTGCGTGTGTGTGTGTGTGTGTGTGTGTTCGGGTGTGCGCGCGCTTCTCCCCTGAGCCTGCTCCATCATGTCCTCTTCTTCTTTTGATGTTTCCTTTTCTTTTTTTCTCTTTCTCTCCCCTCTCCTTCCTCTTCTCTCTGCCGCCTGTGCTCAGTGTCCTTTTCTTCTTTACTGTTTGGTCTTGTACACCGTAAGATGGATCGTACAGTGAATGTGTGCATGCCGAGTCAGAGAAAGGTGTGGGAGGTACAGTCCGATGCTCAGGTGTCTTTTTAGGTGAAAGGTTAATTTAATCGTAGACACGTTATCGACTTTAGAGCAGCTCTAATCAATATTTTTTTAATATCAACATCGGCTCATAATATTATAAACTGAAATACTGTAGGTTGACCGTAGTGATTAATATAATTAATGCTGTTAACAATAAACACACTCTACACTTCTACACTAAACGGCAGCCACATAATTAGCAACCAGCTGGTCAACGGAGTGGAGCATTTAGTCTAGCTGCTAAAGAGACGGATGTTCTCCTCAAGTGGAAAGCACATTGCTGGCGCCCTCATATGACCCCGTCAATTGCCACCCCCGGCACTAGTGTTGTTTTTGGCGGCCTGTTTTACTTTTAGTGTTAGTCTAGTCTTTGTGTCTCAAGCTGTCATTTTAGTCACGGTTATATTCTTTTTAGTCTAGTATCGTTTTTGTCAACGAAAATGAAGAGACATTTTAGCATAGTCTTTATTTTGTGAACCACATTTCGTCTCGTTCCTTTTCGTCAACGAAATTGCATTCTATATTTAGCCTTAGTTATCGTCACATGACCAGCATTTTCGTTTCGTCTCGTCTAGTTTTCGTCACGTGATAAAGGTTCGTTGACGACAATATTTCCTCATCATTTTCGTTGACGAAAGCAACGCTACCTAGCACTAATAGGAAGTGTCGCCTTGCAGCTCATCAACACTGTTACTCCTACTTTTATATAGTAAATACCTAAGAACTTCTTTCACCTCTGCATTAGCTTAAGTAGCAATCCTTTCAGTCCTGGTTTATTTGGGGACACCCTATTTTACTGGTGGTAACAGCAAATGTGGTGTAGTACTGACAGGTCCCAGAAAAGGGCGGGTGCAGCAAAACAAACTTTTGTCATTTTAACACAGAAGTCAGGCAATATTTGGCCTTTTTCCATGATTCTGTGAGCAACCGTGATCTGATTTGATGCCGCACACCGCTGCACGAGTCTGTGAAAGTCTTAACTTACCCGGAAGTTGGAGGTGTGAAGCCTGTCGCCTGCAGCTCTTTATCCAACAGCTCACTGCGGATGCTCCCGACTGTTCAGTAAACCCTGACAGATGTAGAAGTGATCTGCTGTTGAGAAAATCCCAAAATGACTGTCGTCTTGTTTTATAGACACATTTTTGATGTACGATAGCGGTCAGAGTCAAACGCACCGACAAACACGTAGCATTTTTTGTGGCTATTTCAAAGTAACGATCAAGTTAAACGCTTTTAAAGCAAAGCGGCAACAACAGGGAATGTTTGGTTTGCTTTAATAACTGATCTCTCCTCATCCATCGTTTGACACCACACACAGGAGCAGAGTGGCTGCTACAGCAGAAATTAACAAGCAGTGAGCTCGTGTGAAAAATGTGTTTCTTTTCTGGGGCCAGGTTGGAAGTAGGACAGTGGCGTGAAGCATCATTGGGGCGGCATGTCTACAAGCGGCAATGCGCATCCGTTGCCGTTGGTGAGCGGATTGTACATAGAATGGAATAATGATGATAATAATACTGGGACAATAAAAGGAATGTGAGTATCACTAATATTTATCAGTTGGTCAGACAACGCTGCTCCATTTCTGCTGGATGTGAACATAAGCAGCTGTTTGCCATTTATAAATGCTGTGTTTACAGCCCACAAGTGGCCACAAAAATGTGTTGATGGAGGTTTAATGTTATGTTATGGTAATGTTTTTTCTTTCTCTTTAGGGCGGTAAATACAGTATTGGTGACTTTTCAGCTTTGCTTTTCCAGTGTTAAAAGTGCAGTGCAGATCTAGTGCGCCATCATTGACATTCCAATGCTCTCAATTTTGGAGGTTAGATACCAGATACCAGACCCTCCTTTGTGCGTGTGAGCAGTTATTAGCAAACAGGAGATGGAGCTGTGCCGCTCAGGGTTGGACTCGGATGATAATTCAGGTATCTAACATAGAGATGCAGCGGTGATATCAGCTCTGATATTGACTAATTAGCTGGATCGCATATCAGATGAATGAGGCTGATCCAGTCACTTCTTTTTTATTACTATCATACACAGCAATACAGTTGCAGCGATCTATTCACTTGTTAGCTGCTATATTTTATATCAGATTTTGGATATATGTTTGCACTAGATGTTTACGTGTTACCTCTGTTTATTTTGTATTTTTTGAACAAGTTAATTAAGCCAAGTCATGACCGAAAGAACGAGGTAGCGGGTACAAACGGCCGAAATGGGTTTCCTGAGGAGGGTGGCTGGAGTCTCCCTTAGAGATAGGGTGAGAAGTTCAGCCATCCGTGAGGAACTCGCAGTAGAGCCAGTTGAGGTGGTTCGGGCATCTAGTAAGGATGCCCCCTGGGCGCCTCCCTAGGGAGGTGTTCCAGGCACGTCCAGCTGGGAGGAGGCCTCTGGGAAGACCCAGGACCAGGTGGAGAGATTAGATCTCCACACTGGCCTGGGAACGCCTCGGGATCCCCCAGTTAGAGCTGGTTAATGTGGCCCGGGAAAGGGAAGTTTGGGGTCCCCTGTTAAAGCTGCTGCCCCCGCGACCCGACCCCGGATAAGCGGATGAAGATGAGATGAGATGAGATAATTAAGCCAATGATAGTTGGGCTCTATTTTATATAACATTTTAAAATATCTGTTTGCAGTGCACTTTACATGGAAGTGTTATTTATTTATTTTTGCTGCCAATGTACACTTTATTTATTAATAAATAATATTAAGTACATTTATATCTGTTAACTTTTAACCTTTTTTAACAAGGCTAAATGTTTATGTCAAGCCTGATGCCTTCACTCACATGGCAAAGTATACGTTCATTCATTCAACAGTAGGATCGGACAGGAGCCCAGGAAAATTTCCACACATTCACAACAGATCGCGTATGCCGTAACCGCTTTGTTGACATATTTATATTTCGTTTACAGTAACATATCTTTTAGTTTTACTATTACACACAAACACTAATTAAAAACTTTCCTCCAGGGCTTTTCTCCTTTAAATGCACCCTCAGCTCCCTCCTTTTATTTCCCTCTTTCACCAGCTTCACCTTATTTCCAGGTAATGTGTCAGAGCTGCAATTAGTCTTGATTTGATCTGTAAAGAAAAAAAAGGTTGCCTCACTTTATTTCCACTCTGTTCTGCCTCGTACACTCCACACAGAATGAACACTGTGCTGATATGTGCGTGAGACCAATGATGACAGGCAGAGATCACAGCATCAGGTTAAAAACAGGCGGGCGGGCTGACAGTCTAGAGCAGGGGTGTCAAACCGATCCAGTAAAGGGCCGCTGTGGCTGCAGGTTTTCATTCCAACCGAGCAAGAACACACCTGATCCAACAATTCATGTGCTCGGTTGGAATGAAAACCTGCAGCCACAGCGGCCCTTTACTGGATCAGTTTGACACCCCTGCTCTAGAGCAACTTTAGGTGCCCTGTGTTGTTTCAGACAGTGACGTTGCTTTAGATAACAATTGAGAAAGAAGGACTTCTCGTTTCGCTGCATACCTGTTTCCTTGATTCTTCTTTCTTCGCCTATTTTCCTCGCAAGTGAAGTAAACGTGAACGTAATTAGGCATCTTGGCCCGTCATTTAAATGAGGTTAACCTGCTGAGTGAATTACTTTCTGTTTAAGTGCCACAAATTGACCTGATTGTACAGATTTCAGCAACTTTTTGGGTGGATCAAATGAAGACCAGTTGCAGCTCTGATGCATTACCTGGAGTTCGACTGAACAGGCTTGGAAAACCAGTGGATTTTCAAAAAAAGTTCTACTTTAAATGTAACCACTTAAACACAGGCCAGCTTGTCTGCGTTCATCATCTGTAAACACTGGAACATTTTATTTCCCATAATTGTGCTCCTTTAAATAAAATCTTACTGGTGAAAAACGGCCTTTGGGCCGTAACTTGAGAAGCCGCTATTTGTGAGTAACACTGAGTGTGTGTGTTAGTGCCGCAGAGGAGGAAGGGAGGGAAGCCTGCCACATTAATGACAACCACACTTATGTAAAGCTCCACACAGTATTTATAGAGTCAGCTGGGCTTCAGAAGGCCACAGTCGGAAAGTCTCCAGGCCACAAGTCAAGAAACACGTACAGAAACGCACACACATGCGTCCGCTCATTCACTACAAGTGTTTATTCATCATGTTCAGTTACACAACAAAAGATTCTTCAACCTGCATGTCCAAAACAAAAAAAGACAAGCAAACATTGTCTAGGAGGCCACCAAGATCATTGGCAAGCAGCAGTCCTCCTTTGCAGACATCTTTTATCACCAGGCCTTAAGGAAGGTATGATTGATTTTGGGGAGCCCAGGCCATTCTCTCTTTGAGCCATTTGATCTTCTCCCTTCAGGCCAGAGGCACAGAGTTCCCAGGGCAAAGTGCAATAGGTCCCTAGTGCAATGCACATGCTTAACTTGCACAAAAGGTAATTGTTACCTTGCACTTATGCACTTTTTGCTCACACTTAACATTGTAGCACCTTATTTTATCCAATCCAATAACAAAAGCGACAGGGGACTTTTATTGCGTGTGTATTCAATCTTTTAGCAACAGCAGACATTGTGACACAAAAACAGAAATGTCTGTAGTGATTTTTTGAATTTTATGAACACTAACAAAATTTATGTTCTACCAGTACGTCAGAGCTACCTTTTTGCCAGACAACAGCGGCACATGGAGATCCAGACAGCCGGTGCTAAGAGCAGGAGCACCAGAAGAAAAACAGGACATAGCCGACAGTATAAAAGTAACATCACAAGATTTATTTATGTCAGTTGTATCTGTGACATAAAAACACCTTTACGATGTGTAGCCAAGAAAAGACACATCACGTAAGACGCACCTTCCAGCAGGTAGCTGCAGCTGTGGAGAAGCTCAACCTGGGCGTGCTGGGCGGGTGCTGAGTCGAGTCAAGCAGTACCATGCGGTGGAAAAACACCATTAGTAAGTATTATTAGACGCAGTGTGTGTCGCTGTGAATCCATGTGGTGTCCTTGCCCTGACAGTGAGCTTACTCTGACTTCAAACTTTCTCTGCCATATAGACCAGAGCTTCATCTATGTTAACATAGCTGCCATGGCAACTACACACAAATGTATACATAACATTAGCACCGACACATCTGTATCTGTATACATTAGAGAGAACATGGAGATAAATGTGCTGTACAGAAGGAAGGGAAGTGCAAGACATTTTAACACTGCCTTTATCATCTCTTTGTTCTCCCATCATGCATTATGCTACTCTTTCTGTGCTTTTCTTTCAGAACAGTTTGTTCAGATAAATTTTACCAATGTGAAATTTGTATATTTGTTTGTATATGTTGTACTAGCACAAGAACAGACACTTACTGATTTACTTTCCTTCTATGTACAGCACAGATAAACTGTCAGTACAGGAACCTGTGCTCTAAGGCGTAGCAGTTATGGCCTCAGTGTCAAAATGTGTCAGCAGTGTTGCACCACAGGTGTTTGACGGCTGACATTTAAGTTTAAAATGTTGACCTTTTGATAATAGAATCCTCATATGGCCAATTATTGTAACGGGGTTGCTGGATGTGTGCTGCGAGATTAATGTCAATACACTGTCGGCTTTTCCAAGATGAGCAATGGATTAATGCACCTTGGCATTTCTTAAGCTGGTGAAAAGAGAGCTCCCAAAACATGGTATGCATAACACTGTGGCACATTTTCACAGTAAAAAAACATGTTTTTCTGAAAATCCTATTACTATGCAGGGCCCCAGACTAACTTTTTTCACTAGGAGCACTGAGGACCCCAGCTGAAAATTTTAAATACAACCAATACTAGATGCAGAAATTACAATGTGCTTTTTCAAATTCAGTGTCACATTTTTATAGTGCACTTTTGAAGATGCAACATATCCCTGTAAAAATATACCTTACATTCAGAATAAGGGGTGTGACGAGACCCTCAGCTCATGAGACGAGACGATTCACGATATTGAGTCCACCAGAACGAGATGGGATGAGATTATAACACTATTTTAATTTTGATTAATTCATTTAAATTTTAATTTCAGTATTTTATTTACAGGGGGTTGGTTTTAGCAGAGAGCTGCGGTGGTGCTGCAGGTGTCTTTACATAGTACTTATGTAGGCTACAGTACTGACAGAGGTAAAATATAACCCCTCCGTTCGCTGCAGGGGGGCCTCGCTGTCACCCCCCGCCTATGAACATACAGCCACTGCTCCTGTTGCAGTGTTGGGGCTATTCCAGAGACATCGCGCCACAACAGCCAATCAGCGTTGAGATTGCGTCTGAAACGGCGTGTCTGAAGCGACGCGAATAAAGTTAAAAATATAAAAAAATTCTGGTGACATCACATTGCGACATCCAATCAGCGACGATGTCACTTCCCTCACGTACTGTTGTTTATATTCAGACCAACATGGACAAGGAGCTAATTGTTGCTGTGATGCCACCCGGTGCTCTACGACACCACTGCCGTCTTCTACTGGGACAAAATTTAAAAAAGAGAAGGTGTGGGTAAAGGTCAGTAAGGGGGTAGGACTCTCACAGCTATCTGTGGCTTGTTTTACTACATTGCTGACAGTGTTTTTCTATGAAACGTTAGCATCAGTTAGCACTTTCTGAGAAATCCATTCGGTTGCAGTCTGGAGCCCTGCTATGTTTGGTAGTCTTCACAATGCACAACACACTGCATTAACATGTACCAAGTACATGCACATAAATTTTTCGCATGGCATTTTTAATAATTCATAGCTGCTTTTGATGAAAAAAACTAATTTGATAAGGGGGCAACCCATGGTCAAGTTGTTCCCACCTTTTTAGGTTGTGAGATCCCTTGTGTTCCCATGATTCAGACAGCTGCTGTCCCACCTGTTTGTTTTTTTAATGATCTTCTTTCTTAAAAAGTATTTGGACTCAGAAAGTCAACAGTATTATCATAGAAAATTGCAATTGCATTGCTTTTTTTTGTGAGCGTGTGTGTGACGAAGAGTATGAACTAAGTGTGCATAGCAACCTAGTAGCGCAGTGTGTGCACAGTTTATTTGTCTGTGAATAAATGCTACAATTCCCCAAGACCCAAGCCAAATCCCTAAGTCTTTGCTTGCTGCCTGCTGATAAAGTGAAGGGATTACCCCGCAGCCTGCGACAACTATGGTCCAGGCTCTCTATGTGGACCAACCTTTAAGGTGGACCAGCTGTTCTCACTGAAGTGACAAGCTGCTCCCCCATGTTTTGTTCAGCACCACCTTAAGTATCAGTTAAGGTTGTTGTATTTATTTTATTTTGTTTTTTGGAAAGCATATCTTTTATTAGCCCCTTGAGGGATTAAATTAAGGTGGACCAGCAAATCTCCATAGTCCTGATAAGACAAGGACGGTTACATTTTTGTCAGTCCTGACACCTCCTCAGAGGAATAAAAGGTGCTCCTGCATTGAGGAGGGTTCCTATTGGCCCGACCTGACGGATGGTGACTGGAAGAGGATTAAGGAAGGGTGTGTGTGTGTGTGTCAGTGTCAGAGGCTGGCCTATTCTGCTGTGGCACAGCATAGAAAAACAGTACCATGTTTATAACTGCAGTCCATGCTGGACACATCACCTAGAGAGGCAGCACTTGTCAGCGATAAGCCTCATGTGTCTGTGTGTAGCTGTGTATGTGTGATAAGTGTTTAGTTCTGCGTGTGTGTAATTGCATTTGTGCATCCTTGTGTTCTCGAGTACCATACAGTCAAGAATAAGTCTGATGATGATGAAATGTTTGGTTGCTTCCTAAGATCTCTGGATAGTGGTTCACAACTCACAAGCTGTTGTTTCAAAAGCCCCTTCTGTGTCAGTTTTATCTCTGCTCTTGACTCTTTCAAGTCTCACTCGCACCAGTGTTTATTCCAGTAAAATGTTGCAACAATCTGAATTCATGAATGAAATTGGATTTACAGAGCCAAACAATCTGCTCAATTTCAACCTTGTTACACTCGACACACAAATTTACGCCGTCAACAGGCACATTTTAAAGTTAAAACTAGAGGACACAATTGTTTTAGGCGTATTTCTATAAAGGGGGGATTTATAGCTGTGTGCTGAGGTGTTACACTGTACGCTTGTCTTCAACAAAGTTAATGAGAGAAAATAAATGTGAAATTTCCTTTTATGCAAAGCCTCGAACTGCATATCTGCTGCTATCAACAAATATACAGCAATAGTGTATTTTTAAATAATTAGCAGAAAGAGTACTAGAATAAAAGTGCTTGTGTAAAAATGTACTTGACTATATTTAAGAAGTAGTTCAGTTCAAATGTACTCTGAGTAAACATTACCTGCGTTACATAAAATGGAAGGGGCATCTTTAAGCTTCAAAATAAAAAGCATTAAATGTCAACTTATACACAAGTAGAACAACATCAGCAACGTAACCCCAGACCAACAGTAAATTCCCTTTAAATAAACAGCACTTTGCATGCTGTGAATACAACTAGTCAAACTTCAGACAATGAAACAAAAATCCTTCATTCATTCATCTTCAATCACTTGTCCCTGTCGGGGTCGCGGGGGGCTGGAGCCGATCCCAGCTGACATCGGGTGCGAGGCGGGGTACAGGACGCCAGTCTATCACAGGACACATAGAGACAAACAGAGACAGACAACCATTCACACCTACGTGCAATTTTAGAGTCATCAATGAACCTAAGACGTGCATGTCTTTGGACTGTGGGAGGAAACCGAAGAACCCAGAGAAAACCCACGCAGACACGGGGAGAACACGCAAACTCCACACAGAAGGGCCCAAGCCGGAGCGCGAACGGGGAACCTTCTCGCTGTAAGGAGACAGTGCTAACCACTAAAAAGAGCTAAGGACACCAGAGTTTCCTACATTTTAGCCTGACACTTCTTTTAGAATCAACAGTAGAATTTAACATCACCAAAGCAGCCAACGTGGACATAAATATACTATAGAAACTCCAGCTCTGCATAAACCGTAACGCTACACCGAGGTAAATGGGTTTCACAGTTCACTGTTGACATCATTGACTCCACCAAATCCCTTACAACATATTTCTTGCCTGTTTTTTAAGATCCTCAAGCGACCAGCAGCAGGATGTGCACACAGTAAGACGACGGGGGAAGCTGTCCACTCGAGTCTAATTTCTGTTCCACAGAGAATGAATAACCCTCGCTTCAGCCGTCCGTCCATACATAATCGTGTTTAGTAGAGTCCGGGACGTGTCCACAAACCTTTTCCAAAACATAAATCTGCTTTTACAGCTGGAATATCCATTCATACATGGTTTCTCTGCATGGTTCCAACAATTTACAGTGTGTTGCATGAGTGAAGAGAATCCATCAGCAGTAGAGCTATCAGGACTAAAATATCAGACATGACCATACAATGCACTGTTGCTGTCAAAGCCCGAGCTGAGCTGGAACCACAGCAGCAGGTTTGGCCCCGGGCCTGATCATAAACCTCAATTTTTACTGCAAAATCAAAAAAAGGCTCTCTGAACTGTTTGTTGGCAACTGCTGTCAGTGACGTGATTTTTCAAACAGCAGTGAGACATTCAAGTGCAAATATTCAAATTATGTATAATATAGTTATTGATTATATCACAAAGTGCCCCTGCTTAATCGAAAAGAGAGAAATTTTCATGAACCTGACCCGATTAAAGCCTGCAGGAACTTTGAGTAATTACAGCTCAGCCCAGTTTTGGGTTCGGACAGAGAATCCGAGTTGGTTCAAGGTGTGTGTGTGCGTGTGCGTGTGTGTGTAAAACTCAGGGGCTTATGATACAGCTCAAGGTCTTTTTGAAGTTCTTCAACTTTCTGTGTTCACGTGCATCCACAGTAAAAACTGATCATGAGCGTACTGTATGTAAGTGATGACTGGCATCAGAAATCAATGGAAGCACTGCACAATGACTGGCACCTTGAAGAGGAGTTTAGATAACGTGCTGTAGTGTTGCACACTGAAAGGTTTAGTCCCAAGGACACTTTGAGCCAAAGCACAGCATGTTTCCTTACACACACACACACACACACACACACACACACACACACACACACACACACACACACACACACAGAAGCACAATGGTAACATAAAATGAAAGCAGCCCCATGTGAACCACAAGGACAAACTTACAAAGAAAGAAAAAATCACTGAGAGTGTTTTGGCAGTCTCTTTCTGTTTCCGACTTGCTTTTTTATCTCCGTTTTGTGAGCCTTGTCTCTTGTATACTGTCTCAGCTCAGCGGACGCTGTGCTGCAGTGGCAGCCGGCGGGAGGATGAAGATGGGTAGTTTTGTTGTTGCAGGCTGACACCTGGGAGGCAGATTCAAGCTGGTGGACATTCAAGCACACACACACAGACAGACACGGAGCCCCCAGAGTCACCAGGACAAACACAAAGACTCTGCAAAGACAAAGTCTACCTCTCTGAGTTTCAAGGCCAGAGGTGGCTCTGTGGTCCAACCGCTTCTATTGTCATTCCTCTGCTCTTCTTCCTCTTTTATTTCCGCCTCCATTTTCATTTAAAACCTTCTCCCTGATGGTTTTGTTGCACCCAATAATCCACCCAACTTCACACTGGAATAATAGTTAAAACCAATCAATAAATGATATATATGTAAAATGAAAGTTATTAATGACACTTATTCTGACATTTGCTGTTGCTAAAATATACCATAACAAAAATATGATAAGAAACGGTAAGAAGGCTCACTTAATGCTATGGTTAAGCCATTTAGCCCTAATGTGACGTGCACATGCTTCTACCTCTAAGACCTGATGCGACGTCTGCATGTTTTGGATGATCTCGTCTTTTTTTAAGACAGGTGACCGATGAAATGCAACGCGGTTCTTTTAAAATACACGTGAAGAAGGCAGAAGTGATAAACAAAACAAAACAAATAATTCTTCTGCAACGCCACAGGGAAAAATTAAAAGAAAATCAAGTTGAACAGTGACAGTTACAGACTACCTGAGTGAGGGGAGCGACAAAGACGCGGACTACAGCATTATTGACAACAATCTGACCATGACTCAGGATACAATATTGAAAACTTTGACATTCTGTACAGTTTTTCAGCAAACCCTCAGGTTTTGGGGGGTTGTTTTTCGAAACAATCCTCAGGGTTTAAGGATGTTTTTCCAGTTTTTCCGAATCTGATTGGGCCCGATCAGACCTGCTGGGTTTGGGCCAGGCTGTAATTTCCCCGGGTTTCAGTTGGTTTGGGTTTGTGCAGTTTTCCCAGTGTTTTTTTTTTCCTGTTGAGCAGGAATGCTTTGTTCCATAATCATTAACCCATTATGCGTAATTGGAATATGGACATTTGACTATAATTGTCTCATTGATTTTTTCCCCTGCTGTTCTGAAATCATGTCACTGACAGAAGAGACTTCCGAATAACAGGGCATATGATGCTATTAGCTGTTGTGAACATTCAATAAGGCGATGTTTGACTTTAACGTGTAGTACATTTGAAAATATTTTTTCTGATTTTCTTCTTCTGATTTGTGTTTGTGTGTGTGTGTCTCTGTGTGTGTGTGTAAGTGAGAGAGAGAGTTTGCGTTGATCCTTTATCAGTAAAAATCAGCTGTGGAGTACATCCATCTATCACTGTCAATGAGCTGCTCAGCTCCTCACTCACACAGACACACAAACTGTCTCAGCAGTCTGTCCTCAGGAGACCTGCTGTAAGAGACAATTTGAGTGAGTATTTCAATCATTGTCAATCATTCCTGAATTTAAGTTGTCACAATACCAGAATTTTAAGCTTCAATAGAATATAAAGGATACAAGGATAGGATAGGGTATTAAACAAACAATGCCACCACAAAAACAAGTATTAACACCCTGCACGCAGTTATGGTACAGTAAAAGTAACTTCTAGATGGCAGAAGTGTACTTTACAACAACAGTTTACCCACCTGAATGCACCATGAAGTCCTGTTGGAGCCAACGCGCTTTGCTCCTTTTTTTGTTTGTCTACATAACTAATGTTTCTCCATCATCTCTGAGTCTGGCAGTGGCCTCGGTGTCTGAAAAAAATGTAGAAAAAAAAAAAACGGCTACTGGAAAGCTAAAGTTAGCTGCATGCTACTTCTGACGAGCTAAGCTATGTTGTCTGTCTAGTTGTTTTTTTCATTGCTACGCTACTTTCAATACTATTGAATGTATGTATGTATGTATGTTTGTTGAATTTTAAACGTGGCATCAAAGTATCTGTATTTTTGAAATCTAAATGGTATGACATCGGATTACCAACATGCAGTAAGTGCTCTGAGGAAGCAGATATTAGTGATTGTTAAAATATCCACAGTTAAAACAAGTTCTCCAAACCACTTATTTAGAAGTGTTAATGAAATGTCCATTGCAAGCAAATGTAACAGACCATCCTCACCAAAGAACAAAGCCAAACGTCATAGTGGAAGCAGCCTTTAATGACCCATATTCAATTCTAATGTCCGAAGTAATTATCGCCGGAGCAAACAAAGTAAGGTGACGTACTATAAGAGCCCCAAAGTGGTTCAAACAAACACAGGACTCTCACCCAGGAGAAAGGTGTTTGTGTCCCATCTGAAACCAAAAGTCATCGTCGACTTTTTTTAAGTTAACCAAGTTTGTTACACACTTAAGTACGGGGTGGAAGTTTCACAACGTTAAATAGGATTTCCCCGTTGCGGGATAAATAAAGTAATTCTTCTTCTTCTTCTTCTTCTTCTTCTAGAATCATCTTTGGGAGTCATTGGCAGTCAACCTAGTCTGTCGTTTAGGTATGAGGACACGTTGACTGTAACCTACCATAGTGTAGTTAAGCAGTAATGCATTACAATACAAACACAATATTCACATTTTTTTAGGATCAACCAGCCTCTACCCCCCCCTCCCCCCCCCCCCCCCCCCCCCACACACACACACAGTGCACAGAAGACAAAAGTCAAAGGGTTTTCTGACTGTGCATCAGCTGTATATTCCGTTGGTGTCCAAGGCTGTTCCCCAGCGTCTAAGTAATTCATCAACAGCCACAATAACAGATCACTGATTAGATTACTCTGTGTGTGTGTGTGTGTGTGTGTGCGCGTGTGTGTGCGATGACTGAGGACATCTCAATGTTCAGAGTGGAACAGGCAGTCTTTGCCAACCAGCGCCTTTTCTTTGTGTGCAAACACAATTCTCCAAAGTCACAGGCATTTACGGGGTGTTAGACAAGTAGAAGTGAAGGGGCCACACCAAATCTTGGATTCTACAGTTGTTGCATGGTTGCTGAGAAACATGGTGTTATAAAAACAGTACACAGTGTACTGTACGGCCTTTTCCTTTGTAAATCCATTATCAAAACACAAGTCTTTCTTGTTTATCAGCGGCTGTCTTCAGCCTGTACAGTAGATGAGCAAGTCTGAGTCACATTGACTGTAAAGCAAATCCTCAGGAGGTTCAACTCCTATGCTTGAGGAGTAGGATATGCATTTCTTAAGCTTCTGGATTTGGATCTGCACAAAAAAAAAGGTGAAAGTGAAAATATAAATTAAGAAAGAGATGAAAATTCCTAAATCTGAACCAGTATCAGACCACTGGATCGTGGGCTAACTCAAATAAACAAAAAACACATTCTTCTTAAACATGATAGGAAAGAAGTTTTCTCTCTTACTGAGAGATGTCAGATAAAACACTTCAGTTGGCTGATGACCAATACGGACTGCCGGTGTTCCTGAGCCGATACTAATTTTGCTCCCTCAATTTACCTCATAAAAATTACACAATGATGATAACAAATGTTAGAGTCTCAATTTATTTTAAAAAGGAACATTTCTGGAACTTAAAAAAGGCATCTCCAGCAACACAGAGCTGCCTGTGGACGTCTGTCTGTAAATAATGCAGAAAAAACTATATATACTGCTATGTAACGATACCGATACACCTAAGAAACACAAATATTGACCGATAATATCGGCCGGCCAATGTATCGGTCTATCACTATTGATGATACACACTGTTTCCTGATCTTCTCAACAATTAGACTAAAGAGTTCTATCTTAATCAGTTTGCCAATTAACCAATAACAAAAGTGTACAGGACTCATCAATAAGTCATATTTTTGAAATTCTCAGGATTTGCACTTTAAGACCATGTTAGTGTCAGTTAATGCAGACAGAGCTGCATTTTTTGTGCATGTAGTACGATTGCCTGTTACTTGTGTGGTCTTGTTAAAAAAACAGATCTTATAGTGTCAAACCTGCTGTCCAGTAGCTAATATTCACTTCTGTCCCGGATAGATTGATAGGAACTTTAATAATGCAAACGTTAAGTGGTGAACAAGACATGGATGTGTTCAATTCAATTTGCAAAGTTACATTTTGAGAGACCATTGACAGGAATCAGAAAAAAAGACTCAACATGAAATAATAAAACAGTTTAGTCAAGTTTTTAGTTTCTCACTTGCAGATGGCTTCTTCTGAAGTAGAACAACCTTTATCTGGATCATTCAGAACACCATTGATAACATGCACGCACATGTTTGGGTCGTCTGCTTGTGTGTGTGTGTTTGTGTGCATCCTTGTGATTGTGCTCTCACTATTGCGTGACGGATGGTGCTAATGGCATTCTTCACCATTTATAAGCGAAGGTGGCCCCCCAAGCGCATTTTTTCCATAAAAGCTTATTCCCCCCTCGCCATCTTTCCCATGATGCTTGTCTCCTTTAGTCCCTGTCGCGGTCCTGTCTCTGTGACTGTCCAGCTCCTCATTGTGATGTTCTCGCAGCAGATGGAGGTCCTTTCAAAAACATCAGCTGGGGCTTCAGTCCACCAAGACATTAGTCAGGCCCCCGGGCTACCAGGGAGACAAGAAGGCTAATTGGAAACAGATCACACACACACTCACACTTGTGATCACATTTACACGTGCAACCACGCACACAGACGAGTGAACCCACATGCAGGCCATTACGCACACACTGACACACAATATCACACACTTAATTACTCAGACCCTCACACTAATAGACTCTCGCACAATGCGTCACACAAACTTGCACTCTCTGTCTTTCAGAGGCCTGTCCATCTCCCCAAAGGAAGCACCTCGGGGTGAGAGGAAGGGGGTCAGTTTATTGTTTCTTATGAAGAGCATGCGAAACAAACGAGGGCCTCCACAGACGGGTAATGAGAGAGGGAGAGAGGGGTGGAAGGACAAAGAGAATGAGAATGCTTCACCTCTATTAATGTGGCCTTTCCTCTTAGTATAAAAGACAGATCCGTCCCCGTCCACATTGTGTGTAGTCAGTCAAGCATAAACCCTTAATGGCTAATAGCAGCACACACAATCCCCGATCTGGCATCACATCAAGTCTGCAGCTCCCACAATCAGCTAACTGCCTCTTAATTAGCTCATCAAGCAGTGACAGGTGGTTACACTTTAACCATACAAAATTACAAGTTATGTCCAGGCATGTCTATCAATGAGAACAGCTGAATCATGGTAGTTGTGGACCAGGTGCAAATTTCGGGTGGTTAACAGTTCACCTTCATTCATTTAACTTCTTTTTTTTCAGTCCTGATGGCAGAGGTCCATAAAGAGAGCTTGGAATAACAAAGAGGTCGGCACACCTAATAAGAGCCATTGGCTTGAAACATCCCAGCATTAAAATCCTTCTAATGGGAGCTATTTGATGTGGGGATCTATTTGTTCGTCTATGCTATTCCTTTGATCCAGCACCTATCCAATTGGGCACTGAGGATGTGTGTTTCTTTTTAATCATTCTACAAAGAGAGCTAGACATCATCTGGAACCCCCAAAGTTCTCGTTCATACACTGACGTATCTTGGACAAGACACAAATACGCCAGTACAAATGAGCCAGAACAGGTGAAATAGAGCTTGTGCAATGGTAAATAATGAATTAAAAATAAAAGTTAGCTAGAAGGCTCAGCTAGCGAGGAACTATCTACCAAGCTGGCAGTTATACATTACTAAAGAACTCAAATGCCTCAAATCAGTTGATCGATCAGTCTTTACTGTCCCAGCTCCTTAGAACAAACAGGCTAAGTGACGGCAGTCATATCCTGCATCCTGCATGTGCTTCCCAGAGTCACCCCTTGCTTAGGCCAAACAAACAACACATTTCCAGTAAATGAGAACGCATTTGACAGGGACTATCCCCTGTTGTGTGCTAGATGTGTGAAAGGGAAACTCTGGACTATGTCCAGACCTGATTCTACTTATTTTGAAACAGCTAATGACTGTTTTGATAATAAAGAGATACAATCACAGTCAATGAATTTCTTTCCATAACATTGGAGGATGGAAAAGGCTTAGGGAACTGAAATTTAAAAAGAAGAAAATTTAAAAAACTTCCTTTATGAACCTCTGCAGAAGGGTTGTCAAAAAAAATCAGTTGACATGTAACATCATCCAGCAGATCTGCAGACAAAACAAGTCAGAAGCTACAGCTCGTCTCAGAGCACATGAACGCTAGTTCAGCAAGTCAACAACACTGAGCTGACTGAACAGCTAGCGTTGCTGCTGGATGACTTTTGCAAGTTTGAAAGCTTATTTAAAGGTATTGTTTTGGTGTTACAAGTTCATTAGATGTCATTATATTGTTTGGAAAATCAACAAAATGTAATTTTAATTTTTTTTCCCCCTTGCCGGTAGTTTGATGCATTCATTGTTCATTGGCACCCGGGATTCACAGGAAATGTGTCACTACCAGTCCTGTTTTACCATTATTTATTTTTCGATTGAATAATTGAGAGGGTATTTTTAATAATAGATACTCAATAGGGTTGTGCCGATTGGCAACTTGTAAATAATCATTTAGACCTCACATGGAATGATTCATCGACTTATAGACCTAAGCGACGCCTCTATGTTCTGCAGTCCGTGTCTCTGCAAACGCTTCTCTTGTCCTGTGAAAGTTGCAGGCAGACATGTTAACTCTCTGACACATGGTTTCATCAGCTGCTACTTTTCATCTACAAGCGAGGAGCTTCACAAGAAGTTAATGCCCCCCAATTTTACCCTCCGTTGTTGTGCCCTGACCAACAAGTTGTAGTTGCTAGTGCATTGACAAGAACATCATCCCCAAAAGGCTTCCTACCCAAACGCACAACGCCAGACATACCACCCACCCGTGAACCAAAAAAATTAATTTCTCAAAGAAGCAAATACAAGTATGTGCAGATGGGACAAGTGGTATTATGCAAATGATCACAACAGTCACAGATGACAATGAATCACAGTTGTTTCTTGGTCCGTTAAGCAGGGATGGCCAAACAAGTAATGGAACAGTAGCGTTTCATCCTGTTTTGCAAATAGTTGACTGAATACAATGAAATTGATGTGTCATTACAGTCAAAGTTTCTGGAGGCAAACACTTGGCACCAGGCACCAGTACCACAGGTGGACCCTACAGGACCCATGCATTGAATGAAAAACATAGCTCTGGTTGATCCACAGGTGTCTGGGTTTTCCACTCACTGCTACCACTTTTGTTGATTATAAAAGCCTGACTGTGCGTTCACGCGATAGACGCGAACACAGTCGCTTCAAGCGAAGCGCTTGTATCGCGCCGCCAGATAATTTTTGGACTATTATTGTCTCGTGTCATTTGCGTCATTCGCACTTGTATCGCTTGACGTCCGGGGGGGCACCCGGAGGGCTCATGCTAACTGATGCTAAGATTTTATAGAGAAACACGGTCAGCAACGTAGTAAAACAAGCCACAGAAAGCTTCAAAACTTACCGGAGAGTCCCATCTCATTAATTACCTTTACCCACGCCTTCTCTTTTTTTATTTTGTCCCAGTATAAGACTGCAGGGGTGTCATATAGCACCGGGTGCCCACACACAGCTACAATTAGTATCTCGTCCATGTTGGTCTGAATGTAAACAACAGTACAGTATGTGAGGGAAGTGACGTCGTCGGCACGAACTTGTCGCTGATTGGATGTTTTGGCGCGATGTCGCCTGAAAAGTTCAATATTTTCAACTTTATTTGCATCGCATCAGATGCGCCGCTTCAGATGCACCGCTTCAGACACTCCATTCGCACCACCTCTGCCTGAATTGCGTGTCATCGCGCCATTTATATTGATTTTCACTGTAGACTTGCTGTCAATTCGCATCATTCACGTTTGGTCTGAACACATCTTGAGGCGCAAAGAGCAAGTGGTATGTACCTTGGCTTACTCAAGCAAACATGTAAAAAAAATCTTCTTTTTAAAGTGTCACTCCAAAAGATTCGAGATTCTTTTAGAGTCTCCATCTTGTCACTTTCAAAGTCACTATGTGTGTTGACTTCTTTTTTTTTTTTGCTCTTTTATAAACTCTCTACTTCCAGTCCGTCCCTTATATTTCATCCTCTTAAATCCATACATACACATGTTCCTATTATACCTCTGCCCTTACTACAAGCCTGACTCAGAAGTTGGAATTTCCAGCATAACCGTTGGTGACGATCTGGGCCTACAGATCAACCACTTTCAGCAGCGTCACTAACATGGCTGCTTATTTACATCTAGGGAGGGAATGTTGCTACAGACACGCAGATTAGAATACTTAGCAAAGAAGATGTGTCAAGATACACATCCCTGTAAGCATTGTGTCTCTTTGAGAGGTTGGGCTAAGTAACGTTGTCCCGTTTAAAAATCTGACTCTGTTAAGTAGACTCCCTGTTACGTAGGGAGTCTTTCCCAGAAAATGTTTCACCTGCCTCCAGGCAATATTTACAAAACAATGACTTGTTGTCTTGGTCGTACACAAGCCAATGAAAAGTTTTCGACCACTGTGGGATAGGTTTTCTCGTTAGTTGAGAGTCACGGGTGCAGTCCTCAGTAGGAGTCTGCCAGTTTTGGGTTCGTTGGTGCAGATCGTGCTGATATATTCTCCTCCAAACGTGGATTTTTTTTCTGAACTCGAGACGTCAACATTCCAGTGTTTTACCGACTTTATTTTTGCGCTTAAAAAAGGCAACTGTAAAAAAGCGTAGTTGACAGCATGCTCATGTTTGGGCGATGTAGTTTTTTAGTAGTTGCAGAAAAATAGTCAATATATAATTCACAATACATTTCCCTTGATCCATCGCTCCTCTATGTCTAAATGAGACACACAGTGGTACTTAGCAACATTTAGCACAAGTGCGAGTGGACCTTTGCAAATAATCATTTTAATCGCGAATGCAATTGTGCTGTGGCTGAACAGCCCTGCAGCAGGAAGCTTGAGCACTTAGCCTTGATATGCATAAGCGAGATTGCAGTATACATTTCTTATGAGTAGTTGCAGTCAACGGAAATAATGAACAGAGCATGTGAATGAAGTGCAGTACATGAATGACGAATATATGAAAATAATATGCAGGAATAAATCGTGTTGGATGGGAGACAAGGAAGTTAAAGCCTGCTGGTTTTAGCCAAGGTGACTTCCAAAATCTCAGCCTCTGCCTCGGTCTGTTCATATCTCTCTCTCTCTGCCAGATGATGAAGAAACCGAGCAAAGGTTGTCATTCAGTATCTGCCAATTAAATGATGCCCTGGAGCATGCCTCGCTAACGCAGGTAATTTGTGTATATTTAGAGATAGCAGTTTGGCGGCGGTGTTGGTGGAGTCGGATTCTCCAGATCGGCCGACTCAGCAGCAACATAGTGGGGGAAGCCATGATGGACAGCGGCTGATTAGGGGAAGTCCAGAGCAGGTTGGGTTTGCTCCGATGCCCCAAGGCTTTGTCAAGGCAGCAAACATCTCAGCCTTCGGTGCAAACACGCCCCCCATTACTTATTTATTCATTCTCTCTGGATGATGTGTTGACAGCTGTAGGCTGCACGGAGCTCTCATGAACAGGAAATTGTTGTTTAAAGCTGATCCAGTGACGAACTGCTTTCCAGTCCACTGGGCTTACCTCTCACCCTGAAAATTAGGCAATGAATGACATTAACAAGGGAAGAGGAGGAAGAAGAAGGAACACAGACACACACGAGAAAACAAAGCTCTGAACCATGCAGGAACTGACTATCAAATTGGACAGGTGTTCTGTCATCACAGGACAGTGATCTGGAATCTTTCCTGAGGCTGTGGATACTTTCCTCCCCAGTGATCAATAATACATAGGGTAACACATTAATATCTTAATTATGTGCTTTGCATTTATGTACAGCCCCCTTTCCAAAAGAGATGGACGCTTTATAAAATATAAATTAAAACAAAATCCAATGATTTGCAAATCATTGCAACCCAATATGTCTCTCTTCTCTTTGGCCTGGAGGACGTAGCGTCCATGATTTAAAAAAAAAGAAGTTCAAATATATACGTGGCAGACCAACAACTGTTCATCTGATCAACTTCAGACATGGCAGGTGTATGGCAAAGGACCCCAAGGAAGTGAAGTGTCAAGTATGAGCTCTTGAGATCTACGGGACACGTATATTAGCAGTGCATTATGTACACACTGTTTAGTGTATTGAAAAGGGACCCATGTTAACTGTTACACCACTAAATGGTAAGCTTCTTACAAAACATTTAAGAACAGATGAAGAAAGAGAGACTGGCAATGTTACGTTGTAGTAAACTCAAACATTTCAAGCATCAACAATGTAACTTTTAGAACGCTTTCGTTCCCAGAAATAGCCTGGTAGCTGTTAGCAATTGACTCATGTACCCTAGCATTTCTAGGTGATGCAACTGTCATGGCAGTTGTATTACTCGGGACCCAGGGAAGCCCACTGTCAAGTGGGAAATTGTTTGGATGAGCGGTTATCGAGAAACTGGAAGCAGCAATTCCGAAGACCAAGCAGTCTTCCAACTGCACTAGTAAAACACATTTGCAGAACACTTTCATACTGAGTAATTCTGTCCAAATTATCTTTTTTAAAAAGATCTAAACAATGAGGATGTGATTTTACCAAATATGTCTGCCATGTCACAATACTGAATGTATCTGCTAAGCGTTCGCTGACAGTGTGTTTAATTTGCTTTTCCTGCAACATCTGCTCTTGAAATGCAGCATCTGTTTGTAACAACTTTTTATGGTTATGTTATGTTTTGGCAGTCAAACCACTGGGTTAAGGACTTGAAATCAACCATGAAACACATTGTGTCTACTTTACTAACATGAACCAATGCCCCTTTGTTGCCTAAGCCTAACCAAACAGGATTTAAAACTGATCTTTGATGTCAAAGTTGTATGCTTGGTATGCTCCCACCAGCTACACCGAACACCTACTCATGACCTTTGTATAGCACAGAAAATGCAGAACTAAAGTTAAAGATCCGTGTGTGCCAGTACACTGACAAAAATACATGCAAAAGATAAGAATACAATTAGGAAACAAATGTGCTGTATATAAAAACCGGACACCACATAAATGTTTGCACTACACAGAAGCACCTACAGGATTCAGTTGGGAAATATGCCTCCTGACCTGGCTTTTAATGTGAAACAGATGTGGGAAATGTTGAGTTAGCATTAATAGTAAACAGCAGCACCAGCAAATCATCACCATTAATGGAGGCAGACAAGGAAAAAGCATTAAAATATGGACGAATATCTTTACAAATACAACAGTAGACATACAGACAGAGACATACAGTCTGTTAAATAAGGTTAATTATAAGGTAAATAAAGACTGAGACACCTAAAAGCAGCAGTCTGTATAAATATGATCCGTTTTGTTACTTACAGGGTTGTTGGTCCAGGGTCTTAAAGTAGGAGGGGCTCTTCCTTAGTCTCAGCCCCATTGCTTGAATCGCACCCATTTTCGCACTCGTTGTACACTACACACCTGTAATGTTTTGTGACTATATCTTGAATTGTTGCAACACTATCACATGATAAAATTTGAGTGATAATAACATAAGTTAAAAAAGAAATTTTAACAAAATCCTCAAATAATCCAGAAATGAGATAGGGAGAAAGGTCAAGAATAGAGTCACTGTTTGAACTCAGTCGTGCAATATTATCATCTTGGAAATACAGTCATAATACTGAAGCTTCCTGTTCCTGGAAGCTTCCTGCTCTTGGCTCCTACGGCGTATTTCATATACTGCTTTCCTAACCCTTTCCTCAGGTTATAGTCCCGGAAATACCCACAAATCAGTGTTCTCAAATCCAGCTGAGATGTTGGCTGAGTAGAGTAGAATTTGAGCTCTCATCTTGTTTTGTTTTCACATCGCTGTCATTATAATAATACACAATTAGGAAGAGACCCTCTGCAGACTGTGCTTTTACAGTCTGTAATGGACTTAATGGAAAAAATATAACTTTAAAAGTCCCCGTTTCACATGGGACACAAAATCAGGTCTTGTGTGTGAACGTCCTGCATGTGTGGCCCATCCACTTTCCCAACATTCCTCCTTAAGGGGCCTTCACATGATAAGCTGTTGAGCTGGGTTCACTGCGAGGTTGGGCGCAGAGACCCAATAAACGGCTAAATCAAATTAGCATTAAAACAACAGTTAGCTCGTAAACTGCCTATTCACAAACCTGGTGTGACTGCTTATAAACATCCATCCATTACGGTTTCTTCCAAGATTGTGAAACGATTTTTATGTGACGTTAAATAGTTTGGGAAACCCGGACACACAATAAGTTTTCCTCCAGTCTTTCTAACCAGCGCGATGTCACTCTCTGGTTGCCTAGGAACGTAAATGTCACACTCGAAGCGTCTATCTCAATGGTTGCGCTTTTGAAAGGTCAGGGGACACTAGGTCAAAGTTCAACTTTTTGAACTTTGAGCGCAGGGACAGAGAGGCAAATCTGAGCGGTGCGAGCTGCTACCTTGGCCGCTGCTACCTCTTTTAATGCTTCCAACTGTCATAGGGTGTCATCATACAGCGCAGTGGTCAAGCAGTTAAGAGTGACATTGATAGGCAATCCAGCTTATTACTACAATAGTTAACAGGCTACTAAGGCACCATAAATGGGGCCTACGACCTCATTGCTATGGTAGTAATTAGCAACTGATAATGCACATTCAACAGCTGGTCTGTTTGGACATTTAAACATCACACAGCCAGTAGGCCCGCTCCTCAGAGATTCCACTAGTTACTACATTTGCTCAATGAACCCCAAGAAGTTAATTTTTACAGCTAGTACCTTTGTTTACATGCTGGCTTCCCTCTCTAAATGACTAATGTTGGAGTTGCACGCAGGGAACGGAAATATCATGAGGTTAATATAACTATAATTTATGACAGCTGGCGCTTTGAGTGCAGCCATTTAGGGGCAACACGTTTAATCAATAATCACATTTTTCAAGAGTGCATGAAATTGGGAATATGAAGAGAGCATTCTTTGGCTGTGCAAGTAAATGCATCAATTTAATTATTCAATGAATCAAAGTGAGAACAGAAATTACATTAGGCCTATGTTCTCCATGAAAGCAAAGTCACTCATTGTCATCCACCGCATACTTTAGGGCCAATAAAGATTATTTTAACATCAATTTATTGCTGATATTCTTCATCTGAGCCTCATTGGTTGCTTTCGTAAAGAGATAAAGGCTGACTTTTTTGTGGGTTACGCGTTCACTATTGTTCAAATTAGTGTATGGTCACTAGTTTTTTTTTAAAGGTTGGCATATGAGTGAAAAGTTCTAAGTGGTGAAATGAAAGATTGTGTGACATAAGTAGTATATTCCAGGGAGAAATACGGAAACAGCCAATGAAAGCCATCATGAAACACAAAACAAGTCAAACCTTCCTCAGAAAAGTGGATAAAGGTGACAGTCAGGGGTCCTATTGCTATTTGGTCATAAATATTTATGCACACAACCTCTTCCTGATCAGATTTTTAAAGTCACTTTAATCCCCTCATTTCTACATTACATATTCTTATATAACTTATGTGACTCTTAGTGCATGAAATTGATTCAGACTGGGGACATTTTCTGCAAATGACACAAACACATTGGTGACAGTCAAGGTAGAATTCTAATTAATTTTGCCATTTTATCCTACATCTATTCTATTAGTGTTATCCATTATTTTACATCACGGACCAAGCACAATATGATAGCAGGTATAAATATATACACTAGAGATCAAAATGAGAGAAGTTAGTAAAAAACATTTTTTAAATTCTGAAATACTTTATTTTTATCGGTGAGGTTTTAACATTTTTTTCTTAGGTCCATAGGATTTAAAACTGAATAGGAAATGTAGAAGCCCTTGCTATGAATGACTTCACTAATATTGTCTCAATATTCTTAGCTTCAAGGAACCGCGTAACCCGTTTTGCAGTGTGACAGGGGGCAGAGACAGTACATGTGCAAATTGTATTTAAAAAGTCCTTAATCCTGCTTTAGAAATGGTCCATGCTGATGAGAAACGACCCTGTACTTTATTCCAAGATAGGGGTGCTAAATATTTAAAAGCACTTTCTCCAAACACAGTGTTGGTTCGAGGAACATTGGACATAATAAGGCTGCTGGAGGGGGTACTGTAGGTTCTGGTGTTTCTAGGAGCCAGTAGAGAACACAGATAGGATGGAAGTTAATGTAAAAAAGCATAAAACCCTGGCCCTATTAAATGGGGCAAATGCACATGTATGTCTATTAAAAGTGACTTCTTGTTGTTGCTTTTAACTCCAATTGAATGGGTGTTAATGGCCTGAATACTAACAGATAGCTCTCTTACTGTTTTAATCAGTGTTTTGGCAAAATGCACCAAACAAGCCACTAGTGGTGACCCCGAGTAGTCGACTATTTGACGACTCGATCCAAGGAGCCTGATTTGGCTGCCAATCTCACAGTCAAATTGTTGCAAAAAGCGCAAAATGTGGTTATGAAACAATGGATTATTCCATTCTGGCTCTGGGGGTGCTGAATGTCTGATTTTACATATAGATGCTTGGTTTCTCCCAATAAACCATGATAAATAGCCTGTTTGGGTATAAATTTGAGCCTACTAATAAATACTCTTGCTAAAAATGTGAAAACAACTCATTTGCTTTTAATCTATCTCCGTAGTGTGCAGGATTAACCCCCTCCCCCTCTTAGACTAAATTGTACTATCCAGAAACCAACCCAGTCAGAGCACATCTTGCCTGGGCTTAAATCTATCTGGGCATCAGAAAAAGTTTGCTACAGTTGAATCATCAGCATCATTTCATTAGAATTTTTACCCATTTGTTGTTTTTCATTATAGACATTCAATTCGACACAGTCTGACACAGCGCAGTGAAAGTGAAACTACAGTTCCAAATACAGCATACTGTCAGCTATTGTCAAAGAAAGATACAAACAAAACACATTGATGTTATAACAACAAATACTTTTAATAAGATGCCCCTATCAGAAATCACATTTCTCAGTAAACCTCTACCTGACACGCGCAACCGCGCTGTGCTGGACTCACGCTGTCTGCTTCATGTCCATGGCTCACCACCCCGGATCAGGGGGCTTTTCATGAGCAAAAAAAACTGATTCGACGATAGGCAAGACTTTACGTGACGATTCAGATTCGACAATGAAATTGTTTAGTCGGGGACACCCCTACAAGCCACCAACCTCACCCTTGAGGAGCCAAGGATATCAAATTCACGAGAAGCATTGCTTAATCTCTGACCATTTGCTGTGAATGAAATATTACCAACAAAATCAGAGTGTTTCAAAAAAGACACTGAAAACAACAGAATAAGAATTTTGAGTTAATGGGCCTGCATCAACTACCTTTTGTTGTATTGACAGGCCTACCTGGTCTGTGCTATTGTAACATGACTCACAGAGATAGACACTTTCACCACTGTGAAGCTCGACTGATTCATTCCCAATTGTGGGATAATAAAGTCTGCAGCACTCACGCCCAATGCTGCACCATTTTTTAAAAATAAAAATAGCTGCTCCCACATACACAGAAATACATGAGGAAATAGGGTCCAGGTTGGAAAATACTGAAATTGCCATTTTAAGTACTGCTAATGGGAGTTGTTTCTCGACCAAAAATAGCTCGCCGAATCTGGCAGCCATGTTATGGGCCAGAGCTTGGTCACCCATGATTCACTGAAGGCCAGAACACAACTGATTGTACAGACAGTCGGCCTGACCTGGCAACCTGACTACCTGAGTGGTGAGGCAAAATGAGGATGTAAAAAACACAAAAGTACAGTCTTCTTTCACTCCCTGTCTTCTCTATGTCCTTACTTCAACTGACGGAGATTACTGGCGTTTTATATTTCTCTGCATGGAAGCTTAACCATAGAAGAATCCATGCGTTCATTAGTGGTTATCTGTGTGCAGCTCCCAGAAATGGCTAAAATATGCTCTGTTTTCCTGCTCGGGGTCAGTGAAGTCTGACTCTTCTCTTGCTCGTCTGTCTCTGAAGCAGATAAACTTTAATTTCCTCTCATTACCGAATCAGATTGTAAAAACCACCACAGGGGCAGACATTTCCTGTAGGGCCAGGAAGAAAAAAAATAGAAAGACAATGAGAGAGAGAGAGAGAGAGAGGTCAGACGGACTTCTCATGCACATTGGAGAGGAAATCTGAAAGATAAATAAAAGTGTGATGGATGGCTCATCACTCACTCTGAATTTGAAGTTTCAGAGATGTACAGAGGGCACTTACTAAACAGGAAAAAAAACACCAGCATACAGATAACAGCCTGTAAAAAAGTCCCTTGTATTCAGCAGAGTGATCAGGTAGGGGCACAGTGTAGTGAAGTGGACACAAATGAGTGGAGATTAAAGAGAGAGAATGAAGATAGACATAAAGAGAGAAGTATCAAAAGAGAGGAGACATAGGGAGGTGAGCACTCCTTAAACTTTACTCGGATAACCTCCAGTGTGATGACAGGAGGGGAGGAGAGCCGGGTGACCGACATCAGAGGGATCATTTCTCACTGCCAAACCACTGTCTCCTCACATTTTCACTGCATGCAGCAGACGGTTTATGGTGGAGACGGAAACTGAGACGGAGAAAAGAGTCTTGGTGTTTGGCGGGCAGGATCCTCAACAGAAGGAAGTTTCTTATCTGGGAAAGATGGACTCACACATTTTGATAATGATATATATCAAAATGGCAAAATGGGGGCTCGTCCGGGATCTGAACCCATGACCTCTCACACCCAAAGCGAGAATCGAGCCCAGAGTGTACCCCAGAGCGTTTTTTTCATCCTGTACTGGAATGATAACTCTTGCGGCCAGACCATTCTCCAGCAATGGAGAATGGTCTGGCAGTGTGTGGATTAAATACTTGCCAAATGAAAAGTACTGAGTATATTCTCCTTTTATTAAGAACAAAATTAACATATTGTGTTTTCATAACTGAAATAACTTAAATACTGCCATAAAGCAGTTTTCAACATTGCGATAGAAACAATACAGAAAAATATATTCAATAGACATTTTGACGATATCAACATATCCCCCTGCCCTATTATCTATTATATTTTATTTAAAACAGATGCGTACACATCTATAATTATTATTCTTATTTTCTACAGGGCTTATTTCCCACTTTAAATAAGCCAATGTAATGCTTGGTATTTTATTATTTATATTAAATGCAGGCATATTTGCACATGACGCTGGTATGGTGTTTTGACGTACAGATGATCCAGATCTCAAGTGGGACTGTCAGAGCCAGTGGTTATACGGATGTGATTGTTTCAGACACACACACACACACACACACACACACAGACACACACACACACACACACACACACACACACACACACACACACACACACACACACACACACACACACACACACACACACACACACACACACACACACACACACACACACACACACAGAATTAAACACAGCTAGGAGAAATGAAGTGCAATCCACTGCTGTTGCCATTTTTACTGTCTGTTGCAGTTACCACAGCAACTAATACACAAACACACACACACGTCTAGGCTTGTGTTTCCTGTTGCACACATGTCCGTACCCCCTGCCCTCACCCCTCCACTCTCCCACATCCCACACACACACACACACATACTGTACAGTGGTGTTGAATGACAGTGCTCTCCTGACCTTGGCGGCACTTGGAGCTCATCCAAGCAAGAGGCTGCTGGAGGTGTTGAAGCTTGAGCGGAGCAGTGGGGTGAAGGACAGGCAGCCCTGTCAACGCTGGAGCTGCTCTGCTCTTCATTCTTCACCTCACATTCCTCCTCCAGTAGATGCACTCATCAAATTATTTTGACTCTAAATTCACCCACACATGCACACACAGCTTCACACACACACACACACCCCGCTTGTTACCGTTGTTCTGTTGACGCTGCCATTCTGACTCCTGAAACAAACGTTCACAGTATGTGAGAGAAAGTGCAAACTGCAGCTATTCCACTAAAATGATACGTTATCCTTCCTGAGCGCCAATTAAAATGCCTGTCATATGCGGTGCCCTCTTTTGTGATAATGGGCAGGACATGAGGAGGGTCTCATTACTTGCTTGTTAGTTAAGAGAGGTGTGACATAGCAGCAATCCTTTATACAGATGATGTTATCTTATCAGCCTGGTAATCAGGGACTTCTTTTCTTGTAGAGAAGAGCTACTTATGGACACATTCAACCCCTACAGTGACAGCAAAATTGTTATAAGCCTTTCAATGCCATTACTTATGCACTGCCAACCACTTTTCAAGGATTTCCTAGTTCTTAACTGTGAATTTGATGGATGTGTTTGGGATTAAAGCTGACTTGCTGGCTGTATAGGAGGTTGTGTGTGTCAATTAAAAAGTAAGTATGCTTATGATGTGCAATGTGTTCATTGTGAACATAGGATGGGTAAGTGTTCACGTTTTTATGTGTGTACTGTGATTAAGTCATATGAATCTTACAAATGCATACTTTACAAATAAATAGAGGCACACAGAGGCTCAGTCCATAGATTGGTTGTTCCCTTAATTCTCTTTTATGATCCGTTTATCTGATGTTTTATTAATGCCCTGTGGACAAAATGATTAGAGAAAGGACTTTCAGTGTTCATAGTGGTGTTTCTGTTATTCTACAAACCCCATACAGCCCAAGTACAAACCTGTGAAGGCTCCCAGTAAAGTACACGAATCCCTTGAAGCATCTTCTTGTGTATTCTTATCAAGGGGTATAAAAAACCTGAGGTTAATTGCTTCGATGTCTATAGGATCATGATTATGTTATTTGATCCCATAGACACTCAACAATTGAGCCAAGATAGCATAATATTGCTGTTTTGCATAACTTCAGACTACAACATATACATTTGAAGAAATTATATCTTTAGGAATTAATACGTTTCTGACTGAATTTAACTTCATTCCCACATTTAGGCTGTTTAGTATCCTTTATCTAACCAGGTAAAAAACCTGGGCAAGACGCCAGCACAAATGTGTGATCTATGTGAGCTTCTTTTGATAGCTAATGAAACTGTTTAAAGCCCCCTCTGGGGAGGCCCGCCTCACACTTTGAAAACCACCACACCACAGTGATTACAAACTCCACAACCAGTGACATTTATTAGGAGATTTCAAACAATCTTGCTCAAGGACAGCATGAGCTGAGAGTGATCCATCAAAACTTTAATGGCTGGCACGCTGTACTAAATAAGACTGCGACATTACTACAACAAACTCTGCTGAGGTAAGATAAACAAACAATAATGCTGGCTGTTATGCAGTCAATGGTATTAAAAACTTTTCATTTGGAGGTTGGTCTCGCATCACCAGATCATACTCCATCATTAGAGTTTGATCTGGCTATAGTGGCTTATTATTTTATCCTTCTGGGATAGGAGGCAGAGCGATGTGGTCGGCACCCTTCTGAAATAGATAGAAGAGGGATGTCAAGCTTTATCCCAGAACTGTACAGGTCAAAGTTGAACCAGGAATAGTCTGTAAACATGGATGGATGATTACCAAAACAACAGATTGCATAATAATTATATGGTTCTCCTTTGTTTTCCTCTACTGATTTATTGTCTGACTAATTATTTCTCTTACTTTGCCGGACATCTTTTAAGCACTGTTGCTACATTTCCACACATATCAGCTTTAAAGTATGTGTTGACAACAATGTGTTACCCGTAGAAATGATGGCCAAAACTACAACAATTGTGTAGATGGTGTTATGGAATATCATTATCCATTAAATAACTAGCAGCTATAGAAAAACACTGATTACATACTTCTTTTTTAAACACCCATGTTTGATTATTGTGTTTTCCTTGGATGGTGTCATGAAACTCACTCTGACGGATTACCAACCTTAAGCAAGTCTTTGCATGTGGACTTCTAGGAAATAAGATGAACTGAAATCAATGACGACTCGGGTGTTCAAAATGCATGTCCTTTGCAGCAGGCATCGTAGTTGCCTTTTTCTTTTTCTTTTGGATATTGTGCACTAATTTATTGCAGATATTTACTGTAAATAACACTTCTTTACTCACTTCTAAAGACAGGAAGCTTCATTTTCCAAATGTTGCTGTTCTGCAAACACTGCTTAACAGAAGTCCAGACGATAGGATATCCGTCTTAACATCAAATAATCAAAATTGGCACATACTGAGCTAAAACATAAAAACAACTACTAAGTTTTTCAGAGATTTCCCGGAAAAGAAGGACATAATCCCCAGGAATCTAGTTAATGCTTGTTGTTTTCCCACTGTCCTTAAGTTTGGAGTGAACTTTTGCCAGAGACTGACTTTGCTCTCTCCTCCTTGTTCTTTGCCTTGTTGCCCTTTGTCAGCATGTCAGAATAATGAGGGCAAGAGAAACGCTGCGTTTGGGCCGAAGCAGGGACAGCCAGCTCAGTGCCTGCATGAATATTCAGTCCTGCATATGGCGTTGTGCATAAGGATCTGCATTCACTTAAAGGCACTAATTAGGACACTTGATTTGAAAAGAAGTGGCTGCGGTTGCTGTCAAAGAGCCTCTTGAGCTTAGTTAGTCGTTTTTCTTTGCTTGAAAAGGGACCAGGGAGAGGGAGAGGGAGAGGGAGAAGGTGGGTCTTCTCTGGAAGTGAATTATCTAAGTGTGGACTGACCTGTAAAATAACACTGAGGAGCTTTTATTTGGGAGGGAGAGAGAATGTCATGTCACATCACGTCACGGATCACCAAGCTTAGAGTACTGACTCTTTCTAAAGGGTAATACCGGTGTTTTTTAAGTTGGTGTCAGCAGTTCAGGTTCACCTCTCCAGAGTCGGCATGGTTACAGATACCAGGGCTGTTTCTGCCTGTCTCAGAGGAAGCTACTATTACTCTTGATCAGGATGAAAAACAACATCAACAGAGCGAAACAATCAATCACAGTAAACATGGCACATCGCTCTGTTTTATCCTTCTTCCATCAGTGTTTTCATTTCAGTCCAATTTCAGAGTTGGGATGAAATAATTTGGAACATATTACAATGTAATGTTATCCAAACACAACAATACACAAAATTGCATACTGGGAACAGACTTGCATAATAAAAAAGAATAACAATGGTAGAGTTAATTTCTTGGAATTTGTTGTATTACCAGACATTCATGCTGTTTTTTATCCCCTGTGCTTGTTCTGAGCTTCTGTCACATAAAAGAAATGGAAGCCTATTCCAAGAAATAATACATAAAGCAGGGTTGCCTTGGGTTTTTTATTGTCATTTTTATGGGTTGTCTTTGTTAAAGAAATGTCAAATATTTCAAAATACATAAACATTACACATAAGCATAAAAATGCAAGTGGATATGCTGATTGCTGTGGGTGTATTGTTTTAGGGGAAATTCACAAAAGTGTTTTGTTGGCCCTGTTTGCATACACATCGCAAATGACGGCAGGGTCATTTTTCACAAAGGATTATCGCTTGCCAGACGAAATGCATTTTGAATCTTACAGAGTTATAGTCTTGCATTGCCAGACCTACTGTATCTCTACTAGAGCCAGACCAATATATCAGTCGGTCAAGGCCTATCAAAGAGATATTTGTAGATTTTACTGTCAACATATGTCTTCTGATATGTGCTGATATGAAAACATTTTTACAGAATAAAGTAATAATAATTTAATAATCTTTACATATAATGCAGAAAGCAATGCCTGAGGTGATTAAGACATTGTGTTACATAACATTTATTTTTGTATTTATCCTATTTTGGTCAACTATTGACTGATACTAAACGTTTATTTAGCTAGTCATCTATTTTTAATTTCTTATTGTGTGAGTGGTCATTTCTAGAATTGGTTGGAAATGTTTCATTACAGGGCTTAACGTGCTCAGGCACAATGTCAGATTGCAGGCATATAAGAACAGTTTTTAATTCATATAATATTTAATTCAATACATTGTGTACATTTCCTCCCTGTGAACTTTTCAGGGGCTCATTTAACATTGACATTATTATACATTGAATTCATAATAATATTAAATATTCTTTAATACAGTCATTTATGTAGGAAATCAGCCTTCTGAGCACCTTAACATGAGTCATATTGGTGCACAGTCCCCATAGAAAAGCTTAAAAACTCAATTACAATCTGAACACAGCCTTGCTCAACCTCAAAAAAGGTTTTGAATAAGACACATGAATAATACACATTTTGTACCGGGGGGGCCTGTTTTGCATACATACAACATCATTATCACTAAGGTACCAATCAGATAGGGCAAATTAATCAATTGGAGGCACAACAAACTTGTAAATGCATCACTGTGCACTGGGGAAAATGTTAAGTAGATACAGCCAGAAATAAATGTCTGTTCCCAAACAACATTGGTAGTCCCCTTTAGTGATGCATTCACTTGGTTTACACAATTATTTGACCCTGGTGTCTGTGGAGAGCTCCGTCGGTCCCACAAGTGCAATGAGTGCTCAAATCGTAGATTGTAAATTCTTGACTCGGAGGTCGACTCTTCCGTAGGAGCCAACCTGTCACGTCCAGCACTCAGGATGAGTTAAAGTTTTGTCCTGCTGTAAATATAAGGCAGGCCACTAAATAGCTATTTGGTGGTTTGAGGCCATCTCTTCCCTTGCGGACATATCTCTTTCCTGCTGATGTACTGTATGGGTAGTATCATGTCGTCATTCATCACAGTCACTGCTGGAGAGGTTAGCAAAGACAATCAAGAAGTTTTTTGAGTTGTGCAAGAAGCACTCTTGAGTCCAGGAATACAGTTAGTAGTACTGAGCCAAGATTTTTCCTCTCCAGCTTTTCCATTTTAGAAGACTGGCAAAGAAGTTATGGCCACTTAATGCCTGTTTTCAATTTGTGTAATTGGTGTATAGTATGGGATGAATATGAATATCTTTAGTCTGTTATACTACAATATTACAATAGACGGTGTTGACCTCTGTGTTTTAGATAAATGTTAACTGTTATTTGTGTGTTTCTGATATGTTGCTTAAGACTTGATGAAGAGTGTCTACGGTGGCATTATTAACAGATGGTCTGTTAATGTGTGAAACAAAAGAGTATACAATACAGCCAGATGGCAATTTAGAGTCACATATAAAAAAACAGATTGCATGATTTACAGGGCTTTTCCTTTGGGGGTCTTTGGGGGTTGATTTTTACCAAAGACAATACGCATACACGAGTTTAAACATCTTCTACCCAGATTTTATGTCCCCACACACCCAAACATCATGCTGTTAGTGTATGTCGTACTGTAAATGCCACTGATCATCATCCAATATAGTCCATTTTGAGAAAAGCACAGCTCAGACAATTTCCAAAGAAGTAAATGGGGAGAAAATGCAATTGAGGTGATGGTTATGTTTCAGAACCCCATGTGTTATTAAAAAACAATAAGAAATGGTAGCATCAGTAACCTTCAGCTATGCTGTTTATTCAATTATCTTATTTTATAAACTCTATATTTAGAGAGAGCTAATTTAACCGATATACTTGATTTGATTGCACTTCACTTACAATGTTTGGAACATCTATCCGGAGACATAGAAAGGTGTAGAAGCAGGTCAAAAGACCTTTTTCAGATAAAATCAGCTCAGAGATTCTTTTTGTCATTGCTGAAAAAGTAGCCCCCCATTAATGATGGTGCTGTTCCGTAAAGGTTTCATCAGTCAACAAGATACTACGCTGAAAATTGCACACTCTTCTGTGAAAAATGGCTTTCACTATGATGGGATGCCAGTTGGGTCTATGGCGTGACCTGTCCTTTGCTGTTTATCTTTAGAGAACATTTGGAGGAATTAATTAGCAAAGTGTAGCTAACAACTCTGTCCAACCTGACACCCCTGGGCTGCAGTGAGTCACCAGGGAAGGTGTATTTTTGACCTATTGTGGACAGCAGCACAGGGGGACTTGTGAATGATTGTGACAGGGGCAAGAAACAACCAGCGCCAAAAGAAATATTGGTGGTCACTTACACGGGCCAGAGTATGTCAGACACCGACCTGGAAATTAAGAAATTGCACAGAGACGCCAAGCTGTACAGCACGAAACACAAGCTGGCAGCCAAGACTTAACCAAAACGAGCTGACAGTGCTAACCAGTAGAAACGAGCCACTATGCTGAAGCATATTTCACTCTCAAAGGTTTATTTTTGTTTGAGTCTGTTGTAGACAGCAGTGCAGAGTAATGTCTGAATGTGTGTGACAAACCACGGGTGGTGGCTTAAAAAGTGTCCTCAAGGATAAACAGTTAGGCAAACCAAGAGAGAAGTAGTGTGTATGTTTTAATTTAGCAATTTATGTTTGTGTAGACAGATCTAATAATATGTCATTGAAATGGTTGCTAGCTTTCAAGCGTATATGAGGTAAGTGTTTAATATTCAAAACAGCTCTTTGGAAGAGGATTCCTGTAATTAAGGGTTCTTAAGTTCTACTTAATGGCAGCTAAGAAATAGGAAAAGTTTGGTGTAGCTTAACTGCCAGTCTTTGTCTGACTAAGTTTCCATTTTTATATTGCTGTATATTGCGGCAAGAAATATCTATTTTTGTATGCTCCAAACTCTGTTACCAACAATTACGGCATCATTTAACATGCCTCCTGTTTGTCGCCAGTTAAATCTTTGTTGGCAGTTAGCTGTTTAGCACAGTTAGCTGTTTTAAACATGCTACAACAGTTAGCCGAATAAACTTTGAAAGCGAAATATGCTAGCAGTGTAGGCTACTACAATTGACTATAAGATAGACAGAAGTGACAGGGCCAGTATAAAAATTGCTACCAGCTAATGCTAGTTAGTAAGCCGTAACAGAACGCTGATCAAGACATTTTAGGCGACCACAATGTTACAATTAACTTAAAAGACTCCACTAAAAAGACTCCCCTGCGTTATCATCAGTTTTACTTTAAGCATAACCATAATTTATCCATAAATTATCCATATTGAACATCATGCTGCAGTGAAGAAGATGTGAAATAAGTAGGCTTATATTCTCATTGACTTCTATACAGTCAGACTTCTTTTTGCAACCAGTGAAGAAAGAATGCTGTGTTTGTAGTCAGCTGTTGTGCTTTGAATCAATACTATGTGGTCCTCAGTAAGGACCAAGTTCAAAACTCACAGCCAGCTTTCAAGCTTAGAGGAGTTCTACATTAAAAACACATGTTTTTCATTATTCCTATAATTAAGGTAACAGCTTTCCAAAACTCTGAGCACAGCTAATCCTAATATCAGTATCATACATTTGTTGGTTTATCACCAAGCTCTTTTACATCTTGTAAATCACTGTATAAACACAGCCAGTGGTGAGGCAGCTGTGCTCCAACCGTTGTCTCCAACCATGTCTCACCCCCCCCCCCCCCCCCCCCCCCAATAAAAAATGCCAGTTCAAACAATGCTGAGAATCCAAATACCTATACAATCTTAAAAATCCAGATAAACAAAGGTATGTCTGTGCTCACAGGAAGGAGGAGCCCGCTGAGAAACGCTAAACCATTTAATTGAGGCATTTGATTTTGGATGATGATCAACACGTCCATATGGGAGCTTAATGGATTCAGTTATAATCAAGTGAGCTTACCACTCAAAACAAAGAGCCTCTCAGTTGGAAAGGCTTCACTGTGCTTATGTAATTCGAGTACTGTTGATACAAAAACCTTCTCTGTGACTGGATACTAATGATATCTGAGCCTTGGGCTTAATCCAGTATGACTAGCTATGCATGTAGAGCCTGGAGCATGATGAAGTGACTGCACACACAGAACTGCTTTCAGGCTTATTACACTGGTCTTGGACTGACTAAATAAATCAATTTTAACCTTTTTCTAAAGCACATTTTAGATTGCTATTAAATTTAGTGTAATTAATTTAATCTTTTTTCCTTAGTTCTTTTTAGTCTCCAAAAGAATCTGCAATTGTGCAAAGATCCCAAAACAAAATAATTAAAATGAATTCAACGAAACGTACATCCAATAAATTCATCTTGTAAGGCTCCAAGTAATGTGTTTGTGTTCAGATTGAAAATCTGCGCCCCTCCCAGGTGACGACGACACAAGAAGTGACCGCTCGTCTCTTTCCGCACTATAAGGGGCACCATATTATAAGTTGCACCTTCAATGAATGGCTTATTTTGAAACTTTTTTTCATATATAAGGCGCATAGAATAGACGCTACAGTCGAGGCTGGGGTTACAAGTTCGGGTTCGAGTTTGTCCTCCAACTGTAGCCATCTCGATCTGTATCCTTGGAAACTCTGTTTAGTCTTTACTTGGCGCAGGTCATCTTGTTGCTTCCTCCACTTCCGCACCATTGATTGGTTCATGTTAAACTCTCTGGCTGCTGCTCTATTCCCGTGTTCTACTGCGTGACTAATCGCCTTGAGTTTAAACTCTGCGTTGTAAGCGTGTCTCTTAATAGGAGCCATTTTGGGCTCTTTACACAAACACACAAATGGAAATGAAACGGCACGCTTCGTGCAGTCATATATCTCAACATGCCACGGGGAGTTACTTCTTCTATGGGGGAAAATAGAGAGTTTGAGAAATTTGAAGGTTTTTAGGTGCGTCTTATAGTGCGGAAAATACTATAAATCCTATCCTTCAAGAAAGCTTCAAAACACCAGCTGCCTTTAAGCTGCAACTTTGACTCGTATTCTCAAAGACAAGGCTGTATAAGGCATTGTTATCCTAAAAGTGAAATGTTTGGACCTAAAAGAGCCTCACAGAAATCTGTTTATCTGTGGAGTGCCGCACTGACACTGTTTACCGAAAACCACAGCGGCACTGAGCGGCTTATGGGGAAAGAACCCACTGAAGGTTAATAATGAACAATGTGTTCAGTTGCAAAAGGAACCAGGATAGGAAATGTCCTGAGTATTTCCAGCCCCGCCTGGGCTTTTCTTCTCTCTACAGACCCTCAATCTTATTTTATTTCTTTTATTCTTTTGCCAGATCTCTGTATCGGTTTATCTTTCTCCTCCTCCTGTCTTTGGATACCCTTCTCTCCTGCAGCATGCTTCATCTCCTCGGAGGTGGAGCCGTGCCTCCGGTAAAGCAGCTTGGAGTCGGCGTTGTTGACAGAATCAGGATGTCTCCTCCCACAGGGATGCTGGAGTTTTCAAGCTGGGACAGAGACTAAGGAGGGCTGCAGGTCTTGCATTAACAACCCTATCCACACACACATATACACACACAAACACACACACACACACGCACATATTTGTCCCATATGCTCATCACTATTCATCACTAGTCATCTGCATGTCCTCATAAGCTGACAGGGGGTGGAGAGACACAGGAAGAGAGAAAGAAAAATGAGATGAACAGAGAGCACAATCTATGGTTCAAGGTTTAAAGTCACAGGGATTTCGGTGGTTTCTTTCTGCTGTGATTAATATATAGTATTTCTGATTGAACGTGTATGTTAAGGCGGGACATGACACAGTTCATATTTGCAAAAATGCTTATATTCTTTAGCTGTCATAAATCTAGAATCTAGACATTTTCTAGTAGGTACAAGTACAAGTAATATGAAAAGATCAAAATGAAATGGTTGTGTTTATGGCATTTGTTGAAATGCATCTCATTTTGTTTGGTTGGTCGACCAATTAGGCCCAGCGTGACATATCTCCATGGCCATTGTATGAACTGCCATGAAAGTGTTATGCAGACATTCATGGTCCGCAGAAGATAAATCCTAACTAGTTGGAAATACTTGTTTTTTCCTCTTGCACCACCAACTGGTCAAGGATTTCATTTATGCTGTGAAATAGGACAATAATACTGTTGTCATTGTGAGCATGTCAGCTTGATAACCACTACCATATTTACATTGTTTGTTACCACCATTATACCTGCAAATTTCAATTTGTTTTTCTTTACAATGAGAATAGAGCCTCACACAGATTTGAATTTGCCCCTTTTCTGTTTTTTAAGGTATGGGAGCTTCGTTAATCCTACACACCTGCAGTGCTGGTGTGTTTTACTCTCCAATAAAACAGCAATTTTATCACATTTTCTCCCTGGCTCTCCACATCTCATGCTCTTATCTAATGCCACCAGAGTTTTACTCAGTTACAGTAGCTGTAGTTTTTGTTTGTGTTGAGTTGTATTACATTATACTGAGAGGTGTGAACAATATGTAGTCGAGAGATAAATGTGCCGGGAAAATATTAGCGTAGTGTGCCTAATAAACTGGTTACGGAGGTGTAGGTGTGTCATATGATATCGAGAATCAACAAACATGGAGAAAAATATTGTAGATTATAGGGAATATAATGTGTGACTGCATGCATGCACACAGTAACTTGTGTAAAACTGATATACGTTAATTGCCTGTCTGTTTGACAGCTGTGACGTCAACCCTATAATGGTTGTGTCGTGAATGCTAGACTGCTTGTTATTTATCGATCTATCGCAGTGTTCCCACATCAAAATGAAGATCCTCCAATAAAAACAGCAGCCAGTCCGTCCTCTGATCATCAGGAGACCCTTTCTGGTGCTTCTCCATCGACAGATTTATACACTGGACTTACAGACCCCGTGCCATTATGCTTTCTGTCGATGTGAACACACTTTCTGGCTCCACAAAGAAATCCGATCAAACAAGCTTCCCACGCGTCCTTGAAGTCGGCGTCTCATTGATTATCTATGCTTCGGAAAATCCACCTTAAGTAGAGATTTGGCTGTTTGGCTCATAGTTTTGGAAGACAATCATTCACGGTCAGAAATATTGATCTAATTACGCTGAGTCGCTTTAATGGAGAGGAGAGCCGGAGCAAAGATTAAAACCCTGCCTCTGTACACCCAGAGGAAATGCAGCTCATATGTTTATCTCAGCTCCAATCTCTGGCCGAGCTCAATCAAACTGAACGGAGAAGAAAAAAGACCTGCACTCGGTTTTCCAGCCCTCGGTACGTAAAAGAAATAAGCAACCTCAAGAACCACATGGTACATGCAGAAAATGGAAAAAGGCATTCTTGCTGGTTCAACAGCACGATTTTGCGTTTGAGTTGAACCAGGGACAACTGTTGGTCCCTTTATTCACAGATACATGCGTTTTTCGGCGAAAATGAGTCGAGATAGAAAATGCCGGCACATATGTATAAGTGCGTTTATTTTTTACAGTGATATACATACCATAATGAAACACTTGTCCTGAGATAACCCACCCCTCCCTCTAATGTTCTTCTCTTTTCCTTCAGCATGCCTTCAATCCGTCACACTCCCTTTGCTCTGCTGGCGGCTTTTCATCCCTCTCTCATATGATTTCCCTTTAATGTTGCGGCCTACATCAGTTGGTGTGCACAAGTGTGTCTGTGTACATGTACAATACTGTATTATGAACATGTGCGTGCCAAACTGCATGTAACATCATACCTATGGATCCCAACAGGACACATCTGCAAGGCATTAGGGATTAATAATCCAACCAAACTGCAGTAAGAGTGGCACAGCGGAGGAAATCGAGCATAACAAATTGGATATTGCATTCATTCTGCCTGTTTAGGAATAGTTCAGTATAAGCCACACACTAGTGGTTTTGCTTTGTGTAATTGTCCCCAAACAGGAGGAAATATCTTTCACACATTGTCACTTCTTTCCCTACCTGGTTCGTCGCTGACTGGGATGATGGAAGCTAATGAAGTGTTGCAGTGGTGCGCTACTAGCCCAAAAGCTGTGGGAGTTATGGGGAGTAAAAAAAAAAAAAAAAAAACAGGTAAAGAAGGAAAAAGTTGTGTGTAACTGGAAACGTGGGAGGTGGAAAGTTTGCCACCAAACCCACCGTTGGAGACAAGCCAGGAGCGCTGAACTCCAAGTTGAGTCTCAAGTTTCGCATCTTCAGTGTTCTGGCATTGCACCCAGACAACTGATGTCACCTATTCAGCACAGTGAGCAGGATTCACACTGACACAACTTACAAATCAGAAAGTCAAGCAAGTAGGATTATATTTCTGTAATAAATGGCTCCAGGCTTTTGAAACTACTATTACTATAACTATTATTAAAGCCTCATTATAAAATAATGCACTTTACATACATACTAACATGCAAGTAATCCAAGTATTATTAATAACCTGGGGTGACAGGGCCTTTGCAGCTGATGCCCCCTCCCTCTGGAATACCCTCCCTAATCACATCCGACAGGCCAGTACCAAACCCCTTTTAGAAAAGGCCCTGAAAACCCACCTTTTTGAACTGGCTTTCCACAGCCTAGCCAGCTAGCCCTTTGTTCCTAATTATTTTTTTCCTGCTCTGTGAAGCATCTTTGTTTACCTTGTAAAGACAAATTTAATGTATTATTATTTACCTCCCTGTAGGGAGGTGGGTCAGGGTGGTGGATGGATCCCAAAACACAGGACTTTTACCATGGGGTCCAGTGTCCGTGTCCCCAACTAAACTAAACCAAACCACAACATTATTTTTATCCCAATCATGTCGTTTTGATGCCTAACCCTAACCGCTCACCAGACGGTAGTTTTGGTGCCTTAACTTAACTGACACCTATTGTTGCATAAGCAATAAATTTCAGATTTCGTAAGATGTATGAATCTGTTTTAAATAGAACATCATATTTCATACACAATACATACATTGCAAAATAACTTAAAATCTGTCATAGCTAATCAGTGTCCACACTCTCTGCTGTGTTTTGGTCACAAGCAGCTCCCGAAAAAGTGCTAGACTGCTAGATTTTTTTCTTTGTAGATTTTTTCAAGTAAAACATATCTGGCATTTTAGCTGTTAGCTTAGCCACCTATAGTTGCTAATTTGGACATTATAATGTGATTTTTTTTTGTTGCTGAAAAGAGATGCCTGCTTCTGCTGAAAACAAGGTTGATGAGAGCGCTGAAACTGAACGAGTGAATTTGAAACCAAATGATGTCTATTATTTAAAGGATGGAAAAGATCCATTCATAGAAAGAGTTCAGTGGTGATGATCATGAGTATGATGGAGAAATGTGTTGATGTATACATGCATTCAATGTATTTGAAAGTAAAGTGATCCCAATAAGCCAGTGTCATTGAATTTCATAAATTAGATCAAATATCTTGTTCTGGGCCAATGTGTTGGACAAACAAAGCATTCCTAGTGTGGAAGAAGTAACAAGTTAAACATTGAGGAGCAGACTGAATGTAAAAACTTTTGTTGCTTTTATTTCACCTTTAGGTTTATTGTTTGAGCATCACAGTTTTACAGAGTTATGGTTAATATCAGGTTACACCACAGATGTGACAAATCTCCCCAGTAGCCATGTTGTTGGCGGTGAACTGGAGGCTGACTGAGTGGAGTTCAGGTTGGTTCAATGTATATTTTCAGGTGTTTTCAGGAGTACATTTCAGGCCAGTTATTACACTGAGCTGGAGCTCAGGTGAAAGTGTCATGGTTCAATAACCAACCTTCTGCCAGTCAAACCAAAATCATTTTCTCACTCTCTCTGAGCTCTGGACTTCTGTTTGGGAAGAAGTCATTGTTACAGCCAAATGAAAATAACATGGTTTATTCCCCAATTGCAACATACATCAATATATCAGTCAATATATTTCATTATGGACAGAATGACAGGCATAAAACGCAAATGTAGGCTCCAATAGTTCAGCGTGGCACCATGCTAATGTAAAATCATAAACCAAGGTATTAGAGAAATGATTTCCAAGAGATGATCTAAATAAACACAGATATATTTGTATATAATTGTAAATATTAATATTTATTTCTAAAACCATGAACCCTGTGTTACATACAGTGTGTGATGGGTATTTAATGAGCTAAATCTAAACCTGAATTAAGTGCTTAGTGCTCAGGCTTCTGGATTTGGATTCTTTTGATTAATGAGAGAGTGTTTAGAGTGAGCAGCTTTCAGTCTATTCACTCATTGATCACTTCACTGCAAATGTGGGGGGCTGTGTGTGTGTGTGACCTTACTGGAAAGCAGCAGCTGTGGTATGTAACCAGTAAAACTATCAATCCCACTTCCTTTTCCTTTGTAGTTATTATGACAATTCGCTGCATTTATGGCATTCAAACACATCAACACATCTCCCTCGAGCACCATACGTCGGCTGCGCTCCCTCATTCCCCAAGTCAATCACAGCGCTCTGCATTCTTTGCTCCATCCGCCACCATCATCATCATCACCATCAGCAATCTCTCCATCATTTCTTTCCTCCACACAGCAGCCTTTCAAAGCTAAAATCAATATGATATGGAGTTTGGCCACTTGCCTCTCAGCTGCTGTCAATCGAAGTGATTGTCACTCACACAGAACTGACACGCAGACAGCCTCTATTATGTTTGATTTAGCCTCACAATACCTGCACATGGTTTCTCCTCTCTCTTTCAGACAGGCAATGTATCTGCACACTCATTCTAGAGTTACAATATGTAATTTATGACGTTTTTAATGCAAACAATCAATATAGAAATAAAAAACAAATAGGCTATTATGCAGAATGTATTCCGTGATGTGTATGGAATCAGGTTCTGAATAAATATGAGGTGACAACCAGCCTCGACTTTAATCATACTTTATTGCATATCTTATTTAAAGGTGCAATCTGTACTACAAAATGTTGCCAACACATAAACAGTCGAGTGTTATGATTCTAATGAAAAATAATTCAGGGGGCACGTTGTGATGAGGATGGGGCTGATTTGATATTCGGTGTTGATGCTGTGTACTGATGATGTTAATGCCATTTTCATACTTTTGCATCTGCGTTAAACATCCCAATCACTAGGTTTGTGGGCAATCAGCAACATGTTGACTATCACCCCGCTGTAAACTGTGAAATCATAATAAACAGGGCACAATGTTTGTTTTTGTTTTTTAAGGAGCTATCATTAAAATTCTGAGCACTAATATAGCCGCAAACAATTATTTGCTAGGTTAAGAAGGAGTAATGGTGTCCCAGGCATAGAATAAAGTCACTATTCCTCTTTGCGTGTAATCTGAGTTTCTCTGTTGTTCGTTTCCATAGCTGGGAAATATAAGGAAAATCAACCTTGGATCAAAAAAAGAGTCACTTTATCACCGCATCATCTTCTGTGGTAAAAAACTCATGACAAAAACAAGTCCATTGCTGTAGTACATATACAGTACTGGCCACTAGGTGGTAGAACACCCTGAAAACACAACATCTGACATATTTTCACCTCAAGAAGTTGTTTTAGCGAACATGTTAGCAAACATTTGCATATTTACATACTCCGTAGACACAGAGCAGCATTAGCATTAATTTTGTGTCCATCAAATAGACGAGTCCAAAAGTTACTCTCCTTTTAGCGCTGGTTTTATCTTCTTCAGTTCCTGAAAAAAATATCTCGTTCTTAAAGTGAAATTCCAGTGTGAAATCATTCCAGGGTCTTTTTCGGCAAATGCACTCATCAAATAAGCCATTGAGACATTTTTTCATGTAACAATTATTAACACAGATATCTGGGAGAGACGCTAACAGTCGCTAACAGCCTGATGTGGCTAACAACAATGGTTAGCTCCGGGCAGCATGGTGAACGTATTAAAACAGCTTTTTTAAACCAATAATACTGCTCAAAATAACAACAAACCTCTGCAGTATGATGATAAGAGTCCTCACACATTAACCAAAGCACCAACAACGTAGTGAGCCCGGAGTTTATTGAAAGAGTGTTTTGAAAGACTTACCTACTGGCCCCGCCAGCAGCTCCTCTCATAGTAAAGTCCTTTCAAGTCGATGACCAAATGCAATCCAAAAGGAAGGAGCCCATTGATGCTTTGGTTAATGTCTAAGGACTCTCATTGTGCTACTGAGGAGGTTTGGTGTGTTCATGAACTGTATTAGTGGTTAAAAAAGCTGTTTTAGTGCATTCACCATGCTGCCCAAGTGTTTTTAGCCCCAATCTGCTGTTAGCGACTGTTGGCATCTCTCCCGCATATCTGCGCTAATAGTTGTTAAATGCAAAGAATTCAATAGCTTAATAGCTTATTTGATGAGTGTATTTGCTGTAATACCCTGGGATTATTTTACGCCGGAATTTCACTTTAAAGAAGATCTTACACTTTCTTTGTCGGCCTGTTGTTTGCTGGTTTTTGCTAAAAAAAAGTTGCCTGCTGCTGCTAGAGACACAGTTGATGAGAGAATTTATTAGTACAGCCTTAAGAAAAACAACCGCCCATATCTCAGCTTCAAGATAACTATGACTGGAGTGTTTCTTCATGGAGACATCTCCACCTTTTGTATAAGTTCTATTGTTTACATTTGTAAGTTCATTTTATTGGGAATACTTCCAAGTAAGTTTTTACTCTGATGTATAATGAAATACAGCAAGTATATGACATCCTGCTGTGTGCCTTCTGCTAGCTTGGATTTAGTTTAGAAAAAAAAAGGCTCATTTCTGTGACTCACTTTTAATTGTAGACGTTTAAGTATCACAAAATGACTGTGTTTACACAAGAGGCACAAACTGGGGCTTTTTGTGCCTCATGTACTGCTCTCCTAGTGTTACGTGATGTCTAGCTGTAATTTTGATGCTCCACATTTGTTGTGGAAACATCTTTTCATGTTCTCTCTCCTAGAGCAGTGATGGTTGCCATTATAAACCTGCATGCTTTTTGTGCCTCTGCACTCAGACTCTTGGATGTGTAATCAAGTTTTCATGCTATCATAACAAGTAAACACAAACACAGAGATGTTTCGCCTTACAGACAAGCTAAAAGGGTCTTCACAAATGAGTGCCTGATTGCAGGAGACAAGTATGCGTCTTATGATGCCCGTGCTGAAAGACAACATTTGCATGTGCGTCCTTTGACTGGTTGTCGGTAGGTCGCAGTGGCTCTAGCAGATGACATTAGGAGCAGACAGAGAGAGGAGGATTAACATTACTTTTTCACAGATCTGTCTCATTGTGTAGAAAATTACAGCAAAATTACCAGTTATTATTCAACTTACTTAAACAGTACAGTACTTCACTGTATGTATTTAGATTTGTGTTACTGTCACTGGTTTGCATTACTTTCTTGCTCTAAACTATTGGCACTACTGACTGCAGTCTTGGCTACCAAAGAGGGGATACAATGTGAATTTAAAGGAGAAGTCTAGTGATATTCTATATTTTTCTAATTGTCCACTAATCCCATGAAAAAAACAGAACCAGAAATGAAGTGATCCTTCTAACAAGTATTGTTTTGTAGCCAGCGCCTGATAAAGTTTATTCCTAGGTGTCATAAACCTCCGCTGTTATCCAAACACTGTAAGAAGAAAACTTTGGCATTTTGGTACAAACACTTATGTGCTTTCTTGATGAGAGTTAGATAAGAAGATGGACACCATCACCCACATCTGTCCAGCAGATATAACCCTTCAGATAGCAGCCGGTTAGCTTAGCAGAGTCAGGATAAATTGGGGAAAAGTTTGAAGAGGTTAAACTTCAGCAACACTTAGTATGCAGAATAACTTTGTGCCACAAGTTGAAACGTGTTTGTTAAGTTTTTGCTCTAGCTTAGCTTAACATAAAGACTGAAAACAGCTAGCCTGGCTCTGTTAAAGAAACTACCTACCAGCATCTCTAAAGCTCACAAATGAACATGTTACATCTGATTTGTTTTATCTGTACAAAACCAAATTAATTGTTCCCGCTTCCATTATGTTTGCTTCTAAAGGTCACATATGCAATAAGAATAAATTAGCTTGTGGTTAACTAACATGGGTATTTTGCGTGAGTCACAAATTATTAAAATAAACATTTTGTTGGTTTTTATGAATGTTGATTTCCAAACGAATAATTTAACATTTCAGAGATTAAAAAAAAGTAATATTTTGTTGGGAAAATCAAAGAAAGAAAGATTACTTTCTGTGCATATTTGGCAGCAGCATACCTCAGGTATGGGTAAACGGGTAAATCTTAAAAGTCATAATGAACCACTTCATGTTTATCTGCTGATAAGCTCTTCTTTTTCTCTCTGTGTTTTCTGTTTTTCAGTTGGCTTTCCTCATCACATTGACCAGAACCGCTGTGTGTGTTATGAGTGGATCATAAAAAGCGGTGAGTGTTTTCATTGCCATCCCAGCCTCTTTATTCCCTTTATTTTACAGGCTGCGGGGTCTGATTCAGCAATGGTGCTGCTTCTTGCCAAAACCATTCAAGGTAAAATTTCTCTCTTGAGTGGAATGCAGAGTTTCCGAATAAAATTCAAACACACATGAGGCTGTTTATGGTTTAGAAAGGTTGCAAATGAATGCAGCAGGCTCACATAGAGTTCACACCCAGCAAGTTGTGGGCAGCTTATTTAATCTTTAAAGCTTTTTTAGCCCTTACTTCAGTGTGTTTGACCATGTTGTGATAACAGCTGAGAAAGTAGGCCTGCAAGATATACAAGGGCTGTATTGTTCTGCTGTTGATTATATGTATCTGGCACCTATCTCAGATTTTTGGACATGGTTATATTGTTAGATCGTCTGTTGTAACAAACTGGACTCCTCAAAATACTGTCTAGGTTAATAAAGCAATAAGCCCCGTGAAGCGGTGGAAAATTTAATAATTTGTGATGATAACAAATAAAAAAATTTCCATGGAGCGATGTAGTTCTTCAGCGACATGCAGTATAATGGTTGCCAAGCAATATATACAATAGACTCAATGGAAAGCGTGCTATCAGGCTGTCAATCGGTGGTTGTCTCGATGCCAACGAAGTTAACCCCCATGAGCTCTCTAGTTTACTTAAGCTTAGGAGAAAGAAAAAAAGTCTTTAGCATGTTGTAGCCACATATGTACTTACAGCAATATCATTTTTGTTACATTGTAGCTTGGTAATACACTGTTGATATCACTAGAATTTGGCGACATAGCTAAAAAAAAAGCAAAACCTTGCAAGCTAGCTAAAGTTATATCGTTAGCTTACCATAGAGCATTGGTTTAACACGTTTGTGTGCTTTAGCTGGGGATAAAAGGCTAGTCTTTGTTTGTTTTATCAGCATCTTTGTGGTTTTTGGGGGGATTAATTGAATGACAGCTTTGCATACTTCTGACCGTACTTGTTCCTGGCAGCCTAGTTGGTGGCGTCCCATTCTTGTGAATGCAAATCTCAGAAAGGGATTCTCTTCAAATTTGGCACAAATGTTAACTTTGATTCAAGGATGAACTGATTAGACACTGGATTGACAATAATCTTGAAACTATGCTGATTGTACAGATCTTCTGTGATTCCCTTTGAAATACTATCAATATCTAACCTAGAGCTCTACAAAACTGTAACTTTTTAATCAAAATTTGCCTGTTAATTGATGACCCTAAAATTGCCCAAAGGTGTGAATGGTTGTCGGTCTCTGTGCGTCTCTATGTGCTCTTGGATAGACTGGCGTCCTGTCCAGGGTGTACCCTGCCTCACGCCCGATGTCAGCTGGGATCAGCTCCAGCCCCTCGCGACCCCGACAGGGACAAGCGGTTGAAGAGGAATGAATGAATAAATGATTACAAAACATGGAAATTGAGATGATTGTCTGTTAGCTATCAGAATATCTAGAAAATAATCTCTGACGTTTCCTGAAAAGTCAGGCCATGAGCCAAGGAACAAGTGATTTGTTGCTCTTTAAAGAAGTGCATTTTTAATCTTGTCATATCTACTTGGCCATGTGTTTATTTACTTTACTTTTTGGTGGAATTGTATGCCTACATCAGACAGCTGACAGCAGAACAATGACACAAAGTAAGGGTTGGCTCTGGGCACCCCACTTATGGCCATTTACAAAGCACAACAATTTGCCTCAAATCTGCCAAACTCTGAGGCTCATTGCATGTTTTTGACTTTACTCTGATCCATTTAGGTTTTTGAAATCGCTGCAAATCTTGTTCTTTGGTTCACTCATTTTGGTTTAATTCAAGTTAAGAAACATGATATGTTGTTTGATCATGGCAGACATTTTCCCATCATGTTGCACTACAAAATGGGTCATCCTCTTCCTCTGATGGTGTCTGTCCTTTGTCAACATCCAAATTCCAGTACAGATTTGAATAGTGCTCACCTCATCCTGTCCATATTTGCGCACATTTATGAACACACAGACTGTATGTGCCTACAGCACTTGTGCAAACGTGTCTGCATATGCTGACACAGCATATAATGGCTTTTAAAAATGAGGCTGGGGTTATTCAGTATCTTTCGTTTTGTCAACAAAACCAAATGTAAGGTTGTAAATCTGTCTTTACGACTTCCCCAGTCAGCCTTTGACACTCACCCCCCCTCACCCTTTTGCTCCTACTAAAATTAGAGGAGGTGGTAGGATAACCTGACTCCACCAGATGGAGTGTGTTGCATTTGCTCAGCATATCTATCTGGGAACTCTCGTTTGGGAAGGGGGCGAAAAAACTGGTTGCTGATTGGTTAAACCATCTGTCTATCACCAATACACGGGCCAAATCAACCAATCAGATCAACAAAGTGTATGATGGGCTAACAGCATCGAGGCAAAGCACAGAAAATAAATAACATGTCGGGGAAGAATATTCGCCGCTTGTGTAACGCAAATTTGTGGATAAAAGGCACAATATCAGGTGCCCCGGTCCACATTCCAACAGAAGGATCCAAGAGAAAAGCTTGCTCGATAGCTGTGCTCATCTCATCCGCGAAAGCTGCCATGTTGTTTACACCGAACAGTCGCTTCTCGTTGTGTCACAAATCGACACGCCTCAAAACCCACGCTGATTAGTTCGGTCGCTGGTCAAACTTCTCCGGATTTCATTATTGGTTTTGGTTTGTTTTGTTAAATAAAAGTTCTGAGTGCAGTCAATAATGTCATAACATGTTGTCGGTCTCCAGAATACACTTAGAGGTTAATTTACAACAAATTTGACAAATGAATGAGATTCCTGTCAGTCCATGAGAAGAAATGTTTACAACCCTATGACTGTTTGTAATAAGTCACACAAACAAATGTTTGTCCCAAAATGAACTAAAACTAACAGTCAAGAATTGATTTTTAATCTCAAACCAACAGACCAGAAATGTAGTGGAGAACACATCGATAGTCCCTGTTGCACCGTTAAGTGAATAGCAGAGCATCGTGTGTGTGTGTGTGTGTGTGTCTGTCTGTGTGTGTCTGTGTGTGTCTGTGTGTGCCTGTGTGTGCCTGTGTGTGGTGATTCATTGAAACAAGCTGGCCTGAGAAGAGAGGAGGATGGTTGAGTCATGGCTGCCGAGTGTTTACAGCTCTTCAGCAACAGCCCTGCTTATTGTCAATAAAAGTCTTTTTATCATTTTTATAACGTCTATAAAAAAGAAAACACACAGAGAGATGCTATTTTTTTTTTCAACAGTTTTTGTTTTTATGTGAATACTCTGCATCTCGAGCCAAAATTATCCAAAAAAACCTTTATAGCATGATGATGATTATATCCTGTCTCTGCTCCACTGTTTGTTTTAGCTGCAGCTCTGCCTTTGGGTCGAGGCTCTGACTTTTGCCCAAACTGAGAACTTCTTCAGAGTTGTATTCATTCGTCTGGATGCCCACTATTCCCCTCTGTCAAGCTGGGAGGCTAGGATTAATTGAGAGATACAGTAGGAAGTTGTTGACTTGCTGGAGTTATCTAATCTTCCAGCCATCTTTGAGATGAAGAGTCTGGGGACAACAAAGCCCCTTCCCCCCTCTGACTGGTGGAATCTAATTGTGCTCTCATCCTACTGCATCCTGTCTTTTTACCTCTGTTTACAGTCCGTCTTTCAGACATGGAGACTGCAGTTTCCAGGTTGCACTTAAAAAAATAGACTGTGTTTGTTTGGTTGGTAAATTTTATTTTACAGCCTGAGTCTCATTTTGATTGGTTATGATTAGGACTGTTCCCATTTTCCCCCAGATATATATATTTAAATATATATATATTCATTTGCTGTTAAATGTTTATATACTTTTAATTTGCTTTGCCACATATGTTTTGGAGGAAACGTAATTGCTGTGTGGAATACAGTCACTGGAAACATGTTTTTCCAATCCAGAAAGTGTAACGTTTCTTAAACAGCAAAGAAGTCACAGTGAAGAGGTCAAGAGTGGACGGTTGGTCTACCGACCGCATGGCTTTGACACCAGAAACAGGTTTCTTGCATCTGCACTGGTTGTTATGTTTTGGCATCTAAAATGATTGGTTAGGATGAGGGAAAGATTGTGGTTTTGTTTCTATCTAGAAGTCAAATCGTCCCGTCTCATGCTATATACAGTACACTCATACGCTGCATTCGGTCTTAATGAGTCAGCGCTGGATTTAACCAAGACCACAATCTTTCCATAGCATTTATCAAGCATTAATTGCATTTTATATTAAGGAAGCAATTGTTTTAGGGAAATCAAATAAAGTGTATTTACAGTGAATGTTTTGCAGATGTGTTCAGTAAGATTATTTGAGGTCATGTTGATAAAAGCTGATGTCTTAAACTCAAAGTCCCCTTCCAGACACAAGTATGTAAAAGAACTCTGTTATGATTAATTTTGGCTTACATAGCTTTCTCATATAAAAAAAGAAAACCACTCTGGTTCTGTTACAGTTTTTTTGGCATTAAGAGGGATCAAAAACTTTGTGGTGGTGAATTTTTACTCAAGCACTCACATATTATCTCCAAACATTTACTTATACAATTTAGTTTTTGTAGGTTATTTTTTGCGCACTCAGATGGCACTGATATCTGGTCTGGCCCAAGGACTAATAAGAAAAACCTATTTCTGAGTGGAGGGGGACTTAGGGCGCACTCACACTGTCCATCCATACCACCATGCACGTTTCATGGATAAAGTCTAGCTCGTTTGACCAGTGTGAGTGCGCGTAGGCCAAGGCCTGTTTGGGAGAGGTAGGCTTTTGTAAAGCACGTTTGCACATGTATGAGCACGAGCGTGCGCACGTGTATGAGCACGAGGCCTACGGCGGTTCTGAGGTAATTTTATGTGCGCCTGTTCGGACATAGAGAAAAGAAGGAGGGACCATGCGCAGAAATTTAAAACAATGGCGGCGAAAGCTTCACGTTGGTGTGATGCGGAGGTGGAGTGTTTACTGCAGATTTGGTCGATGAAAATATTCAAAAACAGTCGACAAGACGCACAAAAACTCAGAGGTCTATGGAAAGATTTGTAAACAAAGCTACGCATCGCAATGACTTCAATCAGTGCTTGTGACGTGTTACGGCCTGATGACGTATAGGCAGCAAGAAGCATTCGCCGAGGCCCAGGCAGTGTGAGTACAAACGGGCCTGGGCCGTGGGGGGAGAGGGACAAGTACCCTAAAGCACAGGGTACGGTACGGATGGACAGTGTGAGTATGCCCTTAAAGTGTATGACAGCCGATCCATCCAGACATTCATGAAAACCAGTCTCATGACAATGACACAATCCCTCACCAGCTTCCCACCAGGGAACACTGCAACTTCTGTTTAAAGGAGCGCTCAGCCAGTTGGAAGTGCTACTGAATACTGCCTGAGTTTCAGAAATCTCCCGCCTGTCCACACTGCAATACAAACCCTACATTTCATATGTGTCCCCCTTGTAGTGGAGATTCAAAAATACTTGGGGAGCAAATGTCCAAACCTTTTGACAAGACCGAACTGTTGAAATTTGAGAGAGAAAAAAAGATGCAGGTGTGATCATAAAACGTGTCTTATTAGATCTTAGACATATGATACAGATCCATTCCTTCAGTTTTGGTTGTTGATGTGTTTTACTGATCTGTACCAGAGGTTTCTCTCACCGGGTTAGCAGTAGTTAAAGCAATGACATCTGCCTCTCATTGGCCCTCACCTCACCTCTCTGCTCCCAGATGGTGATGATATGGTGCCCCCCCAACCCCCTCCCCAACCCGTCTGATTAGAACCACCCAGCATGCCCTGAGAGCAACCTGATCCGCGCTGCAGGACCACGGAGCAAATCCAAGAGCTGGAGACGCAAGTCCGCAAGTAGACAGAGAAAAACGAGTAGGAGAGAGAAAGTTTTTATTGAATCTATGAGCACATTGGTTGTTATTACACCTCATAATGACAGTGAGAAACCAGAGTAACATGCCCCGAGGCACAAACAAGGCAGTAACCAATGAGGTCATTCTACAGATGAACTGTGTCAACAAAACAGAGGCTGCTTAGACTCATGTTAACACATGTATGTCATAAATTCCTTTCCACAACTACGATGATTTGGCTCAGAGTTTTGTTGCTATCTTCTTTGCTTCCTTATCACACTTCCTGGTCAGACTGAGCTGCTTGCACTGGAGTTACTGGCATGCATGAAGGGATGTAGCCTCTCTAGGGGGTTAAAAATCTGCATAAATGCACCTTGGATGTAAAGATAACATGCAGCCTCACTCTCACTACTAGACCTTGTATTCTTTGTTTCCATAGGGCCCATTTTTTGTTGGTTTCTGACCATTTAAAGTAGAGAATTAGCTATTTTAGCTTACTTTTTGTACGCTTATAAGGTTTAGCAGCTCTTCTCAGCGTGCTTGTCCTCACCATCGATCGCTTCTTTCTTTGACTTTTTTTTATATTTTCACTTTGATCCTTCCTCTGAACACCAAGTTTCTTTTTTTTATCTGGAACATCCAATTCAGAAACGTTTTTTTGAATCTTCTTAGGATTTTCCATCATAGCATCCACCATACTCATAGCTGCTGCTCCGTCTCTATGGTCTCTCCCTCTTTCCCTCACCCTTTAGCTCTGGCTGGATGACGTGAAATGCATCACTTCTGATGCACCAGCCTAACGAAACATCTCCGGGAAACTGCAAAATACAGAGGTTTCCCTAAAGGTGATAGGCTCAACCAGCATTTTGTGAGCTAATTTGGCTAGAGACTGAATGTAAGGCACATTCATTTATACATGAAAGATTTAAACTCCCCCCTTCCCATGCTAATGGTTACTGGAGGTCATGGCACACCTACCTGTTCTGTAAAGATGGACAAATCTTGGCAGGATTTCGTCTCTCTATGACTATTTGACCGTGACTCATCAGATTGGAGAATGCCAGCTCTAAATCACAGCTGACAGGGAGGTAATCATCTCTACTGGAGCCTGTTGATCTTCAAAGGCCCTCGTCCATTTTTAGCTACTTGCCGTTTTTGGACTTCATGATGTCATTCCGGCATTGGCTTTCAGGCTGATCTTTTCAATGCCTAGTTCCGTTTTTAAAAACCTGCCATTAGCCAACCAGGGAGCAAAGTAAACCAGCGGTTCACCCCCCCGCATTCGTTTACGTTCTGCCGCTCGGAGCAAGATGATACTTCCGTTCCCTGTGTGTGTGTGTGTGTGTGTGTGTGTGTGTGTGTGTGTGTGTGTGTGTGTGTGTGTGTGTGTGTGTGTGTGTGTGTGTGTGTGTGTGTGTGTGTGTGTGTGTGTGTGTGTGTGTGTGTGTGTGTGTGTGTGTGTGTGTGTGTGTGTGTGTGTGTGTGTGTGTGTGTGTGTGTGTGTGTGTGTGTGTGTGTGTCATTGAGAGAGAGCAGATACTAACCAAAGGCACACTGAGCATCAGCAGACAGAGAAAAACAAACTAGACCAAGATGAATTTTTCAGCTGAATGCAGCAGAGTTGTTTTTTTGTTAAAAGATTGGGGACATGGAAGTAGCTGAGCTCATTCAGAATATATGTACATAAGAAGAAGAAGCAATGATACAATTATGATTTAATATTAAACCAAGTAGGAGGAAGATGTTTGGAGCTACTACAGGCTTGTTGTTTTAGCTAGATTTACCAAATAAACTGGCAACTGAGTGTGAATGAATGAAGAAGCACCTAATGCTTTAACTACATCCATCAGAATTTGAACTAAAACCAAGGTTAATGAAACCAAACTATCTGCCTGGACAGATATTATAAGTGAGAGCGTATTACTTTTTTCCCATAATTCCAGTGAAGTGGAAGTGTACCTGTATTAGAGATGGTCACTTGTCACTTTTTGCAAGTCCAAGTCAAGTTTCAAATCTTTGAGGGGAAGTCCAAGTCAAGTTTCAAGTCTTTAAGGGGAAGTCCAAGTCAAGTTTCAAGTCTTTGAGGGGAAGTCCGAGTCAAGTTTCAAGTCTTTGAGGGGAAGTCCGAGTCAAGTTTCAAGTCTTTGAAGGGAAGTCCAAGTCAAGTTTCAAGTCTTTGAGGGGAAGTCCAAGTCAAGTTTCAAGTCTCTGAGTGCCGCAGCAAGTCCTAAACAAGTCTCTTATGGTTTTAAAAAATAATAATATAGAGAGTGCAACTGTACTGTATAATTACACAAGGTCCCAACTACTGACAGCTTATAATCTAGTGTAAATAAAGAAAATCTGCTGCCCCCTTTACCTGGAACTAATTGCAGCCAACCTGAAACTCCGGATCCTGCTCTTATTGGCAGACTTTAGGACATTTGATAATAACTTGGTGTCAGACAAATCTGGCTGTTGATATTCTGGATGATATATTCATGATAATTTTTATATATATTTGCAGTTTTTCTAGTTATTTGATATATTGTTTTGTAGTATAGTCATGTATTTTGTATTGGCTGTATTGCCAGAAACGGTGTTAGTCATTCTGCTCTCCGTCTTGGCCAGGACACTCTGAAAACAAGTGATTTTTTAATGCCAGCGAGCTCTTCCTGTTGAATAAATAAAAAATCCTCCAGCCTCTCAAACTCAGTGTGATGGTTAAAGCTAAAAAGACAGTAACATGACGTCACATGGTCAACAATAAACCTGTAAAGTTAACTTGCCTTTAGCTGACATTAGTAATTAACGTGCATTTCTCCCAGTTTAACAGGAGCATATGGCGGCAGCACCGGCAAACTTACACTTTCAAAAATATGTAATTAAATGAACGCCAACCTAAAAATGAATCTCTTACAAAGCTAACATTGGTAACAAGCTAACGTTGATAGTTTATGCAGCTGAGCCTAACACAGACGTTGCATTCAGCGAGCCTTTTGTTTCGGCTTTGCCTTAAGTTATTAAAGCCAAACACAAACAGACCGGGGTGAAGTTAGTTTGATCTTGGTTATTTGGATGGGCTGGGGCCGAGTGGGTCTGTTGAATATCCAAATTAGAACTGACTTCACCCCGGTCAGCAGCTGCAGGTGATGTGCTCCGTGTCATCTGTGGAGTGTGGCCGCTCCTGCATCTCTGTGGGAGAGAAGGACTTTCTGCTCCTGATGTGAATGCTCCAAAAAGTACAATAATAAAAAGATTGTTCACAAGTCTTAAATCTCAAGTCCGGGTCGAGTCTCAAGTCTCTGGGGAGCGAGTCCAAGTCAAGTCTCACCGGGGTGAACTTAGTTTGATGTTCGTTATTTGAATGGGCTGGGGCCAAGTGGGTCTGTTGAATATCCAACTTAGAACAGACTTCACCCCGGTCAGCAGCTGCAGGTGACGTGGTCTCCGTGTCATCTGTGGAGTGTGGCCGCTCCTGCATCTCTGTGGGAGAGAAGGACTTTCTGCTCTTGATGTTAATGCTCCAAAAAGTACAATAATAAAAAGATTGTTCACATGTCTTAAATCTCAAGTCTGGGTCGAGTCTCAAGTCTTTGGGGGGGGCGTGTCCAAGTCAAGTCTCAAGTCAAATTTGTGTGCGACTCGAGTCCCCATCTCTGACCTGTATTCATGCAGCTTTAACTCTCCATTGACTCTGAGGCTGTTGCTTCAGATAGCCATCTGTATCTGCTCACATCTCAAACAAATGCGACATATTGATTGGTTAACGCTGATTGATGGTTGCTGTGCAGGAGTCTTGAGAAGACTTGGGGTCAGAGTTGCTCCTCTCGCGCATTGTGGAGATTCAGCTTAGGTTACAGTATAATCCATCACATTACTCTGGTCAGGCTTCAGATGCTTGCATTGCGTGTTTGCCGAGCTCCGGCCACAAGTTATATGAAGACAATAAATCTCATTGTGTTCTTAGACATTCTTTCCTCGGGGCTGAGAGGAGAAGGGGAAACTTCTCTAGTGTAGTACGACCACGCGATCAGGTAAAAGAAAAATAACTGAACTGAATTGGTCCGTATTTTTTCCACATTAAATTTCTCATCCGTCCCTCAGGAGCAGAGGAATACCGTAACTGAACATCTGTTTCAAGTTTGACACCACTTGGAACAGAAGTTAGACACTGGAGGGTTTTGGAGACACACGGAGATGAAGCAGGTGATCCAATTTACTCTAAATTAAGATTTTTGTGGCCTGAAGAAATGGGTTCTTAGCAGGGAGGTTATTTGGCACATACGGATTAATTAAAAACATGCCAGCTAAAGCTGCTTATGTCTTACTATGACCCTGCCTCATTACGTTTATTGTATACTACTAATTTGCAACAGCAAATGCTTCTTTTTACAAGGCTGAGAATAAGTGTAGAAATCAAATATGACATCTGATGCATTCCCACCTGCATGCAACCAAATCCCACTATGATTGGTCAATACTACTCCAAACACAAACCAGACCTCTTCCCCCACCCAAATATTGTCCCGTCTCCTACAGATTCTGCACTCATATGCAAAATCTTTTTTAGAGCTTACTAATATGTAATCAAAACTTACTTTTATCAACTTAATACTGCAGGTGGAGACTTCTTTTTTTCTTATTATTCATTTCTTGAGATTAGACGACACAAAAAAAGCTGGCTCGCGCATTTCTTTCCTGCCGTCTTGAACACTAATGCAGTTTTCACTGCTCTACTAAAATCATACAATAGACAGAGCACAGCTTGTGCTGAATGTCTCTGCCAGAGTGCTGAGTAGGACAAAAGACAATGAACATATTGCACCTGTCTTGGCTACCTCACACTGGCTTCCTTTTTCTCAGAGTTGATTTCAACATGGTGTAGCTTGTTTTTTAAAGGGCCTTACATAGCTCGCTACCAAAAAAACAAAATCAGGTTACCTAAAGGAACATACACCTGTTCAGTTTGAACTCAACCAATAAGATTCCTCTTTGTTTTCTCTCAGTAAAAGAAAAAATGAGTAAAGAATGCATGCTTTACTCATGCTCACATGCTTTCCTGCTGTTTAGAAATACACTTTGATTGCAAAACTTTCCATTATGTTTTTAGGTCGTCCATATGTCCGTTTATCCAATCATTGTGAACATGATACCTCATGAGCCCCTGGAGGGATTTTCTTCAAACCTGGCACACATGTCCACTTAGACTCAAAGATGAACTGGTTAGAATTAGGAGGTCAAAGTTCACTGGGACCTCAGGTATGTCCCATTCTTGTAAACCAGATATCTCATGGCCAAAATACAGTACATTGGGTGCATACTCGGCATAACACGGCTGACGCTACATGTACGCACCAGAGCATGTCCATTATATCCAATTAAAGCCTCTACATGGACCACGAAAGCCACGTAGCTCTACTATTTTAATGCGACTCACCTATATTTTCACTCTATGCACAGCTACGCAGCCCTTCAACAATTAATAACTACATAGAATTGTGTAAAGAACGAGTACATTCTGTTTATAAGTTATTAGGATACATACATCATTGTATCAGAGGGCAATGTGATGCTGCAGAGTTTCCAAAACACAATGAAGCTGGCAGCAGTCACACACTACCGCGCCGTCAGTACCTGGTATTTTGGCTTTTAGGAACACCTTGAGGGATTTGTGTCATGTGTCACATGTCATCTTGGACTCAAGGATGAACTGATTAAAATTTGGATATCAGGGTCATTGCGTCCTCACAAACCTCAAGAATTCCTACACTAATTATGACATTTCACACCAAATGTCTAATAGGATAAAGTGATGAAGTGATGACATTTTATTGCCGAAAGGTCAACGATCAGCTTCAGTGCAACATCATGATACGATATATCTCAGGAACAAAATGGGCGACATTTGCTCAGATTTGGTGACACTAATCTTGCTATACTGTGCTGATATTTAGATCTTTTGTTCTCGTCTCTATGTGGCATGCGATAGACTGGCGTCCTGTACGGGGTGTACCCCGCCTCACGCCCAATGTCAGCCAATGGGATCGGCTCCAGCTCCCCCCCGCGACCCAGACAGGGACAGTGGTTGAAGATGAATGAATGAATGAATGAATGGGTTGAAGATGTGTGTGAGGCATCCACACTTCACCCACAAAACACACTTGATACTTTTTATCAATTTCCTTCAAAGTCTTCACTACATATATTATGTAAGTCTGGACGGTTGGATGTAAACTGCAACTTGACTTGTTGGCGGAGGCGTACAATCGCAAAGTTGTAATTCTAGTTCTCTCTTTGCTTTTAAATTGTGTGATTATTCTAAAAGGAGACTTTTGGTTAGGGTACCCATTACGATTTTAGAGACGCTTGGTCACACCAGCGTTTGAAATGGAAAAATCAATTCATTTCAGTGGAATTTCCACAATTTGCGGGTGCTATCGTGGGAGTGAAACAGCCTAAATCAACACTAGTCTTTCACACAGAGTTCAACTTTGGTCAAGCTTGGCTCACAGATGTGTGCCTTCGACCAATAGCAAACTGTCAGGACAGCACTGACTTGGGAACGGAGCGCTGGAGAGTCAACAGTGGAGAAAGTTGTCGCAGCTCATTAGATGTGTTGCACCATCCACCATTATACAGCCACGCTATTCCAAAGTATACAATTCTCCACAAAGGAAGCAGGATTTACAAGTCAGCACAGTACAGAACAGAGAAAATTGAGGTGTTGGACTGAGTAGAGCTATCGTATTCCGGGCTTTCTAGCATGTTACTATTCCCCGTACTGCTCCCAGCTTCAGTAGATTACCTTTTCTAGAAGGAACAATCAAATTATTTTCAGCAACATTTTGGTAAAAACAGAGGGAGTCATGCTTGGTGAAAAAGTTCTTTTTATCATTAACATTACACTTGGAATTCTTTTGTGCTGTCTTTTTGTGCCCTTTCATGGCTGTATTACACAGCACAGCTAAAGATGGACAGGAAACGGGGGAGACAGGGGATGACATGCAGCAAAGCATGCGTTCAGGGTCTATAGCCTGAGCAAATGGGGCGCCAGCTCTACCACTGACCCACTGGGCACCCCAATTCTATTTGGTTTTGAGCCACTAAATAAGTAATTAAGTGTTACTTGAGTGTTACATGAATTGCATTCAGGCATGGTGGTGTGGTGGGTATCACTGTCGCCTCACAGGGTTTCTAGTTCGAATCCCGGGCCCTTCTGTGTGGAGTTTGCATGTTCTCCCTGTGTCTCCATTGGTTTTCTCCAATGCAGACACAGGTTTCTTCCTCCCACAGTCCAAAGACTCTAAATTGCCCGTAGGTGTGAATGTGAGTGTGAATAGTTGTCTATCTCTATGTGCCCTGTGATAGACTGGCGTCCTTTCCAAGGTGTACCCCGCCTCACCCTGATGTCAGCTGGGCAACCCGGATAGAGACAAGCGGTTAAAGATGAATAGATGGATGAATTGCATTCAAGGCCAGGCCACTTATTTCCATCTCATGCAGAGTGCAAATTCAAAGTAGTAAATTCCATGACGAAGCAGAGAGACATGGCACTCCTTGTGTAATGTTTACAATGCAGATCACTGACATTAGGTCTGGCAATAAGAGTGATTTAGCGCTCCTCCTCTTACCCTATCATTATCCTAGTGAGTATTTAGTAGATAAACCACTGAAACACTTACAGAAACAACTGCTTAATCTGTGTGCACAAACTGAAACGAACCACTGAAAATAACAGAAAAAAAGCATTCTTAAGGCTGAAGCATAAAAGATGCCTCTGGAAAATCTGCACCTGAGCAGGCAGAGTGAGATGATGATGAGGGGAAGCAGGCGGGTCAAACCACAGTGGAGACCTGCTACCTTTGGGATCTGGACTGGACTCTGCTGCTCACCCTGTCAATCAAGACTCTTAGCCTCAGGCTAAACACACACACACGGACACACATATACAGCACACACTACACTCACCCCGTTGGAACGGCTTAAATGAAACATCCAGCGGTGTCAAGACATTGTTAGTTATGGCTCACGTATAAACTCCAAAAGGCTCATTTCCAATGCAAGAGGCTGATATCCAGCTGGACATCAAAGACACTGACAGCCAAACCAGAGTACAGAGGTGACTGTATGGAAATGAATGCACTCATATAAAATTCATAAAGCATTCAATAAAATCTGTGGAAAACCATGGCCGTGGTGTCTCAGTGGTTTCATGGAGTGTGAATAAATAAAAGTAAGTACTTTCTATTGACTTTAGCAACAAATTACTGAAAATCTACCTCTATCACATAAGCTTGCTCAACAGTATGTCCTGCAGTTCACCGTACAATATTATTTTTGAGCCACAAATCAAATAATAAAAAGCAATTTCTCGGTGTCCTTTAAAAGTCCTTCTAACAAAGATACATACAGCAACAGCCTGTAGCTCTGTAGACTATCCTGAGAATCAGGTCCAGCCAAAGTTGCCCTTTCACACATGCAGCACACAACAGTAGATTGTCTTAGTGAGTGATTGAAAAGTGACGTCTCCCTCACAAACTGCGCACTGCATATGGGCCAACAACCTCCACCAAGAAAGTAGGGTATCTTTTATGAGATTTTATGAAGAAAATGAACCTGAAACAATAAAAGTCATGGTTACCTTGATCACAGTGTGCAATGTTTACACCCAGCAGCAGTGAAATTGTCTTAAAAGCCCAAGTGATGAAGTAATGTTTCATGAGATCATGTGCTGTAAATGGCACTCATGAATGAACCTAAATTCTATGTAATACATCCTATTAAGTCCATCTACTCCGTGAATGGCTGTTGTTCAACCAACCACAGCTGGCTTCTGAGCGGTATGAGGGTGATCAGAAGCAGAGGGGTGAGAAGTGACAGGCAGAAAAGGGTGACAAAGGTGACAAGGGTGTGTAACCGCAGGAGGAAATCCAGTCTGTTTACCCAAGTGATGTTTTAATTTGAGCTGTGGGCTTCAACCTAGTTTTTCTCCGTATCCTTTCAGCGTGGACTGGCTTTTTTCACCCCCTGAAATTGGGCCCGGGACGTTAAGACAACATTGACTTTGGCACGAGGGAAGCAACTGGGGAAGTGACAGGACTCTTAAAGAAGTTTCCTCCCTCCACCTCTCGCTGCCTGCACTCTGATCAACATCACATAACACTCGACATTCACAACAACCAGACACGCCGCCTCGAGTCCCCTGACGTCTCTCCGTGCTGCGCTGATGAGGTCACAGTCTCCTGCAGAGGTCAGATCCAATGCAGGAGTCAGTGTGTTTGGAAATCACAGGCACAAGGCTTCTGTTAGCACTGTTAACCTATAATTTTATGTAAAGATTATATATATTTTGCTGTGGAAGTGGACCCATGAAGCACTGTTGTGTGCAAATTGTGCAAGAAAGAAAACGGGAAGTTTGCGGTCAACTGCTAGAGCTGCTGCCCCTGCGGTCCGATCCTGGGTAAGCGATTGAAGATGAGTGAGTGGGAGTGAGTGAGAATTCACCTCCCACCGGAGCTCTTCAGCCTCCGCTCCCACCCCAATGCCATACAGTACATGCTGCAGCTAATGTTAGCATAGACAACACTGGAGGTTGTTGTCATTAGTTGATGGATCATTTTTGTTTCTGTGTTTTTGAAAACATGGGAGTGTGTGTGTGTGTGTGTGTGTGTGTGTGTGTGTGTGTGTGTGTGTGTGTGTGTGTGTGTGTGTGTGTGTGTGTGTGTGTGTGTGTGTGTGTGTGTGTGTGTGTGTGTGTGTGTGTGTGTGTGTGTGTGTGTGTGTGTGTGTGTGTGTGTGTGTGTGTGTGTGTGTGTGTGTGTGTGTGTGTGTGTGTGTGTGTGTGTGTGTGTGTGTGTGTGTGTGTGTGTGTGTGTGTGTGTGTGTGTGTGTGTGTGCGTGCGTGCGTGCGTGTCTAGTAGAAGGTGGATAAGGGACTATTGCCCCACCATTTTATGCCACGGGTCCGGTTTGGCATCGCAGCTGGCGTGATCTCATCAATTTATAATTTGCCTATAAAGCTTAATGAAGAAAATTGTCGTCATCCTCAAGGATGTATTTGAAAACAATGTCATGAGAAATTAATAACACTGGAAAATTAAACATTCCCTTAATATTGCCAAAGACATTGTAACAGGTGTTTCCGTATGCTTGTGGTTAAGTTCTAATACCTTTGGGAGCAAAGGGGGACCTGTAGTCAGTGTGAAGCCCACATCCAGGTCAAGCTACAGAGGACAAGCTGATAAGTATCTGTCTGTAGCAGCTACTCCCCCGCTAAGTGTGGAGATTGAAGCTAAACTATGTTCTGAACACGGACTAATCGTCTTCTCTCTGTTTACAGCACCCTAGGGTGTGCTTTAATGAGGCTAGCGGTGATATGACTAAACATCCTGCAGCCTCCATCCGTCAGCAGAGCAGCAGGCCCCGGGCATGCGATGCCTGTCTGAGCAGCATAAGAAGCAGCATCCCTCCTCCTATCCTCTAAGATGACTTTACTGTGTCCTTGTCTGAGTGGTAATATGAAATGTCACAGTGTGTTGTATGCATGCTTGAAAATGTCAAAGATATAGCAGCTTGTTGCACACGCATCTGCACGAGGCTGGTGGGAGATTAAAGGAGATTCAAAAACAATTTTGTTATAAATAACCGAAACATTTCTGCATATTGTTCTTAGGTGGTACTGACATTTATGGTTTTCAAAAGGCACTTTCTGGAATGAAAATCCATTTTGGAATAAAATCTCTCCAACTGCGGCAACATTTTGTTCACATGCCCAAAATCCAAATGCAAAAGCAGTTTTGTTATTTCAGTGTCTTGCATAGTAATGTGTCAGTTTTTGTTCTATTTCTGTTGGATCTTTGCTCTGATTAGGCAGTCAAGACCTCTCTGTTCTGAAATGTATAAAGTGTAAAGGGTGCTAAAACATTATACACTCATGAGTAGTGCAAAAAGTATTCAAATGCTTTCAGGGCTAAACACTTAAAAAAGTGTTTGCCAGGTTGGCAACCAGGCATCTTTCGGTTGTCAAAACTAAAAATGTCACCATTTTTAGTCCCTTTGTATTTTGAGTAACTAAGAAACTATCCAGTTATACATCAGCTTAATAATGAGGAAATATTTCTCATATTTATACATCACTAATGCAACACATATGCCTCAATCAACACCCACTACAAAAGTGGTGGTGTCTGTATCTGCAGATACTTTGACACCCCTCCCCCTCAGCGTCAGGTACTGAAGCACAGAGCACAAGGCAATAAGTGTTAAACCAACACACACAACGAAGCTCTGCATTCACTCATAATCTGCAAATGCAGCACCTTCTAGCAGGAGTCTGTGGAGGTACGTGTGTGTTTAATTGAGCTTTGAATATAGCCGCCAAGGAACAATCATAAAACACTGATTCACTGCTTTGTGCTCACAGAACAATTCTCTCTCTTTCTCTCTCTCTCTCTCTCTCTCTCTCTCTCTCTCTCTCTCTCTCCCCCTCCCTCTCAACACGATGGACATAGAGTTTCAGCTTCTCAGTGATGCATGTCCGGACATGCTTCTCTGTATCCTCCTATTTCTCCGGGAAAGATCCTTTAAACCCAAAAATGAGATTGTTCCTTCTGGATTGGTTCTCAAGGTAGTCGGATTTAGACTCAAGTGTGACAAGACAGTCACAAATCTTGTGAAAGCCATTCTCCAGAGTGTTGTGATCCATTAAGAGCTTGGGCACTTTAATTTGAACTTCCTTGCCGTCACCTTCATCCTTTCTGCCACCCCCACCGCGATGCATCTTTAGATATCCACAGGTTAACACACTAGCTCAGTGGTGGTAGTCCGAGCCAGGGCCTGAGCTTCGCCTGAGCCTGGCCTGGCCTGGGCCTGGTGGATAGGCTGCAGATGAGGCTCAGGTTGTAGGCAAGAGCAGGAGAATCGGGCTAATAACTTCACAATTCCACTTCACATTCACACTTGAACTGTTTTTGTCTTGCAAAAACACTAAACAAATGCTGGTGAAACTTTGGTAGAGTAGATAATGAGGATTGAACAGATTTCTGTCAGATTTCTTCAGCACAGCACAGAACTCAATATATTAAAGCTACTGTAAGTGGCACACAGGGAGAGTGACATGGGGACAATGACAAATTAGATGAAGGTGAAAGCGTAATGCAATTACTGGTAATTGAAAATAAGCCATTTCAAGGAATTCTAAGGGATTTTAATTTACTACCCAGACAGAAACATCCCGCTGTTGTACATTTCTGTACATTTTGTGAGTGTGTGTGAATGCTGACGCAGGCCAGGCTTAGGTACCAGGCTGATTTTGTTTATTTTTTATTAACTGATGAATGAATTGCAACATGGAGGGAGGTCAGCACACCTGAAAGAACTGCTAAACCTCAAATAATTTCAGCAGTCTGTATTGGTGGGGATTTGTCCTGTCCCATGAATGTCTAAATGTGGGATTATGGACCTAAAATTAATCATATTCAAAGAAAAAAGACAAACGAAAGGAAGTAATGCTGTTAGTATCAGCTTTCAAGTTTCCATACTGCAACCCTAATGCATACACAAACTATATGTATATTTTCTTTTGGAAGTCAGTTTGGTGTCCTTTCTGTCTACTTCTGTTCTGCAGTCAGGGTCCCCAACTCCAAGCTAATGTATGCGCTGTTTGGGGTGGTGGAGCATTGAAGTGTGATGGCCTCCTCCAAGGTGAGCCCACCTGAGGACGAAGACCAAACTGTTTTAAGAGTGCACATATCAGAACAGTGAATGAATGAATATGGATGCTCTGGGTGGATTAAAGCATGTGTACTCCACATTCAGAACATTAATATAGCAGCAAACAATTATTTTGTATGTAAAGATAAACGCCTAGTCGAGTAATGGTGTCCTGAGCAGAGAGTCAAGTCACTCTCCCTCTGTGTGTGTTTTAATCCGAGCTTTGTTCTACGTTTGTTCTGGCCACACAGTCAGCGTGTTTACATGCAGTTTAAAAAAACGATTATAATGAGATTAAGGCAATACTCCGCTTTCTCAAACGCATATATTTACACAGCAATGGTTTTGATGTGTAAGTCTAGTGCGCATAGGAAGAAAAATACCCGCAAAAGTAGCTGAGTAGCTTTGGTGTACCAGCCTGTCATTAGCTGAAGTGTATTGTTCACTGAGTCTATCTAAATTAGCCTCACAAACCTCTTGGCCACGGATGGCTCCATCTTCACAAACTCATTATTCACTGGGCTTGGCTCATAATGTAGCTGTAATGTTTTGCATTGTTGCTATTACACTATAAACAAGTCCAAAAAATCAAAACAAGTTCAGGCACAAGCCCCCAAAAAAGTTTTTAAATTTACTAACTTAAAATGAATTACAGTGATCATGAGATGATGTGGTCCTGATGGCATCGTCGGTCAGTGACCTTCAGCACTCACTGGATCGGTTCGCAGCTGAGTGTGAAACGGCGGGGATGAGGATCAGCACCTCTAAATCTGAGGCCATGGCTCTCAGCAGAAAACCGGTGGATTGCTTACTCCAGGTAGGGAATGAGTCCTTACCCCAAGTGAAGGAGTTCAAGTACCTTGGGATCATGCTCACGAGTGAGGGGACGATGGAGCGTCAGTTTGGCCGGAGGATCGGAGCAGCGGGGCCGGTGTTGCAGTCGCTCTAACGCACCGTGCCGGAAGGCAAAGCTCTCGATCTACCGGTCAATCTTCGCTCCTTCCCTCACTTATGGTCATGACCGAAAGAACGAGGTCGCGGGTACAAGCGGCCGAAATGGGTTTTCTCAGGAGGGTGGCTGGAGTCTCCCTTAGAGAGAGGGTGAGAAGTTCAGCCATCCGTGAGGAACTCGGAGTAGAGCTGCTGCTCCTTTGCGTTGAAAGGAGCCAGTTGAGGTGGTTCAGGCATCTAGTAAGGATGCCCCGTGAGCACCTCCCTAGGAAGGTGTTTCAGACACGTCCAGCTTGGAGGACCCAGGACCAGGTGGAGAGATTATATCTCCACACTGGCCTGGGAACGCCTCAGGATCCCCCAGTTAGAGCTGGTTAATGTGGCCCGGGAAAGGGAAGTTTGGGGTTCCCTGCTAAAGCTGCCCCGGATAAGAGGCTGAAGATGAGATGAGATGAGAAAACCTTATGATGTTATGTTTTTGACTGCTTTATTCCATGATCATGTGTAAAGGTGATTGAAGTTTTGTCATGCTGTAGTTTACTGAGTACTCCCAATTGTGAGATCACAAATGAAAAAAGAAACACATTATCAAAACATAATTATAATCCCACAAAGGAATGTTTAAGTACATTTCTTGAAATAACAGGAAGCACAATTTAATCATTTTTAATAAAAAAAAAAATCATCTTAATCCTCTTAATCCTCTGATATTGTCAGACTTAATTTAAAGTCATGAATGCTGGCTTCCGTGACCCCTAGTTATCCTAGGCTGACAGCTTTATTATTTACTATATCTTTGGTGGTTGACATTGGTGTGTATATCTATATTACTGTTATTGGATAATGGGGGTTGTAGCATATTGCAGGATTTCTTTCCCCGTCCACCTCGTTGGAGCAGGTCATAATGGCTTCATGGCTAAGCCACAGAGGCCCAGCAAAGGTAGAGGAAGTCTGTCTGAGCTGAAGCCCTCATCAAATTGAAGTTTCCATTTTCCTTCCCTCTGAAATCCCTAAAGCAGTGCCACGGTGGATCCATTTCACACCTGGAAATAGTTTCCCCAGCGTTTGGGTTCAAGACGGGCTTATAGGCAGGCGAAGGAGGCAGGGGCGGCACGGGACGTTTAAGCCTCCATCAAATAATGGCTTTGTAATTTCACAGCAAACGGCTACGTCGAGCCAATCTCAGCTGCGGCCTTTCTCTAATTTTATCTCCTCAGCTGCTTCCCTCTCTCTCCCCTTGTCTTCCTGTCTGTTTTCCCCCCACAGCCGTCGCCCCCTATCTTGCTCTGTTTCTCAAGCCGTCACTATCTCAGCTACAGACTCTATTAGCTGTGATTGGTTACAGTTCACAGCCATGAAATGATCCTCAGAGAAAAAAAACCCCACAAAACCTGAACAACTCACATTAATTGCAACGTGAAACCTGCTGTATCTGTAAATGTGACAGGTAAGCAATCGGATAGTGTAACTTCAAAGGCTTGAATAAAGCATCTGTACCTTATCAGACCTGGCTGTCCAACTTTGTGCTGCTCAGAGCGAAAAAAGGAGGGAAACCCCACTTTCATTGTGGGATTTTCTCTAAGGTGTTTGTGGGGACTTGTCTCGGGAACTAGAGGATCGTAGTTTAAGTCCCTCCATGGACCAAGTATGGAGTGTGGGCAGGTAGCAGGCTGTCCTCATTTGCTGCTCGTACATACTTGTGAAAAGTAATGCATTATAAATACTACGTGATACACATATTTACTACTGTAAGAAATCACATCCGGAGTGTCTGGGTAATGGATGGGCTCAAAACACAGGTGTTTCACCCAGTGCAAACTTCACCATCACCTTTTATTATCTAAACCAGTGGTTCACAAACTGTATGGCCCATTGGTGTGTCTTGGGACCTGGCCAGGTGTGCCTTGAAATTAGTCCTATTTATGATTATTTACATAGACACATACATGACATAGTATACCTTGTGGTATAAACATGTGAGAACCACTGGCCTAAACTTGACCGTCACTGTCAGGTAACGGTCGCGTGTCAGCGTTAAATGGAATTCAGTACTTTGTGAGATACAAAGCCATTTCACAGCATTAAATATAACATATTTCACAAGATACCATTTGAACCCGTTGATGAGAATATGTTGACTGGTAGCTGGAGAGATGCCAGTTTGTCTCATAGGCACTGCCCTTGAGCGAGGCACCAAACCCTCCCAACTGCTCGGGGCAAAATCCTGTGAGGCAGCCCCTTCGTTTTGACATCTCTCCATACATAATGCATGTGTATAGGTCCTTTGTGTGTGTGTGTGTGTGTGTGTGTGTGTGTGTGTGTGTGTGTGTGTGTGTGTGTGTGTGTGTGTGTGTGTGTGTGTGTGCGTGTGCGTGTGCGAGTGCGTGTGGGTGTGGTGAATATATATATACAGACTGCAAAAACACAACAGCAGTCACATTTGGAAAAACAAAGTAAGGTTTCTTTCTGCCTGTTTTCTCCCGTTTGTTGTGAAAACTGATATTTACCTTTGTGTCACATGTATCGCAAATGGACACGGAGAAATATCACCAGCAGCATTTTAACAGTGTTGAAGTGTTTCGGGGTGATTTTCACCCTTGAGCCCTCATACTGCTGTGCCATAAATTGTAAAAGATGTGAAAACATTACTACCATAATTAAACACTTCATAGAGATTAAGTGTTGCAGCAAAGAGATATTCTGGGTTTTTTTACACACTGGTGTGTGTTTGTGAGTGTGAGAGAGCATGTAATTCATGGACTACTGAGGGCGGAGCGCGTGGGAGATTTAGTGATGATTTAGTGCGAGCAGTTATAGCTGTGGAGAAGTGGAAATGTTTTCCTAAGGCTCATAGCACTTAACAGCCGTGGGTTACATTCACAACACACACACACACACACACACACACACACACACACACACACACACACACACACACACACACACACACACACACACACACACACACACACACACACACACACACACACACACACACACACACACACACACACACACACACTCTCTCTCTCTCTTTCTTGCTCACACGCACAGATAACTCCCATCAACACACCTGATTTTGTCACCGCAAAAATGAAGTGCAGATTGAAAGGCATTTGATCTAAGAACCTGCCTATTATATGCATTCACACAGACACACCTCCTGTACATTTACTTTTGCATGTACTGGAACTACTGTATGCAGTAGTTTAGCTGTGGGACACCATAAACAGATCACAGCATGTCTGGACTTAACGTGACAGCGCTAACAGTGATGACAAATATACTGGGAGAGAAAGATGCTTAACTTTCCACTATCGACATCTTGAAGTGCCTTTTTTTCTGTCTATCCCCCTCTGGAACTCATAGGTGCTTCAACCTGTAATCGTCTTTCATCGCTCCCACATAGTGCTAAAGGCCTCACCTGTTTCTTAAAGGGAAAATCCACTAACCTGAGGAGCTAACAAATGTTAAGTATTTTTAATGGCATTTTAACGGTTGCAGTCTTTTGCAATGAGAACCTTGAGATGCCATTGTGCGGAAATGGTGAGTTAATTGTTTTTTTCCAAACAGCAGAAAAGTAAAAGTGTGTAAAGTGGGAAACTATGACAGGAGGTATCAAGAAACACCTTTTTCCTTTAAAACAACCTAACAACATAAATATGAATACATGTAAATGCAAACCAAATAGAGAAAGAGGCACAATGAATCAAATGATGTTATCTGATTTCCTCTGAATCATCAGGGTGGCGCAGTGCAAAGCGGTGAAAATAAAGAGGTGGCTGCGTTTTTCGAAGTCCAAAAGTATCAGTATGAACTGCCTCTTGTTCAGATGTCAATACAATGTATGAGTTAGCTAGCAAGCTGAGCGGTTAGTGAACAAAGTACACATTTACATTACATTAGCTACAGGTTTTTAAACACATGGTAACATCACTTCCGAGTCTCTCAGCGGTTCATGACATCTGCAAACTGTAACAGGCTGGTATTTAGAATAAAACAAATTTTGCATTGAATTTAGTCTATTCAGCTATTACAGAGTTTGTATTAGGGTTGGGTGATACAGAGTCGGATACAGTTAGGAGACAACAGGGGAAAATTGTGCCTAGAGCTAGTGCCTGACATCTATCTTTGTGAATTAAAGATTTATTTCAACCAAACAAGAGCTGATGATTGTTGGAACAGTGGAAAGATTTACTAAGATGGTTTTGGTGGGTTTTATTTGAGTTTGAATAAATAGTGTTTTTAAGATGAGTTAACAGAATAGAATAGAATAGAAATACTTTGTTGATCCCAAGCTGGGAAATTGCAGTATCAGGTCAATAAGGCTGACATTTAGTTTGGTGAAAGAGAAAATCTTGAATTCAGAAGGTGTACTGTTGTATTTGTATGTTGAATAAGGAAAATAAGTGTTAGAATTTATCCTTAAAGTTGGTTTATTTAGGAATCATTGGGGGTACAAACACCTCAGCTGGCAGTTTCCGGGTGGAAAGTTTTAACATATTGCCCTACCCTAGTTTGTGTCTGGTTTCACTTGTTCTAAAAAGAAAAAAAATCTAAGACAAAAACATAAAATGGCATTTAGACTATTGCTTTGGTGTGACTACAAGGTTAGCAACCGTGGTAATTATGGTAAGCCGTCTTGGAATGATGCATGACCACAAGTCAGAATAACAGAAGGCTTGATTCCTGTTCTTTCCAGTCTACCAACAACGTAGTCACATCATAGTCAACAGCTAACGGTTAACTTTGAGTTCACTCTGTGACAGGCTTGGAAGACTGAAAATAACAAGATGACATGTCTTTATGAATGGTAGCCATTGGGCCATACCGATGTCAGAGTTTACTCTTTTGAGGTCCGTATTTAAAGACAGAACATAATTTGCCTGTTCCAATTCAAAGAATCTCCAATGTGGCTCATAGAAATGCAGCTTTCTTTTCATTGAATTTACAGCTGGTAGTATTCCACAATCCATTCTATGTCATTCCTGAGCTTTATGAGACATTTAAGTGGTCCTTGCTAAATTTCAAACTCAGGAAACACGCACCCACACCAAATTTACCAGTTATTTGCCTTCAGGCAGTCATCGGTCATTTGTAAATATAGTAGGTTACACGAAGTGGACCTATGGAAAACCACTAGAGGATGTGAGTGATGGCTGTTTGTTCACCCTTGACAGTTAGTGATATTCAGTTTCTGATAAATGGAAATAACTATGAATGGACATACTGTATTTTCCATTATTATAACCTGAAACATTTGTTAGGGCCTATGTCCACGTAGTGTTTTTTTTTTTTCAGTTGTTCCCAATGAGGTGAGAGCATATGTGGCCACCTAGAGAAAGTGCTCTGGACCTAGCGTCTTTTTTTCCAATAGTTCACCTTTTTGGTGTGGCCACTCCAAGCTGTGTAGCCACCTAGCTAACATAAATGCCATTGTAACAGAAATAAAATGAAGCATTCTCCAGCGCCCTTCCGGTGCTATATTGACACATGCCCTGAGTCATATATCCTGTGTTGAAGTTGTACTGTAAATTCAGGATACATCATTGAACTTTCCCCAGTTTACCAATGATGTTTAGCATTTTGTCCAACCTGAACATGTTTTTTGTCACCAACCAGTCTTTCTCCATGTACTGTATTGAATGTACAGTCCAACACATGTTTACTTGGTTGTCTTCAAAAGACTCTGGAAAATCATCAACTGAAGTAGAAGCAGCAGATCGAGACAAATATGGTTGACCAAAAATGTTAATTTACAAACCTAATCGGAAAAAAATAACTCTGCATTGAACATAACAGATCAGTTTCAACCGTATAATAATGATCGGAGGGTGAAATTGGATTTCTTAATGTGGATATCTGTTTCCAAACCCCATATAGGTTTATACACCACTGGTTTGCCCGCTGTTGTGTAAAATTAACTTGAAGATGTTTTCTTGTCATTAAATTCATTTCCATGTGTGTTTTCTCAATCAAAAAGCTCAATGAGCGCAGCCTTGTGGTGGCCAGAGGCGATTCCTGAATAATTTAGCCTTAAAACAGCCTGATGCTGCTCTATCACCCCCTCACAGATTCAGTCACGGAAGCAGGTCACCAACCCTCATCTATAATCCACAGAGAGGGTATCCCCATCCATTAACACCCTCACTGTGAACACATGCAGGAAAACCATCACAAATTACAAGGAGGGGGTTTATATATGTTTGTGTGGGAGGAGGTTGGTGTTGGGGGATGTGGTGATGTTGGGATACATTAGCATAGATCTTCTTTCCTATTTTTAAGCAGAGCTGGACCCTATTTTAAATTTGTTCCAATCATCCTGATCAGTTTTGTCCAAATTCTCAAAAGTTGCTACTTCAATCTTCCTTGACGGGGTGCATTTCAACTCAACAAACCACTTCATAGTCAAAAGGCAACCACCAAATCATGAGGCTCAGCCTAGAAGCAAAATGGCATCCACCAAAGAAAAACATTTATATGAATAATGACTTCGACATCCTGTAATTATGACCTCTGGTACGTGACATATGGCAATTATGAGAAAGAAAGTGATCTTATAAAATAAAAGATAAAAGGCTTATGATTATGAAATACTACCCGTAATTACATTATTCTCCAAACATGAGAATTATTTTATAATTATACATGTGAGATTTAAAGATCATGTAATTTTACGAGACCCTAAGTCATATTTAAAAGATACAGACATCAAAGCACAAGAGCAGTTCCAGAATGCAGTGCACCTCTATGCAGCTAAAACTGGGAAAACCACTTCAAAACTACAATAACGTCCCTTGGCCAAACCCTTTGGATACACATTGCTTATAGCTGTCAGCTGAGTAATCAATCAGCCAACTGACTGATCACATGGCCACTGACGTACGGCAAAATTCTCATGTGATATACAGACAAATCATTTCTGCAATTTCTGGAGTTAGTTCAATGTGCAGCAACTTGATATCAGGGGATAATAATCTACACTGTAGAAGGGTGGGTTATTCTGCTTATACCATGATCATTTTGGCACAACTTTGGAATAAAGGTTACTTTACTGCTCCATCCAACAGGTGTAGCAGAGGCAATGAGCCCATTGGCAGTACTGAATCATGACGCAGCCACTTCAGAGTCATTTGATTATTTGAGATGAAGCACACCCAGTCTGGTCAAACATTCAAGATGGATTTATTCGTCACATAAACACAGAAGTATGTATAGTGAAATTTCAAACTCGTAGGCAGTGCATAAGGATAGACCTCTATATAGCCTACCACGTCTCAGATTTGTTCAGAAATGCATATACAGTAGGTCTGGTGTTTAGTTTAATTTTGCATGTCAAGAAAGCCACACAACGTTGTAGGTTTGTCGTAGTACCATTTATTTTTATGTGTGAATCTGATCAGTGAACTACATCTTTCGTCTCGCACGATATATGTTGTATACTGTATATGTTCCACAACACATGTAATGTTATCTTACCTGCTGTGTATTATCCAGACTCTTTTTATCACCCAGGAATTGAATAAACAAGCTTGTGTGAGTAACATCACATCCCGGTAAAATACACACTTGATCAAGACATCACTTGCGTAACTTTGGGGTGAGTATGCTTTTCTAATTGCGTATTTTCACAGCCTTATACCTCAATAGTTTTACTTTTTCGTACTTATTCACAGTGATATCTCTTGTGTTGTGTCTTGTGTTGTCTTGTGTAAATGTGATTTTTGCTATACACCATGCCGAGCTGCATCTCCAATTTCGTATCTTTTAAATTGACAAACAGCATATATGTAATTTATGGCACAATTCAAACAGGAACAAAAATAGTAATTTGTCTCTCTCCGTTTAGTACAATACATATTTTTTTTCTTAAATAAGTTCCCACGCCTCTCTATTGACGGCTGTTCCGATTGGCTGGAAAAACAGTTGACCAATCAGAGTTTAGGAATGAGGACATCATCTTCCTACATATCTAACTGGCTATGTTCATGAAATATAGCTAAATTAGTAGAAAAAAGTTCATGTAAGACGATATGCAGACATATTAACTCTTAAATAGACATTATTTCTCTGATGAATGTGAAAAACATAAGTTAACAGCTCCCAGCAATGGCTAAAACTAGAACAGAAAATAACATTGGTGGGACGTTTTTTTTCACTCACTACTGATTGGTTAGGGCGAAAACAAAACGACTCCCTCTCCCAACAAGAAATAGGCTAACAGGGACAATGTCAGGGTCAATGAATCAACTGAAAAGAAATGGCAAAACATTCTGATTACCAGGCTCAATGCACAACTATCATGCCACCAGAACTATCTATTCTCTGTGTTACAGTGGTGCATGTAATCAGGGAGAAGTTACTACAGTTAAATGTTGCAGTACACTGAAAACTGCCTGCAGGTTCAGTTCCTCAAATGGCGCCTAGAGGTGGGGGGTATGGAAGTGAGAAACACCCCCTGCACGACTGTAAAGATATATATGGTATTGTATTTTCCCCACGAAATAGGATGTTGGGAGGTCATTTTCATCTCATCTCATCTCATCTCATCTCATCTTCAACCGCTTATCTGGGGTCGGGTCGTGGGGGCAGCAGCTCTAGCAGGGGACCCCAAACTTCCCTTTCCCGGGCCACATTAACCAGCTCTAACTGGGGGATCCCGAGGCGTTCCCAGGCCAGTGTGGAGATATAATTTCTCCACCTAGTCCTGGGTCTTCCGAGAGGCCTCCTCCAAGCTGGACATGCCTGGAGCAACTCCCTAGGGAGGCGGCAAGGGGGCATCCTTACTAGATGCCTGAACCACCTCAACTGGCTGCTCACGTATGGCTGAACTTCTCACTCTATCTCTAAGGGAGACTCCAGCCACCCTCCTGAGAAAACCCATTTCGGCCGCTTGTACCCGCAACCTCGTTCTTTCGGTCATGACCAAGCTTTGCCTTCCAGCTCAGCTCTCTTTTCGTCACAACGGTGCGGTAGAGCGACTGCAACACCGGCCCCCACTGCTCCGATTCTCTGGCCAAACCTACGCTCCATCGTCCCCTCACTCGTGAACATGAGCCCGAGGTACTTAAACTCCTTCACTTGGGGTAAGGACTCTTTCCCTACCTGGAGTAAACAATCCACCGGTTTCCTGCTCAGAGCCATGGCCTCAGATTTAGAGGTGCTGATCCTCATCCCAGCCGTTTCACAATCGGCTGAAAACCGATCCAGTGAGTGCTGAAGGTCACTGACCGACGATGCCATCAGGACCACATCATCTGCAAAAAGCAGAGACGAGATCCTCAGCCAACCGAACACCATGATAAGGTGATGGTTACCGGAGGGGGATAGGTAATTTTGCTTATTGTACACATTATTATTCCATTAAAGCACTATTAAAAATTGTCAAATAATATCAGGATGTGTGGCCGTTTCCGAGGATTTGATACAAGTCAAATAAAGACAAATAAAATAACAACAAGGACATAGCATCACCAATATAAAACACTCCTGCCCAACCGCCCGCCCTCGTAGTGTATGTGGTGTATGTAAATTTGGGTGGAATATTTAGCTGGTTGAAGTAAATCTTCTAGATAATGAAAGGCTGTCCCTGTTCAAACATGGAAGCTGTTCTTTTTTTAGTGGTCGTGTTGTGCTGAATGTGGTTGCTGCTGGGTTGCACGGCTATATTAAGAATAAAAGAATTTGTCGCATATTTCTGTTTACATTCTGTTTACATAATCACAGCTTTTCTCCTACTTGTGATATCAAGTGCCAACACTTTGATCTCTTTCTCTCTTGCTCTCTCTCACACACAGGCTTTCCAGAAAACAAGGCAGATGCTGTTGAGTATTTCTGCTAGAGCATTAGATGAAATGTCAGGGGATCTCAACATCATTAGGATTCATCCTCTGGGGGCCATCATGAAAAAATATCTTCTATTGCAATCCATCCAATAATGGTCAAGATATTTCATCTTGGACACTGTTAAACCCCGTCCACACCAAGAATGCTAACTATAACAATATTTAAGTCTGACAGCCTGTGGTATGTTGGGAGTACATCACAGCGAAGGGACGTTATTCGACGTCACGCAAAAACAGTTACCAAGTATGGCATTTTAAAGTAATGGACAGATTCCAATTTAAAACGTTTCTATGAACAAAAAATCATCCATAAAGCATTGTTCTTACAAAGAAATAGGCCCTCCTGGCTGGTGGTTGTTATGGAACATATTATCTTGATTTAGCCTGTTGCTGCCCGGTAAGCTTAACCTTGTGTGGCCTTCTGGGGCTCTTAAACTGAATAAATACAACACATATAAACACTAAACCTATTTGCTAGCTCAATCTTGTTGTAACTAAGATATCTACTGAATATGATATATAATATACTGAGACGGTTTCTACCCTTCGTTGAGTCAGCCAGTCAACCTACGCTAGATTGACCAGACGTCCCCGGTTTTCACTGTGAGTGAAAAATACGAAAATGGAATATAGGAAAAAATGAAAAAACATAAATGTTAACCAAACAAGCTGTATAGATGCACACCCTACTACTACTAGGCTAAATCTAGAATGCCTATTAGGGGTTAAAGGGTTAGAAAAATTAGATATGCAATTAAATTAAATTCAAATAGGTCTGGAACCAGGTCGGGGGTAGTGCCCATTGGCAGCTGTTCATTTAGATGGAGAAACAGTCTTTAGAGGTTTGTCTCCCTCTACATTGCTATACATAGTCATTTAACACACTTTAATTGTCTAGAGGAAAAGGGATCACCAAAGTTTCACAATTCTTCCTGAAGACAGTTTGAATATCTATATCAACTTTTAAGGCAACCCATCCAGTTGTGTGTGTGTGTGTGTGTGTGTGTGTGTGTGTGTGTGTGTGTGTGTGTGTGTGTGTGTGTGTGTGTGTGTGTGTGTGTGTGTGTGTGTGTGTGTGTGTGTGTGTGTGTGTGTGTGTGTGTGTGTGTGTGTGTGTGTGTGTGTGTGTGTGTGTGTGTGTGTGTGTGTGTGTGTGTGTGTGTGTGATGCAGTCTGATAATCAGGGTAGAAATCCATTGATAATTAGAAACAAATAGATTGGTTAAATTATAATAGTATGGAAACAGGGTTAAGGCTTAAAAAAGGTCATGTATTTGCTTGATCATCTGTAAAAAGCAGTTCAGTTCTCAATTCTGAACATGCAACTTACAAAACCTTCAATATAACATTTGCATTCATTGTTTTATATAGAAGCACCATGCAGCCTGTACAGTTGCTCATTGAGACACGTTGCCATTGTCGTTATAATAACAAATGTCCTGATGGATCATATACAATCACACAGAGCTGGCGGACATGTTCTGTCAAAGCTAATAGCTGTGAACAAGATCACAAGCCATTTGATGTCATTTATTAACCTTTAAAGTCCATAAAAGGTGTATAACTGAACAGATCATGGGATGATTGCTTCTTGTTTCTTTGATGTGCCGCGCAGCACAGCTTACAATGGGGATTTATGAATCCTGAATACGGGGAGAGAGAACTTTAATATCTTTTTCTGCGTATTTCTCTTTTACAACAAATCACTCCATTGAGACAGGTTCAGACTCAGGTCTTGTGCAGCTTCTAGCAGAGCTGTCCCCTGTGTGTGGGACAATCACCAGCTATTAAGGGACTGCCGGCAAGGAAGAGTGTGTGATGATTTGTGTGTGTGTGTGTGTACATGTACGTGTGTGGGTGTGTGCCGTGGTAAAAGTTGCAACGTGAAATCTATCAGCAGTGGGAGAAAACTAGCCTGCAGGGCTTTTGAGGCTTTGTGAGTTTTTCTAGCTTCAGAAAAAAAATTGGCAGCAGCAAACTTAATCTTACTCCTAGAGGGCAAGAGGGGGCCCGACCAACAAGAAAGAAAGACAGAAAGACAGAGGGAAGAACAGAGCGAGGGAGGAAAGCAAGAATTTCTAATGTCAATATGTCTTATACAGAGCCTAACAAAGTATCACACATGATCAAAGTGGAAAAGACGCTTTTTGCCCTCCCATTGTTGCTTTGTGTTCGGAATAAGCAAAGCAAACATGCATTTTGATTGTGAATAAAAATACATTTTGTGGATAAAAAAAGGGCAAAAGTTGCATACTGCCTAGCAATGTCAATTTTTAGCCAGGCTAATGGCATGGTTACGTCGTCCCCAGACAGCAACGTACCTCAAACGGAGATGTATTAGTTCAAAATGAAAACATTAAAAAAAATGCAGGTGTGCATGTATCAGCACATTTAATAAAATTGAAAAGTATCTGTTCTGTGAGACGCACAAGTGGCAGTCTTCACAAAGGCTTCTTAAAATACAGGCAGATCCCCAGAGGATGAATCCTAATGATTTTGGTGATCCCCTGACTTTTTTGTTTTCAGTGAGTTATGTCCACAGTTATTGGATGACCCACCTATGACCACGATGACGATGACCACCCACATTTTATACAGACATATTCTTCACCTTCAGGAACAATTGTGAATCTTTGGTTAAAGTTTGTTTAATACCATTATGACCATTTACTAAGACTGGATACAAGACTGATCTGCCAAACTCATATCCTGCCCACTACGAAACACTTATATTTGCGGACAATCGCTCCATAATTAACCCCCCATAGTTGCCAATCACGATTGCCGGGTCCAGGGACCTCCTCAACTCCCATATGGTCTAGCGGTTAGGATTCCTGGTTTTCACCCAGGTGGCCCGGGTTCAACTCCCGGTATGGGAATGTGTCTTTTAAGATGGCAGTAGCTCAGTCCATTGGTGACTCGGCCCGGAACCATAGGGTTGCTGGTTTGAGTTTCTGTGTGGACCGGTGCCTGGAGAGGTGCCACTTCATCTCCTGGGCACTGCTGAGTTGCTGCTGAGCAAGGCACCAAACACCGAACTGCTCAGGCTGCCGATCCATTTGGCAGCCCCCCTCGCTCTGACATCTCTCCATTGCCCCTAATTGCATGTATAAAGTTCCTGTGTGAGCATTTTGGGCCTGCGTGTGTAATGTGAACAATATAATAACAGAGTGAAACAATTAAATTTCCCCTTGCGGGATGAACAAAGGAGATTTTCATCTTCTTTTTTCATTTGTTCTGGCCCCCTCCCCCACACACCTACAGACACAGCTATCAATAGCCTGCAAAATGTCTGGCATTAACACAGTGTTTTGTGCTAATAAGCAAATATTAACATGCTTACCTAAGCTGGTGAACTTGGTCAACATCATATGTGCTAAACATTACCATGTTACCATAGTCATTGTGAGTGTGATGCTAGCATTTAGCTCAAAGCATCCCTGCCTTATGGAGCTGCTAGCATGGCTGCAGACTCTAAATCTTTGTTATTCTACATTTCAGAGTGAGCCTTCCCTGCAGGCATGCTTTTAGTTTCAGATTCCCTGTATGACATTGATATGACATAAATACCTATGAAGTGCAAATTAAATGGCAGTTATGCAACAGTTTTACCAAAAGCGATGAGTGTTTGAACACATGTGTACGGTGATAGCGATCTTTAATCTTTTTGTCTTTGGGCTAATATCCATCAGACATTATCAAACGATACACCACTGTTTTAGGTGAGAACTGACAAACAGTCAGATACGTTCTTCTTGGTCACCTACTCATCTTAATTTTCTTCATGCATGACAACTGTATTGAGTAAAACAAGTAGTTAACTTAATTTATTCAGGAAGTCTGATTATGATAAACCTTCGCAGACCCCCGGTAATTTTTTCCGTCAACATAGCAGGTGAATGCAACACATGAGCACAGTGAAACGAATGAATGTGTAGAAATCCCGATATGGATAACCATAATCTAGTCAACAGACAGGAGAGGTGGGTGGGAAGTTTGAGGGCAGCCAAAGTTCTTGAAGTCCTTTTTCATTTTTACTGTTGAAAATGTGAGTCGACTGACTGTTCAAGCTTTTCCAACATCTGAAAACACATCGAACTCTCCTGTTTAAATAATCAGTACAAAATAATAACCAACTCAAATGCATTTGAGGGCGAAACAGGTGCATTAGAGAAAATGTAGGTAGGAAACAGTATCATGGTTCAACTTTAGGAGAGCACTGTACAACTGTAAATTGCAAATATTTCTGAATATACTAGGATATAAATGTGTCATTGTTATATGTTCATTAAGTCAACTAGACAGTGTAGATCACTCACTATGTGGGTGCAACGCTGCACCGTCAATGGCGTCCACCTAAAGAGTTTGTTTTTGCCAGTGACAGACTCAGATTGTTATTTTAAGTGTCCGACTACAGTATGGAAAGACGGTGGAGTCTCGTCTGTAATCTTGTAAGAAAGCTTGTCGCCAGAATACATGTGTGGAACTTTAGAGAGCGGATCGCCAGCAAGGAGAGTTTGTTGTGAAGCATAGCATTTTCTGAAATTGTGCTATCCAAATACGGAGCGACACTTTGGGGATCATTTTTTGGGCAGTTTTCAAGCCTTTTATTAGATAGGACAGACAGGAAATAGGCATGAGAGAGAGTAGAAGTCAGACATGCAGCAAAGGGCCGCAGGCTCAAAACCACGGCTACTGCCTCAAGGACCTTCATCCTCTTTACATGGGGCAACTGCTCTGTGCCACCGGCTGCCCCCTGGAACGACACTTTGTGCAGCTTTATACAAACATTCCTGTTGGATACTACAGGCTAGTTATGCTACAAATGGATACTTATCGCACTGGGTACACTGCGCCTTGCAGACTATTGGATATGCAGTTTGACCAGGACACTAGTGCTCGACAAAGAGTAGAAGACATCCTACCAAGGCACATTTTCCAAAAGAAAAATGCTGTTATATATATATATATATATATATATATATATATATATATATATATATATATATATATATATAGCAGCCCGGTTCACACTGGCAAGGCTGCACCACTCAAGCTCAATACTGGACCAAAGTCAAAAAATTAGTCACTTACACAGAACTATATGGGGAAATAGGGTCCAGGTTGAAAAGACCAAAATCCCTCTTTAAAGAATTGTTACTTTGTTGTGTTTCTGTGATGACAAGAATTGGGGCTATTGTATATGAAATATTGTTTAAAAAATGTGCAAATTGATGAGATGAAGCGTCTCACTTTCACAGTCTTTTGTTATGTAAATGGAGGGGGGGGGGGTCTCTTTAGTTTTGGAAATATATTGTAAAAAGATAAGACAGCAGTGAAATAATGCATACAGCTCCAACTCCACTACCTCTTTAAATGCAAACAAAAATAAGATGCTCCTATAAAAAGAGCACTCATCTAGGGACAATAAATAATGCAAATGTTCCCAACACTCAAATTAAACCACATTGTAATGCACTGAGTGTTAAACAAAATACTTGCTTATTTAGAAAACTGTACAAACACATCAGAGTGCATGAAAACACTTCTGCTTCAAACCTCACTAAAGAAGAGGCAGTGTGAAGCATGCACACAGGCTGAGGCTGCTTAAGACATGAAATAGTTCACATTGCAGCCTTTCACATGGTAATCTATTATTATTAACCACTAATAGGCCCTCTTATGTGGTCCAATATAAACACAAAGCCCAAAGACCATAATCAGCCACGTCTCTGATGCTAATTTAATACAGGAGACAGAGACAGAGGAGCTGGGCGAGAGACCGCAAGCTAGTTTGGTCTTAGAGTCGTCTTCACCTCGCCGCTGAGGCCAATTTGCAGACGTTCATTTCCTCCAATCTGTCAGAGCGAACCGTGGGAGCAGGGGGAGTAGGAGTGGACGGGACAGGGGGAGTAGCGAGGAGAAATAAGGCTAAGTGAGACTTGGGGGGATTGGAGGCCCAGAGCAGCTAGCTGTGTCCCTCTCTCTTCCAGTGCTGGGTTCTATGAGATTCTCCTCCTCTTCCTCCTTTTTCATGACTCCGGTGTCCAGAACAAAATAAGCTCTTCACATCCTCACTACCACTGTGCTGACAGAGTGGGGATTAGCATTCAATCACTGCCAGCAGTGCCCTTAAGATCTGCAGGGGTGAACTATCGCTCCTGTAAGCAAAACTGAGCTTGTGCTCTTCTTCCTCCTCGCCTCAGAGACCACACACTCACCCAAGAGACGTTGTTAAGAGTATTTACCAATTGGAACAAACACAGAGGGTGTTACTCTATGGGCCATTGGCTTTATTTCAAATGGCTGTCTCCTCTGCAGCAGGACAAAATGAATTGCTGAAATATCTTTTGAAGCTGGAATCCACAAAAAGTTTGCGACCTTAGTTGGAGTCCTTCTCCCTACTCCGCTCCTAAGAAATGTTGATGTTTTGTTGTTATTTGATTAATTGAGGTAATTAAGTAATTCATCACATAAAGCTGCACAACATTTTAAGGTTGCAGACTCATGAGGATTTGCAACATTTCTGCTCATTTATGAAATCCTTATTTTGTGACAATCATAGTTCATCCACAAAACATGGACTTGTACTTGTACTTGTACTTATATAGCACCTTACTAATCTTCTGACTGCTCAAGGTGCTTTCACAGTGTTTGTCTCATTCACACAGATGGCAGTGGACATCTACAGACCATCTAATTTAATAATTCACACCAAATTTACACACCCATGCGCAGCACAGGGAGCAATTCAGGGGTTCAGTGTCTTGCCTAAGGACACTTTGACATGTGGACCAGGGTAGGTGGGGATCGATCCACCAATCTCTGAAATGGTGGATGATCCACTCTTTTACTGAGCCACAGTCGTTCCTACATGCTAAGTGAGGTTCAGTGTAGAAGCTTTGAATTGAGGTTTATCCCAGTTAAAATGCCTGTTGGGCCTAAAAACTACAAGAACTCAACAACAACAACAACAACTCATCTGCGCATTTTCTCAACTGTGTAAAATATGGAAGTAGCCTCCATGACCTCACCCATATATTTCTGAAGAGCCATTGCATTGCTCTGTGTGGGAAGTCCCTTCCGTCGCCATCTTGGCAATGCCTGACTCTGCCTGCTCTTGGTTAATCCAGAAATGGGAAAAGAGGTGGATGGAGCGGAGGCGGGCCAGATGAAGCCTACAGTCTCCTGCAAGGCTTAAAGTTCTCAGGCACAATTGCTGATTTCCGGCACAGACCAGTGTTTAATTCATATGAATACTTAATTTGATACTTAATTCAATTGTATACTATACTATTCAATTGTATTTCCTCCTGGACAACTTTTCAAGCTCATCAATTGTTTCTTACTTTAGCCCCTGCTTCTATGACGGCACCCACCTGTCACTCAAAGCATCCAAGCCCTTTAATTATGCATACAGTTAAGCTTTATTATAATATAAACAGGTGAATTATATAGAAATTCACCACCCATGGTACAGTTGTCATGAATGGGGAAATTATCTGAAGAGACCCAAACGTTGTTGTTTTTGTACCGGGGGGTAAACATCTAAAGTTGAATATTTTACATTGGGGTCTTAGGGGACGGACTGCATTTTGGAGCCAGCCCCAAGTGGCTATTCAAGAAACTGCAGTTCTTGGCGCCTCCACCTTCCCATCATTTTTCAGCCGTGGAGGTCACCCTTTGGCTGCCACCGTGGCTGAGGTCTAGTTAAATGAATAATAGGAATTTAATAATTCACTTTCTTGCCAAGAGTTAGACGAGAAAATCAATGCTCCTCTCATATCTCGTTAGATTGTTGTTTTTACATTTCGGTTTTTGTATGGATTAAACAAAGGAGATAAAACATGTTGAATAGTGATATGCTGGAATGCAGATTTTGTTATTTATGGATAGAGCCCGAACAGTTGTGGCTATATTCATATATTGAATTATATATACGTGCCTAAAGATCGAAGCCAGATAAATATTCATAGCAGACTTGACAGGGATTATTCCAAAACTTCATCCAAATATATTATACTGATTGATAGACTGCAATCTACATACATAATAAGTGTTGTGGTTTATTTCAAGTGTGTTTCATCAAGCTCTAGTTGACATATTTCTCGTGTTTTAATATATTGGCAACATTGCTATGTCGTTCAGAGAATGTGTGTGTGTGAGGTTGTGCTGGGCTGACCTTGTGGTTACAGTAATGGCATGTTTAGGAGGACGATGGCGCCAGACAGCTCAGTAGACCCCTACCACATTTATAATTCGAGAGCAGAATTGTTTTGGTCAGAAGTGTTGAACATGCAGCGGCTTGAATAATATCATATGAGAGCAAACAGTCCAAACAAATGCTGTGGGCCAGGGTGCATATTTATGAATTTTTCAGGAATTTAAAGCACCCAGTCGCAATATTAGACAGCACAGACAGTGTGTAATTACTGAGAATATTCCTGTGAGGTATTCCACGGAGAGGCAGCAGTAGCACCGCTGAAGCTGGCAGAGCTTAATGTCTCATTAAGCTGATGCTCTTCACCCCTGTGACCCAGAGAGTGAGCACTTGAGGACGGGGAGAGTTTCATGGATCAAACCTGGGCGACCTGAGATGACCTCTCTAACTTTCTCTGCCTCCATTGTCCCTCAGATAAAACCCAAGAGACATTCTGACAAAGAGGCTGAGATCCTGGCTGCCAAAGTAATGTTAGTTGTTCTGTTTGTATTGGTTTAATTAGCTGCAACATCCCATAAAATGTATTGAACTGAACTGAATTATGCGAAGATTATGTTCTTATTCCATGCATTGTATTACATTGGAATATGTTAGTAGCTGTTTAGGTAGCAACAGCTTTAGAAAGAAAGCAATTAAACTTGTTTTCCTTTGGCTATTTGGGGGCAGAGGACCCACGTTATGAATACAAATTTGACATAGCATCACCTTTTAAGGTGGTATGGTGAATTTGTTCGCAAACAGCTGCTTTTATACACTTTTGGTAGTCATAGAGCAACATCAACATTTTTTTTGAGTCATGATTTTCTTCACTTGATGGATATGAGACCAGGATTCACCTTTTAGCTCGGTTTTTGGTCTCTACCAAGTCCTGAGGAAAATATCTGGCTCTTTATCTGCTTAATGCTTCAAGTATGTTCACCTGCTAGTCTGACAGTCTTTCAACTTTCAGTGCCATACCGTACTTGCATGGATTTATTAAACAAAGAATGAGGTATTCAAAAACATTTTCCTCTCTCAACTTTTCTTTTATTCTATGTTGTGAACTTGACTCTGTTGAACTCAACTTGGTTTAATGCTGATATTACTTGATCATGTTCTTACTGAACCTAATGATTCAACGTGTGGAGTAGATGCTGAGGAACTTTATTACTTAGTTTTACAAGTAAAACTTGGTAAATGATGTGTATGATGAAAAGTCTTTCTGGGCCCAAGAGCTTCCCATTGCCTGCCAAAATCGATGCTCAGCGCACTGTCGTTCATCAGGGATAGGTTTCTTGTTGGTTCACCTCCAGTGAATGTTTCCTGGAGGCAAAACAAGTTCCTCTTGTATTCTCTGCACTAGACACATTACAATTCACATTCAAAAACTCTTACAAAATTAAGCAAGTTTAAAAGACTCGGTTACATTTGTTTTTTCGGATTCCCGTTGTGCATTGTTGTTTTTTTTTATGTGCCTGTAAGTTGGACGAACTGCCCCTTTAATTGTTCATTATTGATGGTGCAAGGATCCATGGGTTTATTAGGCCTTATATCATTCTTGCAGTGTGTATCTTGTAAAGTTTTGTGAGAACTCAGGCGGTTGTAGCTCAGGTAGATTGGTGGCTCTATACCCCTGTCGTGTCCTTACCAAAGACATTGAACCCCTAACCCCCCAATAGCTCCCTGTGGGTGCGCTCTTGGTAAATGTGTCTGTAAATGTAAATGCGTGCCAAATTAATGTAATGAGAAGAACACTCCCATTACACTGTTGATTAAAGGTCTCTAAGATCTTGTGTGTGATTTGGATGTGCCTCCCCCTCTGGCCCCCTCCTTGTAAAAAAAAATATGTTTTGTTCACGGATTCAGTAGCACAATTATCACTGCGGCCTCTTCAGTCTCGGCTCTTTAGGCCAAGAGATGAAGCATGAAATGAATTCTGTGGCCAGGGGCTGGGCCAGCTGGATATGGACTGTGCCAACACAATGGCTGGGGCCGGTGCCAGGATGCTGATTTGCTTTTAATATTAAGTTGTTTCTCTCTTGGTATTTAATAGGCACTGTCAGCGCAAACTTCAGGTTATTATGCCTTCAGGCCTTAACCCCCGATATGCTTTTCAATATTCTTTCTTCTGGGTATGATTAGCTATAACCAAGCTCAAGACAAATAATATAATAGTAGTGATTCTACTAGCTTTCTCTAAAGAGAATAAAAATCAATCTTGAGCCCCTTTCGCACATGCACTGCATACCTGAAATTATCTCAACATCTGAATCATTCAGACCAGATATCGAACTTTGTTCTCTCTGCCAGCTCCCAATACAAAGTCAGTGTTAAAGCACGTCACTGTGCGTATTCAGTATTGAGTATTCCCGATGAGCGAGCGGGCATGTTGATGACGTGTCAACCATGGGGCTCCCCTTAAGAAGAAGACTGCAGACCAAGAAAATGTCTTACTGGAGACCCAACCAGATTCAGGAACTTCTGTCCGTAAGGGCCACCGCTGAAATCGTCGAGAAATTCAAGACATGGCAAGGTACTCGGTTGTTCATGTCCAAATTTCAATCTAGCACCATGGAGTAATCCCCGTCATATCCTGCCTCCTGCACGCTCTCCCTAGACGTAGAAGAGTATTTCCAGTAAGTTAGAACACATCTGATACAGACTGTCTCGTGTTGTGCTCTACATGTGTGGAAAGGAAACTCCTCGACCTGATTCTCACTGTCAGGACTGTTCAGATGTGAAAACGATTTAGTTCAAAGGGCATGGTTGATGTTGAACTTTAGAACTTTAAATGACGTGTAGGTTGATATTCATAACTTAACACAATTGGTAAAATGACTTCAATGCAGTCATCCCTAACTGAACACATATATTACATAAATTGCTTAACTTATTCACTGAAGTAATTACATCTTTTTTTTCCCTTCTAGGGACGGGTGTTGCACACAGTATCCACTATTAACACTATAATATTTTCATTGGATTTGCATTGGTTTCAGTCCGTTTAAGTTTATTGTATCTGTCCCTATTGAGTAAACCATAAGTAAATGGAAAAATCTGCATTCTTCCAACATTCTCCATCCATCCAGCCATCCATCCATTAGCTATACCAGCGTATCCTTTAGAGGACTGTGGGAGCACTCAAGCCAATCTCAGCTGACACTGGGCGAGAGGCGGGGCACATTCTATACAGTTCACTGGTCTATCCCAAAACTGACACATTCACACATTCAGTCTTTGGACTGTGGAAGGAAACCCATACAGATATTGTAAGAATATTAAAACTCATTCATACCATTTAAAGGGTCAGTTCACCTCGAATGCCCCGGTAGGTCATCAGGTCGTCTAGCTTACGGGATGTACGTACAGTGTTGGGGTAAAGCCTGACATCTAACGCATCTCTCACATGGTCCTGCATCCCATAATGATAATCTGGTGTAGTCATACCATACCATTAGTTTTAAGATATCCTTTTGCCCAATACGATGGAAGTGAACTGTATTTTTTCCGCTTACATCATTGAAAGAAAAATCAATTTCCAAACAATTTCAAACAGCAACATCATTTGCTGACTGAGCTACTGGGGCGGTAGTAGCTCAGTCCATAGGTGACTGGGCTGGGAACCGGAGGGTTGCTGGTGCGGGTCCCTGTGTGGACCATGAATGGAGTGTGGACTGGTGGCTGGAGAGGTGCCAGTTCATCTCCTAGGCACTGCCGAGGTGCTGTTGAGCAAGGCACCGAACCCCAGACTGCTCGGGGCGCCGGTCACGGGCAGCCCCCTCGCACCTCCCATCTCTCCATTGGTTGCATGTACAGTATATAGGTCCTGTCTGTGCATGTGTGTGTATTTCAGGCCTGTGTGTGTGTAAAATGAAAAATAATAGAGTGAAAATTGAATTTCCCCATTCGCGGGACTAATAAAGGAATTCTTCTTCTTCTATTTTCAAGAAACACTGTTGCAGCTGTTGTGCGTAGGGCATATAGCAAACTGTTTCATTGGGACTATTTCTTCACTTGAAAGAAGTGAAAGTTGGTACAAAACATTGTTCCTGTTCTTTCTTTCTTTATTTTTTTATCAGTCAAATGTGTTAAAATAAAAGGAAATGATCACACTAGTATGACTATAAGGCCACCAGGATTCCCCATGGCTGTCGATTTTATTTTGTTTAATCTACTGGGAGATCCAAACTTTACTCAACACTATCGACAGGCAAAAGGGGAAAAATGTGAGCGTAACAGTGTAAATGTTGTTAAATATAATACGGATTATCATAGAGCAGTTGAAAAGCTGTGGATATAGCATTGCAAAAAATACGTCTTTAGACCTACATTATCAAATGGAAGATACCAGTTAAGTTGCATCTCTTCTCAACTCTTCCTTTCATCCTCCATCATTTCTCCAACAGTTTACCAATTGCGCCAGAGATAAGACTTAACAAGTTCACAGAGTCCATTTACACAGCAGGTGTTGCTCATCACTCAACAGGTACGTGCACACACCTTCACACCACTACACTTACACCTGCCCCCACCCCTCTCCCCCAAACACAGGTGTAAGGCTTTTTACAAAGAGCAAAGTGTAAACAGGCCTGTCTTTTAGCCAGGAGGCCAACATAAAAGGCAGTTTGCTGGGTTTTGAGGCTGCTTTAGGATTGCTTGGTAGCCTATTGACACAGCTGCAGGCCCCACCTTCTGCCCATATTGCCTAAAGAAAAGAAGCTTGCATGGAAGCCTGCATGCACCGCAATCTGTTATTTTGAAGGTTAAAAGAAAATCCAAGCGGGTAGAAGACATTCTGAAGAAGCCAGACAAAAACCCAACAAGCCTTTATAAGCCCAGAGGATCCAGAGCTTTTGTAAGCAGAAAATTAGGATTCTCTGTGTACACATGCGTGCCTGCACACATATGCACACACACTGGTGTACACTGTATGTGTGTGCTTTTGATTATGTGTTTGTGATCTTTGTGTGCACTGTCACTCTCCAGCTGTTGCAGGGAAAGTGCTGTTGCCCCGAAAAGAAGCGGCACACAATTACAAGTTCCATTCTGAGGAGCACAAAGGGCCGATAGAAATGATGCGTATTTATAGAGAACTCCTGGGCATTTACCGCGGACGGCCAGCTTTGTGTTTGTGATGGAACATGTGAATGAAGGAAATTGTCACGTAATTACACCCTGTTAAGCGTCTGACCTATCATTTTGTTGAAATGCGAAAGGGGTGAGTCTGTCAGAGCTTGTTATCAACGATGGCAGAGAATTTCAAACAGAAGGCAAAATGGTTTGAATCAGCTGTACATCAATCAGTGTGTGATTTGGAGGGCACACACACAAACATGGAGTACTGGAGTACATCTCTGCACATACAGCATTGATTTTGAAATCCAAAGAAAGGTCTGCGAGGGCTCAGGGACCTTGACCCGACTAAAACCAGGCCATGTCCACGCTAATGTCTCGTTTTGGACGTGGGTTTTTTTCCATCCAGGAAAATAGATCTTTTGGAGACTGTTCTATGAATACATTGTTGCACTGTGTTATATCATTCAAACCACTGTTTTAAAGTTACATTCAGAGTTAAAATGACACCGTGTTCAAGTGTCATTGATCTGGGGTGTGTTGCTGCAGGTGGTACAGGATCAAATAAGACCCAGGATGTTTGAGTAATCGATCTATGAGTTTAGCAGATGCAGCAAAACAGTGTGACACCACAAAGGAGGATTTTACAACACTAGATTATTATTTCGGTTACAAAGTGCAGTAATCTACCTACAATATGCACTCATGTATTTGATTAGCCAACATTGTACAATACCCAATGACGTAAAAAAAAAAATGGAGCCAGGCTGAACATTTTTACTGGATGACTGATTAATGTCGTTTTTCTCACGCTTTTTTCGTTTTCCATTAGCAAAACATGTGGATAGTCAACCCGTCCTCATCCCAAGTCGTCACACACCGCCATTTTGTCAGGACCCTTTGGCGTCACTTGCCATGCCCTGAATTGCCCCCGGATTGAAAGGCATGATGCTCCACTCTGGTCGCTGTTTTAAACAGGGGGAACATGTGGTTAAACACGAGACTAGGTGGTAAGGTTTAGGCAACAAACCACTTGGATAGGGTTAGGAAAAGATCATGAGTGGGGTTAAAATGGGACATCCAACAGTGCATCCTTGAGGTTTAACAAACAAGTGCATTTCCTTCTTCATGATTTTAAAACAGTCCGTTTACATCTGCAATTAATGCTTCTTGCATTCGTTTGCTCATTGCTTTTTGTTGTTACACCTGTAGATCAGTAGAACATTGTGAAACCATTAGCAGAAACGTAAGGTATAACATATCCTATGTTCATTTATGTGATGATTGTGCCCCTCAGTCCTACACAGAAAAGAGTGGGTAGTACTGCTCTTGCACAAATGGATTATTTTCATGTCGTACCTTCAGAATCCCTCTGGAACCTACAAACAATCGAACACTCGCTTTTTCATTCTCGCTGTATCCTTTTAATTTTAATGAATGTATTTTAATAAATAACGTTTGCTATCATATCATAACACCCAGCTGAATGAAATCATAAAGACTTTTTCTGGATATTGCTGTCCGACTCTAACACAGTAACAGATAGGGCTGCAGTGATTTGTGTATCCAAGTCGAAGCGATCCGGTGCTCGTAGAATGCACAATATGTAGAGTGATGTGCACAATGCGAAAACAAAATTCGAAAGCAAGAGTTCTGCGAAGAAACTTTTAGCAGTTCATCCCCTAACGCACATTTGATGGCATCACCCAGCAGTGGTAGCCCGTCACTGGGAAAACAAAAACAAAAGCTTTTGCAAAAAACTTATATAAGAGATGCTTTTAGTTGTACATGTCTTTGAGCATACAGTCATGAATGTGTACAACAATATTAGGTGGATGTATCCAGCAGTGAGACATTAGTCACACACACACATCCAACTGAACACATGGTCCTGGCAGATAATAATAATTGTAGCCTACTGAAATGAAAGCTATTGCACATGATGTCATTTAAATAAATTGTCGCATATCACCGTACCACATTACTTTTTGGTCTAAGTAATCAGTAAAGTAGTTTAGTCGTAAATTACTATTTTTCATTTACTAATATGACACTGCTTCTGTACTGTGACACCTCTATTGACTCTGTTTAGTAAACATCCTTGTCGTGAAGTGGATTATGGAGCGGTTTGATGTAATGCTGCAGTGATGGCGGGATGACCTGAGGCTGAAATGTAGCTGAGCCTGCTGGGTATAGGCAGGGTGGAGTTCAGTGGATGCAGGAACACTAAATCACCAGTGGTCCCACAGTAAACATGTGAGCTTTACAGCAGCTTTGGCTTTCATTGCTGGATGTCAATATTTGGTCCCATTCCTTGTGGTCGGGGCTGTGACGCATTCAGCCCGACTTGGATCCCTCCACGGTCCATCCAGCCAGAAGCAGACAAACAAGCGACTCTACATTAACCAAATACCCATTCTAATAGCAAACACAATGCTTTATTATCTTATTGGCCCAAACCACAAGCCATTATGAAGAACATTGTTGGAGCAGAGGTGATTCTTTGTGACCTGGAACAAAGCTGACAGTTAAAGGGGAATTCCGTCTTTAATTCTCTTCCATTGTTAAATCTTACTATACAAAGATTCACAAGTCACACGTGTGTTGGTGTGGTGGGTAACACACATATATTCAATACAATTCAAATCAATTCCATTTTATTTATAGTGCCAAATCATAACAAAAGTTATCTCAGGACACTTTACAGAGTAGGTAAAGACCACACTCTATGACTTATTTATGATAAAAATAGACCCAAAATTCCCCCGTAGAGTACAGTGGCAACAAAAACTTTCCCTATAACAGACAGGAACGTCAGACAGACCCAGCTCTGTGGCGGACGGACGGACATCTGTCTGCACCGGTTGGAGAGGAAGAAAATGAGAGAGAAAGAGAGAAAAGACGAACAGATGGAGAGAGAGACAAAGACAGACACAAAGACAGAGACGGACACACTTCCAGTACCTATAATAACATCTATAGTAATGTGAATATGACTTATATGTTATGGCAGTTAATACAGCAGAATAGTAGGAACAAGCACAGCTAAGGTTATAGATTATAATAGCAGCAGGAAGCATCATGCAGGACCACGGCAGCAGGCACCACCACGATCAGCAGAGACCTGAGAGACGACAAAGCACAAACAACTCCAGGGGAAGAAGTTGAATTAGTAACATGCATTGATGAGACATGAATGATACAGACAGAGAGGAGAGAAGCTCAGAGTATATATATACAACAAACAGTGAATAAGATGAGTGAATTAAATACTGGCTGCAAAAATGTATTAATTGTAAATATAAACAGATAAAATAAGTCACCCATACATCTATTCAAGCTATTGAATAAATTAGTAAATATATATATAAAAATATAATTTATGAAATGTATTTTTTTTCTTTTATACTGGTGGGTTTTTTTTTTCTTCTCTGCTCTCTCAGTTCTTGAATATGCATACATGTTTATCTATATCCCACATTCACATTCAACATAATTTGATGTGTATTGTGCACTTCAAGTGCTTGTATTGAAGCAAATCATAACCCTCCGGCTGCTACATCTGAACTTCATTTCTGATTGGTATCAACTTTACCCATAGGACCACTGAAGATTAATCGTTCCAGACACAGAGCTTTGTGTGTGGATGAGATCCATGTATACGTGCAGCATGACACTTTGTGGAGGTGCAGGATGATTAGCTGCAATTTATCCTACTTCAAAATCTTAATCTTGCCCTCAGAGATAATTCTGCCTACAAAGCCATATCAAAGCCCTTGGCCTCTGTTTCCATTTCAGTGGCTTTAACAGAAAGCCTGGCCCTACCCCATCCAGAGCCTCCAGAGTTGCCCCAGCTTCACCTCTCTTCAACGCAGGCCTCGATGCGCCCCCTCTGGGTATGGAGCCTCAGAGCTGGGGCCTCTTTATAGCGGCGGCGCCCCTGGCACTGTGAGTTATGGAAGATCTGATGACTCTCTAATGAGGTTTTAAGACCTGATGCCAACAGGCCAGGTGCACGAGTCTGTATAGGTGGCTTTTGCAGTGTGTGTATTTTGTGCTAGGGAAGAATGTGCGCGTGCAGATTCATTCAAATGATGTACACCAGCAGGGACAAGTGTGTGTTTGCTTATGTGATTATGTACATTAAGTCTCCGCTACGCCTGTTGCAGATGTTAATGGCGGATCAGTCACATTGAAAGATGTCAAAATCTGATTCCAGTAAAACGCATTTAATGTTGTGTTTGTGTAAATTGAAAAATAACCAAGCTCAAGTGAGAGAGACTGATGAGACAGGTGAAAGTGATGGTTTGACTTAGTTATTTGTTTTGTCTGAGCTTCAGGTTAGGTGTGGAAAGATTTGTGAAAGACTCGCTTAATGATAAAGCAGGACTATTGTGACACCCAAATCCCCCAACAATCCACCTGACCTCCTACCTTAGTCACAGAGTTTATAGTAGTTGAATTTCAGACAGAACTCAGCTCATTGTAATGTAACCACCACAATCAGTGGTTTTGCGTGTGAAGCAAAGAAAATGTGTACTGTTCGCATACAGTGGTGATCTTGGACATACATGTAGTCTACTGACAACTGCCCATTAAGGAAACACAGAGAACCATAGAGTCAACATACCCTGTAAGTATCTTTCTTGATCAGGACAGCTGTTCGGTCAAGGAAAAATATGGTTTGACATGGAAAGAAATAACCAAACATCACAAAATCTCATTGCATGTGTAATATAAAAGAGATTTTCAGCTCTAAATAACACCAAGTTATGATCAGATCTAAAATAACGTCCAGCTTGTGAGAATAAAGGACCTTCTCATTGCGACCGAGGACAAGCCTGTGGTCAAAAACCCGAGTCGCCTTGCTTCGAAAGGCCAGCGACAATTCGAGGCGAAAGTCTGCGTCCATGTCAACGCGCGTGTTTGATTTTGGCCACATGTAAACGAGCCCATTGTACGAGGAGAACACAGAGAGCCGAGCATCCACGAAAATAAACCTCACACAGAAAAGCCCTGTAGTTAGACGGGCCACAGAACAGGCTGCTGGGCTCTGAACCACGCCACAGCAGCACACACACTCTGTGTGTGTGTGTGTGTGTGTGTGTGTGTGTGTGTGTGTGTGTGTGTGTGTGTGTGTGTGTGTGTGTGTGTGTGTGTGTGTGTGTGTGTGTGTGTGTGTGTGTGTGTGTGTGTGTGTGTGTGTGTGTGTGTGTGTGTGTGTGTGTGTGTGTGTGTGTGTGTGTGGGTATAACTGCAGCACAGCAGCCAGTCCTGGCCATGTGTACAGTGGTGTGGTTGGGTTCCCCCGAATTAAATAAGGGTGTCTCTGGTTACATCATGGCCAGGACAAACAGAGCGGAGAGGAGAGGAGAGGAGAGAGGGAGACAGGAAGTGGAAAAAAATATCCAAATAACCATTTTTGGTGGTTTAGTGTGTTTAATTTAGCCAATTAGCGAAAAAAGTTAAAACAGCATTCTTATTTTTCGGCCTGTCAAGATCAAAGGACCGGGTGGGGGGGTGGGGGGTGTTTCCTGTCCAGGGTCTTATATTGTTTTTGTGAGATGTATTTTCTCTTGTGTTATTTAACCGGCTGCTATTGTTGCTCTGGTAGTTAAAGTGTAATTTCAACGTAAAATCATCCCAAGGTCTTTTTTGGCAAATACATTCATCATTAATTAGTCCCAACTATTAACCGAGATATTCCGGGGAGTGGCTATCAGCCAGATGTGGCTAACACTGATTAGCTCTGGGCATTAAGGTGAGCACATCAAAACGGCTTTTTTAACAACTAATATTGCTCAACATAACACCAAACCTCAGCAGTAGCATGATAAGTATCTCCATGGAACCCGAAGTTTATTAAAAGAGTGTTTTGAAAGACTTACCAACTGGCCCCTGTACCAGCTCCTCTCATAGTGAAGTCCATTCAAGTCGATTACCAAATGCAATTTAAAAGGAAGGAGCCCATTGGTGATTTATTTAGGAATCGGTTGCCACTTCCAATTTGTTCTAGGCACTAGAGATGTCACGATACCAAAAATTCAGTAGTCGGTGCCAATACCAGTGAAATTACACGAATCTAGATGCCAATTCGATACCACGATAAAAAAAAGATCCCATTTACTTAAACATGAACATTTATTAGCAAATTTGCCAAATATTGAAATGCCACAGATACAGAAAATAACACAACAGAATACAGTATAACCATTGGTCATAGTGCAACAACTTAAGATTGATACACAGAGAATGCACACATTGGCACAAGCACGCACACACACTTTATTACTAACAGTAGATGCAGTCATTGTTACAGACATGGTAGTGGCAGGGAGTTGATGTTAAAACATTAACATAAAAAATGTTTGCAAACATTTGCAAAAGTATTTAGTTTATAAAACGACTGAAATGTAAAGAGGCGTGCTAACGGATTAGCCTAGGCTGCGTTACTTCGAGGTACAGGCAAACGTTAAACTTACGGCACATATGCTACATAACATAAGGCATTATTGCAACACATTTGGATGTTGTTAATATATGAATCGAAATCACCTTGAATTAGCAGCTGTATCGTAGCTGTCATCGTGAATGCCTCCTTGTTTAGTTTTTCATTACAATGTTAAACATAACGTTACCTATCCGCTCCGTCTATAGTTTTGTTTAAGGAAATGTGTCAGTCGTTGCTCAAAGTACTTCCATATATGACTTATGGTGCCTTTTTTATCAACGAGTCGGGGCGAAGTGATCGCTGTAGTTCACTTCCACGTGGGGTTTGTTTTGCCATGTGAGTTCCACTTCTTCGTGACCTCCCACTTCTGAATGCAAGTAGGACGGGAACAATCTATACTGCCCCCACTAGTTCCCGAAGAGACACAGCAGCGAAATTTACGGTCCTCTGTGCTTCAAAAAAATAGGCATTGTGTGTGTTTTATTTATTTTAGAATCAAAAGTTATCGAAAGGTATCGGAAGGTATAGAAGGTAAAGGAAGTATCGGTTCTCGTGACATCCCTACTAGGGACATGGAAAAAAAGTGTCCTTCCTTGCGGTTGATGAGGGATTAGGAATCCTCCATAGCAGTCACACAGCGTGTTGCGGTGTTCAATAATTCCAGGCCACGGCGGAAAAATGTCACTCTTGTGTTCTTCCCTTAACTCTAGACTACATACGTAGGGATGTAACAACCAGTCTAATATTCACTCTCCTTTTAGCTCCGTTTTGGTCACCACCACCTCCTGAAAAACTGGTTGTGTACTGCGGGTTTATCAGTTGTTGTTTGCTGAAATTAGCTGCCTACTGCGTCTGGAAATAACTCTGAGCGTGCCGAGACTGAACCATACAGAAAGTCAATCCTAATGCAATAAGCCAAAGAAGTCAAAAACCTCCTTAGAGGTGCAGAGTTCGAGATAATTCAGCGCTGCTTAATCACTCTGAGTGACTCCTTTCACATGACACCGTCATTTGTCATATATTAATTAAAATGAAAAAATAATTAATTAATAATCCTCAGTTTAACTATCAATTACTAATTACAGGTTTAATAATGAAAATATAAATTAGTATCTCGTCTTCTCCGTAATTGCTGTCTGACACTTTGTCTTTTGCTTATGCTACCAAAGCTGGAAAGTGTAGGGGCTTTACTTAGCATTGTTAGGCAAATACATTTAAAAAGGACTTAATGAGGATTCAGATCAAATACTACCAAACTACAACTACAACTCAACATTACGAGACCATTTTGGGGGATTTTTTTCAAATGTATTGGTGTGTTTAATGAATATCCCTCATTAATGACAAGAATCAGCTGCTGAATTGCATAACTTTTATTTCGACAGCCAAATTGACATGATTTTTTTTCTTATCTTTGCTCTTTGTATTTTCTATGTTCAGTCTCCTGACAACAGGCAGTAATCCTGAGCATGCTTTTTGACAAGTGTCCATAAATGCACCAGCGATGACAATTCTTCGAGAGTACTTTTTAATAGTTGTCTTAATAACAAATTGTTCACGGATACATTTATTTATCTATCTAACAAGTTTCAAGTCACTGCAAGTTGATCTTCATAATGCACTGAAATGAATCAGAAAAAATGGCTGTTTAGAACGTAGGACGTCAGTCTGAAAACTTGGAACATCATCCATCCATCCGTCATCTGTAACCACTTATCCTTTACAGGCTTGCGCGGTGGCTGCAGCCAATCTCAGCTGACATCGGGGCGAGAAGCACCGCTGTACACCCTGGACGGGTCGCTAGTCAATCACAGGGCTGACACATCGGGACAGACAACAGTACATGCTCACATTCACATGTCTTTGGACTGTGGTGGGAGAAAGATAGAGAACCTGGAGAAAACCCACACTAACATGAGGAGAACACGCAAACTCCACACAGAAGGCCCCAAGCCAGCCAGTGAGTTCAAACCCAGAATCGTGTTGCTGTGAGGTGACAGTGTGCCACCTTGCCGCCCTGGCTGGCAACAATGTAAGGTAAAATCATTCATAATGGATTGGCTAAACCATGTGAAACCATCAGTATGGTCAGAAAAAACACAGACAGGGTTACTTTGGGGTAACTGAGTGTCTGTTTCATGCAAATATGTGACTTCCGCTTTAAGTTACAGCGCTATAAATGTCCATTGACTTGTAAGAATAGTATGTGTAAGAGAGTATGTGTGAGAAAACGAATATGCTCAGGAAATGAATCAGAACCCTGTGTTAATATCAGAGAATGTTCATATAAGCAAGTGGTGGAGAGGGAAGGTCATATCTTTGTACACACACACACACACACACACACACACACACACACAAATATACGTATGCAAACATTTACTTCACATAAAAAATAAAAATGAACTTACAGCGCCTGCCTGATCTTCTATCTGTGGCAGCCTCCTTATCTCCCAGCACCCTTCTTTATTTATCAGCGGAAGCTAAAGTGATAAGCCCACAGCTGTTCTCACAGCACCTACGAACACACACACACACACACACACACACACACACACACACACACACACAGTTTTTTTCTTCTGACAGCCATATGTTGCACCGGCCAAAAGGTGTCAAAAACCAGTGTTGGTAGAAAGAGGTTGACGATACAAAAGTCAGAGGAGCAGTGGTGTGACTTTTTACCACTGAAAGTGACAAGGTTCTGCAATAAGATTGTTGAAACAATGTGTACTGGAGCATACAAAATCATTCTCAGTGCTTGAGACTGCACAGACACGATCCCGTGACACATTAAACACAGGTTATAATTAAATGTCTTCATCTCTTCACCCAGAGACGAGATAGGAGCTGAAAGGGCGCCACAGATGCTATCTGCTCACACTGCAGCCAGGTCAGCAGCCCAGAGTTCAACCCGTCCAGGTCCCGATCCTAGATCAGCTCATCACTTAGTCACCACAAACCGACGGCGTATCACACAGAGGGGAAATATGTAAAACTCATCCTGTCTTTATTTTCATCTTCCACATCCTCCCAAAGCCTCCAGTTTGGGCTCTATCGGCTTTACGGCGTATATATTTAAGAATATCACATTTAATATTCTCATTGGAGGGTACGGTAACTTAGTAGTGCATTTGTTATGGTATGATCATGGAGCTTGATTATGATGGTCCTGTTATTACCACCGCAGTATGCTTCATTCAAAATAATCAAAAAATATTTCAAGGCAAAAGTGTTTCCATTATCAGTGACCACACTCAACGGCATAGCTTCCTCATGGCTGCGTCACAGCGCCTCCACAATCTCCCTGAGAGCTCTGTCCTCTGCATGTCGTGGTGTCTAACTGTGCAACTCGGGATAACGGTGCACCTTTCAAAAAGTCTCTCCTCACATGCATTCATGGTCTTCTATTCAGTTGTACACGCAAAAAGTGAAGAAGTCCTTTATTTGTGAAATTCAATTTTCACACACACAGGCCCGAAATACACACACGCAATTAATGGAGAGATGTTTAAGCGAAGGGGCTGCCATTGACCGGCGACCCGAGCAGTTGGGGGTCCAGTTCCTTGCTCAACAGCACCTCGGCACCGCTCCAGCCACCAGTCCACGCTCCATTCATGGTCCACACAGCGACTCAAACCAGCGACCTTCCGGTTCCCAGCCAAGTCACCTATGGACTGAGCTACTGCCACCCCAAACTGCTGCCACTGCCGAAGGAAGTAGTAGATTGAAAAAGAGCTTTTGATTCTGCAGACCTGGAGACCAATCACTGCATGAGGTTGGCATGACTGTGGGATTTTCTGTTCCTGAAAGTAGCGAAAGGTTTTGGATGTGGCCTCCCTGATTCCACTATGTTAAAGACGCTGTCAGATGATCAAAAATGCACTTTCCAAAAAATAGGGGGTATATCGGGGAAGCCATGGGCAAATGTATTCAATATAAAATGCTTTATATATATTATTACACCCCTGCTAGGCTCAGTAAAAATGGATCTAATTAAAGTTTATGTTGGAAATGTATGCATATCCCATGGTGGTTTCTCCCTCATGGAGAAATGTACTAGAATATATGGCTGAAGGGTTAGAATGTGGACTGCCCGGATTACCAAAGTTATGGCTCCTTGGGGACATAAGTAGTGCTGCAGTTGAGTAAATTTACATTTAGAGTGTTAACATCTGGTTTAGCCTGTGCCCTGTCCAATCTAAGATGTCGGAAAGAGCCTCAAACTGAAAACGTGGAGGGGAACAAACGATGGAAATTGTTGCATGTGAAAAGATGCTTGGACGATTGAACTGGAAAAATGATTTGGTTAAAGAACAATGGGACATCCACAGGGGGCGGCATAACCTTGACAAGAATGGGTTTGATGCTTTGATACGGTACATCTGTAATTGTTGCCATATTCATATTCCATATACCAGCCACATTATTGTAACCGAATATCCGCCTCGCTGAAAACAGTGTCTGCTTGTTTACTTGTTCGTTTTCTTGAATGTTATGTTTGTATTATGCAATAAAACAGAAGTAGCACTTTGTTTGATGCAGAGGAATTTAGGATTTAAAGAAACAATCCTGTGGGCGGAAGTAGCTCAGTCCATAGGTCACTTGGCTGGGAACCGTAGGGTCGCTGGTTCAAGTCCCCGTGTGGACCATGTATGGAGCATGGACTGGTGGCTGGAGAGGTGCCAGTTCATCTCCTGGGCACTTCCGAGGTGCTGTTGAGCAAGGCACCGAACCCCCAACTGCTCGGGGCGCTGGTCACTAGCAGCCCCCTCGCTCTAACATCTCTCCACTAATTGCATGTATAGGCCCTGTTTGTGCATGTGTGTATTTCGGGTCTGTGTGTGTAACATGTATAATAATAAGAGTGAAAAAATCCAATTTCCCCGTGTGGGATAAATAAAGTAATTCTTCTTCTTCTTCTTCTTCTTCTTCTTCTGTAGATTAAAAAATACACTGTTTTTTTATTGAATTAAATACAGTCGATGAATGTAATTAAACTCTGTGATAGATGGCACTGTTGACTGTCTTTATATCTACAATGTGATGTGATGAATGCTCTCAGCACATAGTTTGTTCAGCACCCCTCTAAAAACAGATACAGTAGCTGCTCAATGTGTGTTCGCAGCCCCCAGTGGTGGAAAAGTGTCATTTAGAAGTTAAGCCTGAGACCTGTATAAATAATATAATAATAATAATAAATAATAAGTAATGTAAATTTTAGGTGTTTTTCCTTCATATTTCCCATTTATTAAGTATTATAATAAGGAAATAGGGTCTTGGTGTAAGGCACTTAATGAGTAAATACAGTGTTATTGTACTGTTCTCAACAGTATTTGCGTCTCTTACATTATTCCTCATATGCACTCTTACATGCAGGAATATAATCTAAATGTCCAGTGACTAAAAAACATAGATAACGCATCCAAAAATTGTTTGTCTACTACAGTTCTTTGTCCAAAGCATTGTTTATTAAAAAGCTCCACATCAAATCATGAATAAGTGACAGCACGGAGCACTTTTATTGGGATGAAATGTAATACTCTGATGGATGCTCCACGGGAGAGTGGAGGGGAGGCGTGCGCTGAATGATGATGTCCTCGTTAGAGACGAGGGAGCTCGCATCCTAACTGAAGCTGCTTCATAATTAGAAAGCGGGGTCTAAAGTCTCCTTTTCAGGGAAAGAGGAGCGATATAAATGTGTGGACTGTGAAGCGGTGCGTGTGCAAAGGATTCAGTCATTTTATGAGGGTAGAAAAAAGATCTTTAAAATGATTAAATAAATAAATAGTGTGATACCAGAAAGACCAGTACAAACTCATTATTGGTATCAATAGTTGCCAATTACAAACAACAGCAAATCATTATAGATAATCAATGTACCGTGACATTCAGTTTAATGCTTATCTGTGATTTGTGAACTCAGATGTTTGTTTTCGACTGTGGTCGACCGTGATGCCGTGCACTCACTGTGAGCTTTTCTAAACAGAGCCTTAAGTCCCTGAACTTTGCATTTCCCATTGCACCTGCTGAAGCTTCACTCCAAACTCATTTTCTCTGTGTACCCGAACACCACACTCACAGCTATTCTCCTTTTCTTGCTACCTACGCCAACACTCTCTGCACTGGGGCACAACGGCGGAAATATAATGAATGTCAGGTTGAACTGACACAACAGTCACACAAATGTCACTGTAACAGCTGAGTCAGAATTGCCACTGCTCCGTTGCGTATCAAATCATGTAAAAGTCTTGAAATATGAGGTTCAGCGTGATTTTTCTTTCTGTTGGCATTTATATCAACACTGTACTGAAACAAGGGGGATGATTTCATCTGATGTTGATATGCTTTAGTACATACTATATGTTATGCTGCAGGTGTATGAGTATTTTGTTTGAGTTGATTGCTTATTATTATTATTTATGGGATGATCAGAATGTTTTAAGCCCTGGAAGGCCTTGAAGTGTGACTCTACGGGTCCAAATGCTCTTTTTTAGTCTCATACCCACATTACATTCTCATAGGATGTTTTGGTGTACAGTTGGTAGTTCATTTCTCATAGATTACGCTTACTTTGCACTTAATCTGTATCTGTTTTGGTTAGAATACTATTCCGATAAGAGCCAGTGAGATTATGACTTTCTAAAATATAATTTTTGAAGTCAACATAACGCTCCTATTGAAGCTTGTAGTGTCCCCAGCCATACATGTAATTAGTGATTATGAAGTGATTATGAAGTGACTTCAATAGGGGCGGCAGTAGCTCAGTCCATAGGTGACTTGGCTGGGAACCGGAGGGTCGGTGGTTAGAGTCCCTGTGTGGACCATGAATGGAGCGTGGACTGGTGGCTGGAGAGTTGCCAGTTCATCTCCTGGGCACTGTCGAGGTGCAGTTGAGCAAGGCACCGAACCCCCAACTGCTCGGTCCGCTGGTCACTGGCAGCCCTCTCGCTCTGACATCTCTCCATTAATTGCATATATATAGGTCCTGTTTGTGCATGTGTGTGTATTCCGGGCCTGTGTGTGTGTGTAACATGAATAATAATAATAGAGTGAAGAACTTGAATTTCCCCGTTGCTGGACTAATAAAGGAATTCTTCTTCTTCTTCTTCTTTTGTACCTAATAGTGGTTTTATGTCTGATGGAATCATTATATACTCCTATATTCAATTGCAATGTATCTAAACTAAACTGCATGTGTACAGTTGTGGTGTAACTTGGCTAAATCACCACTATTGGACCATCCTTTTAATCCTGGGGTAAAAAAAAGTAAATCATCCACAGTCCACATTGACTTTTTTTGGACTTGATTGCATTTTCACATAAGCCATAATATCCCTCCTCCAGTAAGTTTTTTTGTAAATCTGTGGTACTGAATAATGGCTGTGTCATGACATCATCTCATGACCACTACACCCCACTGTGGAAACCACTGCTCTGTCATTTGCCTCTATTGATTTAAGTGACAACAAAGAAGCTGTCCCCCCTCTTCTTCTTCTTCTTCTTCTTCTTCTTCTCTCATTTAACTCACATTGTGTCAGGAAGAAAATCTGAATGACAGGGTCCAAATACATTTTTCCGCGCTGTGTGGAGAGAAAGCACAAACAATTTACGCACGCCTCCAGATGCTGCCCGAGTGTATCCTTTGATTTCTGAGCACCGGCCTCTTTTAAAAAAGACATTGTAATTTAAGAAATGACACAACGAGAGCAGAGATTCTGGACGAGACCATTTGTTTCGGGATAGGGAAGTAGGGAGAGCGAGTATTTCACTACAACGTCAAAAAACAACACCCTGGGGGGGTTAAAATGTTTGTTTTGTAATTTACGGAACTTATAATGATACAAATGTGTAACTCTCGCTCATTTACGCACGAGTTATGTTTAAATGTACCGCGGCGGACGCAGCCGTCTCCCCCCCTGCGCTGCGTTTGGTTCAGCCCACAGCTCCTTTTGGTGTCTACAGCGTCAGGAACTAGAGCACAACATGTTGGAGACCAAAGCCTGGCTGTTCCCCCCTCACAGTTAACTTTTTAATCCCGGTTTTGTCGCGTTATCACACACAGGAGGAGGAGGAGGCGGAGCGGGTCCGGGAGAGAAAAGAAAAGGGGCTCAAAAAGTCAGTCATGTTGTGAGGTTTGCGTGAAAGACGGAGTGTTTATTTGTGCAACAGAAGCCCGTTGATATTTTAACTGAGGAGGAGGAGAAGAAGAAGAAGAAACAGAAGAACAAGAAGAAGAAGAAGAAGAGGGAAAAGGGGGAAAGGACGCCCGGTGAAGAGAGAGAGAGAAAAGCGGGGTACAAGATGCAGCTGGCCGCGGTGCTTTGGGGCTCCGTGATAACTTTGCTGCTCAGCCGGAGTCCAGGTAAGAAAATGTCCGTTTAAAAAACGCAGCAAAGTGGAGTTGGGAGTCTGCGTGCGAGCGTGTAGTGGAAGAGGTGAACGGAGCCGTGTCCGCACCGCTGGTGTTTGTAAATAGCGCGATGCATTTATCCCGTCCGTCTTAGCTCCGTGAAGTGTTCTGACATGGAAACTCAGCAGCAAAGTGCACTTCAGCTTGTTAAAATAGAAACTGTTGTGGAAATTGTGTCCGAGTCTGAGCGTTCATTCTGTTTTGTTTAAATCTTGTTTGACAACATGCTTGTGCAAGTGTTGAAGCGATGGCCCGAGCTCCGGCATCTGCGGCAGTTCCTCCTATTTCTATTGATTTAACTTGAGAAAAATGATGCTCCTAATTGTTTTAATTCCACTTTTGATACTTTGTAGTCTTGTACTCTTTATTGTTGCTTATCCTTCGTGTCAGATTGACGTGCTGCTGGGACTATATGGGTATAGGATGCTGTAAAATATGATTTATGTGTCTTTGGAAGGTTTTGTAACACCTTTGTTTTGCCTTACATGCACGTTAAGTTGTAGGCACTGTAGGCTACATTATGAATGTGTATGCAGATGCCTTATGTCCTGTCAGACCTCCGCCTTAAGGCAGATTGCCATCAGCCTGGGCTGGAATAAAACCCCAACTATTTACCAGTGAGAATGTTGGTTTTGGTGCTGGTTAGTTATAGATGACTGGGAGCTGGACTGGGATATAAAATGTAATATGTAATGGATGTTGTGCTCTTGCATGGGTTAGAAAGGTCTGTACAGTTACTTAAAAATGCCCTTTTTACTTGTCTCTACTACTGACAGTTTTATTTTTTAAAAGTCAATAGATCATTCGTCCATTAACTTGAAGTAAAACCGTGTCCTTGGGACATAGAGATGTTGGTGCGTGCAGCCTCTGTTTTTCCATCCAGTTTAAAAAAAAAAGGGAAACCAAGCACATTGCTCTCGACTGTGATTGCAGGTGAACTGGGTTGTTTATCTATGATAACCTACATCCTGCCCCCCTCGCCCCCAGCGGTACTTGTAATAGGTCTGAGTGATTTCCACCACCCCCTTCCTATGTTTTCTCTAACACCTTGTATTTACAACATGTTAGAACAGCCGCTGGAATGCAGAGACCCTACGTAAGCTATTTCTAAACACACACAGACACACACACACACACACACACACACACACACACACACACACACACACACACACACACACACACACACACACAGCAGGCTAAGTGTCGTACGTGCTGTGCCCTCTGACATGACATGTAAAGATTTACCCGACAGGATAGCACAAATTATATCTGTAATTGGCAGGTTGGACCTCAAAAGGAGGTTGATGTAATTGTGACAACTCCTAAATGTCACCAGAAGACTGTCTCCAAAATGTCAGCCAGATAAGATTTAATATCCAATTCAAAACAAAAGCCCCCTGTGAACGATCCACGTCCTATTTATAGTTGGGTCTTTCATCCTTTCAGATATAGTTATCAACGTTCTCCCCTGCCTGCTCTCATTATCTGGGGCGGGGGGCCGCGCTTGTTTGATAATGGACTTATTCTAAAGCAATTAGGTCTGCCAGGCCTGTATCATGTCTTAAACGCATCGTCTGTTGTGCATGAGTGTGAGCTGCTGCTGCTGCTGCTGTGGCAATTTCCATTGTGGCACACAACATATAGCCTAACTCGTACTCGTTTTGTAAGGCAAGTAATTGATAAATGGTGATTCATTCCAAATTTGACCATTGTCATGCCAGGAATTCCAAATATAACATTTTCCTTTCAGAGAACTATTTTTGTCAAAGTGGAAAGTCCTCTGAAATAGCATTTAAAGCCTGATGTGACACCGACAGTCAGACTCACATTAATGACATTATTTTAGGGCTAGTGGCTCTTAATGACAGGATCCCATACCACAGTAATCCAGTGGTTAGGAAACTCCAGGATACGTTATATCAACCGCAGATATTGGCAACGTGATCCATTGCTCTAACCCTGACATATCAGCTGTTTATTTTCTTGACACTTGTATTATAAGATGTACGTTATGGATTCATGGAAAGATGAATTAAGTGGTAAAGGCTATAATTTCTAAGCGGTGTTCCATGAATGGCAATATAAAGACCAGTCGCCAGTCCCAGCTGACAGTAGATGACCCAGGGCTACGATTTATTACTGTGTGTGTGTGTGCGCATGCGTGCGTGTGTGTGTGTGTGTGGTCAAGATGCCTTCTCAGCTAAGTCCAGTGGCCTTGCAGTAATAGGCTGAGTTGTTTTAATGGCGTGTTGGGGAGTGTGTTATACGATTTAATGATGTCGTCTGGGACCGGATGACCCCTCACCCACTCCTGTGAACCCCATTGAACCCTCCTCATTTACTAATCAACTATTGATTGGACTCACAGGTTGAGTCAGAACCTCTGGAGTGGTTCGACTGAAGGCATAACTGCACATTACATCATATTTGTGGTACTTACAGTAAAGCATCATTGACAGTGAGATCCATAACCCATAGTTGGAATAGGGGGTCAACCTGCATGATGATGCTACTCCTGAAGAATGGAGCAGGACTTAACTGAGAGACAGTGCTGCTGTATGAATCTGACAGCTGGGAAACTGTCCAAAAAACTCCTTCCTTGAGTGGGGTCTGTTTGTTGAAGTGTCGGAACCCATCAAGAAGAAATGAGAGGGGAGGGTGACAGCAAAATACAAGGAAAACAGGTGGGATGCAATTATTAACATCATTTTAAAAACCTCCATTACGAGTACTAAAGGTTTATTTTGAAATAGCTTGTTTTGTCTGACTAAAATCCAAAAGCATTCAATATAAAATGATACCTAGACCTAAATTAATTTCCAGCACTGTAATGTAGCAGAGGCGGGTCACCTTACCGGAAATAAACAGCCACGGAGAGAAGCCAAATACCATTCATCAACACAGCCTGCCCACACTGCAATGACAGAGCTTTTAATCAGCAAAATATCTCTTTTAATTAAAGTAAGGTGTTGAAAAAGTATTGTTGTGCTATTGGTTTTGGTACCAGAACTCAGGGATCGTGTCCTCACTAGTATAGCAACCTTTCAAGAGACCCTAGACATGGGGTGTGTAACCATTTGTTGCATCTCCGCCTTGCCAACTCGGATTTCATGATTATTGAAGATGTTGTTGATAAATCGTCCTTTCATTGTTTAACCGAACAAGTGGAACGAAGAAAATCACAGAAGTATGTATGTGTTTAGTAGGAGTTAGGGTTCACTCACACTGTCCATTCGTACTGTCCCCAAGCACGACTCACGGCTAAAGTCTAGTTTGTTTGACCAGTGTGAGTCCGCGGCCCGGGTTAGAGAGGTGGGCTTTTGCAAAGCCCGGGTGCACATGTACGAACATGTGCATGAGCACAAGCACAAGCATTGGTGGTGGTCCTGATGTCTTTTTATATGCGACTGTTCCCCACGGTGGATATTTAAAAAGATGCAGCCGAACGGTTCGCGGTGGTTTGATGGGGAGGTGGAGTGTTTACTGCAGATTATGTCAGAGGAAATGTTCAAAAACAGTCAGACAAAACTAAATCTCTGAGGGGTGATGACATAAGCAAGAAGCAATCAAGAAGTTATGTGAGTGCAAGCGGGCCTGGGCCATGGGGAAAGAGGGATGGGGGACAAACACCCTAAAGCACGGGGCACGGTACGAATGGACAGTGTGAGTGCACCCTCAGAGGAAGGGAGAGAGGCGAGGAGAAGGCAGGTTGACAGGGGAGACGGGGAGATTGGCCTTGTGTTTGCTGTGCGGCCTTGCTCAGCTCACTTTGTGCCCTTCCCTGCCGCATGTACACCCTCATCGGATTGAAGTCCCCCTCCTCATCCTACACATTCACACACACTTTAACAAGTGGCCTTTCCTCAGAACCTGCAGGCCGGGCTTTGCATTCCCAGTAAGCATTAGAATATTAATTTATCTTTAACTTTGTTTTGCAAAATGACTCTAACACCACATTTGATTTAGTGACCTCAGACTAATTCTGTTGGTATTAATGGTGTTGCAATGTTGATATTACTGAATAACTCAGCCTACAGACAGATTTATTGCCTGCCACGAGTTGTTTTTGGTACAGATTCCACTCTGCAGGCGACGATACTTTTCTCCAACATGGAAAAGGTTGTTTTTGAGGATGTGGCCGTGGCTCAGGGTCTATGAAACGGGACTCCTTTGTCTGTACTCCTGGCAGGCTTTGATTGTTTTGGCGTAGGCTGTATGCACATTCACCTTCCACTCTGGTGGCTTACTTGTCGAGGCTGAAACTATTCAGGGGCTTCAGGGGGAGGACAAGGGTGAAAGTTTCATTAATGGATCTGAGACTTGAGCTCCTGTCTTGGATGAGTGTATGTGATTTTTTTATCCTCAATGAATGTGTGCCCTCCTCTGGTCTGGCTGGTTATGTTGGTGTCGGCCAGGCTTTTGCTTTCACCAGGGGAAGGCAGACTGGGCCATCTGATACCCCCACTGTGCTTTGTGTGTCTCTGCTGAGGGGATGGAATTGCACCTCCAAGGTAGCAGTGGAGGTAACCTATGATTACTCGATTCGAAGCGCCCACCCCCCCAACATTCCCATGTGAATAAATGCCCCCTCTCCCCCCAACTCCTCTCCTCATGTTCCTTCACCTTCCTATAAATCACCTTGCTCTTTCCCTGCGAGGCCAGCCTCCTCTGCGAGAGACCCCCGGGCAGGCTCTCGTCTTTGGGGTCGTTTCTGATTTCAGAACTTGATGCCACAGCCCCGGGGCCCATTTCAATTATGTTCACAGCACTAATATATGTCACAGATGTCCGCTTAGAGAGCACACGAGCAAGCAAACAAACAAAGTCAACCACTGGCAGCCCTCAGTGCGGAGCGACGGTTGGCAGTGTAACAACATAAATGTTCCATTGTCGGAAAAATCTCTTTAATTTTCTGCTGCTTTCACACACTACAAGGATGATTAGAGATTGCCACCTATGTGCGTTTGTTTATTTAAATCGCCTCACGTTTTTGGTCTTTGACCTATAGAAAGCCTGAAGAATTAAGATGTATTTTAACATCTGGCGCAGGGACAACAAATGAAAATGAGCCTTTCAAACTCTGGAACCACACGGAAAAAGCACAGGGTCTGCCGGCAACTGTGGCCTCATGTTGTAGAGTGGGTCATAATGAATCGTAGGCTTGGTGGTTACCTTGTCTTGTCCACATGGCGAAGTGTCCTTGAGCAAGACACTAAACTCCAAATTGCTCCCAATGGCAGAGCAATTGGCCATCAGTGTGTAAGTGTGAACGAGGGACGATGTGCTACATGGACGTACTCCCTTCTCGTCTGGAGCTGATAACAGCAACACCATTTTCCTCATAATGTCTTACAAAATAGTTGGTTCCACTTTAGTGAACATTTCTTGCCTGAGTGCTTTGAACATAAAAAGCTCCCAAAGACTTATTCCCTTCACCTTTTGTTAATATAGTTTCTCTCTGAAACCTCAGGTAACACAAGGGGTATGCCCACAGGGTACACATTTCTACATCAAGTGTTCTGTTATACGGTTACTATCCACTGCCTTTTAAAATACATTTCTTACATGAAATTCAGGCCACGTCACCATAGAGGTTTCGTATCAAAAGGGATGTTCATCGTTTTTTAGGCCATATAGTACGATTCTGTGTTCCTCAGGGGTTGCAGATTATTGGAGACTGTAATAAACTCTGGTTCTCTGTCTCAGCGGGGGTTTGCTGTGGAGGACAGAAAGATAAGCAGGGCTGGAGACTCGCAGTCTGAGCACAACCAGGGGAGGGGGCAGGGGACGCAAAGACATTTTCAAGGACACACGTGTACAGATCCATAGTAACTTAATTCCTCTGAAGCTTCACTTCTCTTGCAGTGACAAGCACCTGCAGGGACGCTGATGACATTTTGGCAAATTTGTTGTGTGAAAGAGTGTGAAATGATCGTGGCTTCGGCATAATTTTGGGATGAAAGGTCTCTTTCTGTTCCCAGATGCGGTTTCAGCCATGCATTAAAAATAAGCCACTTATTGTGTATTGTGTCCCAACCAAAACATCACAGGATCCTCTTTGCTGACAAAAAGAAGACATTTGTCTGATGCCAGTGTCTGTATGGGTTCAGTCCACTGAGTGACGCCTGGGAATTTGCGCAGGGGCCATATTTTCACCGTGTCTAATGGCTGAAACTGCACAGTGGGCCGCACACACACATATATGGTTTGGGGATGACTTATATCTGTGGACAAACATCTGAACAATTGTTCAGTGCAGGACAGTTGTCATTCTTTTGGGCAGGGGGTATCTAATCAATTTTGGTAATGAATGACCAGTTGAAAGTTTTATTTTTTTGAATAGAATCATTAATCATTTATATCCCTCTGTTGATTTAATGATTTGTCCAAGAAGACAAAACAAAAACACAAAGAAGCACAAGGCATTTAACCTAAAAACTAAAGCAAGCACAATCCTTAAAACCAACAACAAATCACCACAATTTAGGGGAAAAAAAGCTATTGCCCACAACGTAACACAAGGGCAGCTGAAATAACAATGTCCTTTGAAGAATTCACTAGGAAGTTGTAACCCTGGTCCACAAAAAGCTTGAAATGTAGTACAAGTTCCATAACATGGCACTAGGGTCGGGAATCTCACGATTCAATTGGATTATGATTCAGAGGGCTGGGATGTGATTATAAAATGATATGCATCTTGATGCATCTTTTTTTTTCTATACAGAATTTAATTTTCAACACTGTGACTACTTGGTCATTTTTTACGCACTGTTTTAGTAATGATTCATAATTAATTAAATTCCAATATATTTATCAATAGAAACAAATGGAAGTGATGTGACATTTCAACTGGTTGGATACATTTGCCAGCATATATCTGTGCATTGCGAAGAACTTGCAGAAAAAGTAAAGTCTGCCTGTAGCAGCATACTTGTAGTACAAATAAATAATAGAGAATCTAAAACAGTTCAGCCATATTAGCACCCATATGGCTCTCATTAGATACACATTCAGACGCTAGCTGCCACCCATCTTTGGTAAAATGCACAGTTACGGTGACATAAGATTGTGTATCAAAGGATGTCCACACATCATATGTTAAAGCCATCCTACCTGCTTTCTATAGTGATCCCATGACTTTGGTTTTGGTCTCGTTGTAGAGTGTGGGGATCGGCGTGTCAATAAAATACCTTTGAGGCCAGACATTGTAGCACTGACGCAAATCCTTGGCAATAAAAGTTGCGATAGAGTTGTAGATAGAGTACTTCCTCTTTTCCAAGTGGGGTGGAAGGGCTTCCACACGCTAGTTTTTAATGCAGAGGGTGCAGGTGTGTCGGATTAACTGGTGACAGGGAGACAGATGTGTAAACTAACTAGGAAATAAACACTTTGCCTCTCTCTCATTCACGTATCTGTGTCTTTTGAAATTTTGACATAGAAACTGTTTGCTGGGACTTACTGTGCTGCCAGCAGAAACACATGGAAATATAAGCTGTTTTTATTATGAAACTATCATCTGTTTGGTGAGTGTGTGTGTCTACCACAGTCTGTACCGATGCCTTTCGAAGTAACAGTAAGCCATGTCGAGCTACGACACAATGTTGAGCTGCTAGTTTCTCCGTCACCAGTTAATTAAAAAAAAACGCCACATCGGTCGGATTTTTGTGGTGTGTCTCTGTTATGTGCTACACCAAAGACAGTATGGGTGCCTCACTTCCGAATTTCTGAGTTCTAATTGATGACTCTAAATTGCCTGTAGGTGTGAATGGTTGTCTGTCTTTGTTCGTCTCTATGTGCCCTGCGATAAACTGGCGTCCTGTCCAGGGTGGACCCCACCTCACGCCCGATGTTAGCTGGGATCGGCTCCAGCCCCCCGCTACCCCGACAGGGACAAACGGTTGAAGATGAATAAATTAAAATTAATTTTGCGTTATACAATACTTTATCAATACTTTAACATTTAGATAATCGATTTTTGACATTTGAATCGATTCGGAATCTTCCACGTCCGCATCCCGATGCATCTAAGAACTGATACCCCCCCCCCACCACCACCACTTCACAGCACCAGTATAAAATATGATCAATTCTCATCACAAATGAGGAAATACCATTATCAAATCCAAAGTTGGAAATATGGTAATATCCAACTGTATATTTTTCTTATCGTCAACAAATCGCATGAAATTATCAAAACCAACATACTGATTCTTTGCCTCTGTGCCATAAAGCTAATTTTTGTAAAAAACAAACAAACAAACAAGCAAATAAAAGCACATATCAACAACTGCCGCCCTGCCCTGGATGCCATGCTCCTCCATTACCATGAACACGACCACTGTAGTTTTTCTTGACTCCATTTCATGCATACTGTCGTCACCAGATAGATCCACTGGAGAACTGAATGTAATGCAATCTGCTGCTGAAAATAGTCCCTTCCCTGTTTGAATATTGTTCGTTAAAAACTAAAGCACCCAGCTGCCTATAGGATATAAATAAGAACCAAGACAGACAGGCTTCTTCTTCTGAAGAACTGGACCAAGCCCCATCCACTATAGTGCGTGCGTGTGTGTGTGCGTGTGTGTGTGTGTTTATCTTTATTTATTTATATATATTATACTATTTATCTCACACACACTCACACACACACACACACACACTTGCTTTCTTTCTTTCCATTAGTATTTGGCATGTCTTTCTCAATGAAAATGTACATTTTGAGTATTAAACACTTACTGCCTGGCTTTAAAACATTTGCAAATTGCCCCTTCCTCCTTCAGCTTCCATTTAAACAGTTATAATCATGGCAAAAAAAAGCATCCTAAAAAAACCTGTCAGACCACTCCTGCATCATAGATAACCAACTCCTCCTATGTTTATCCAGAAGTTTTGAACAATTTGCAAAGAAAATTGCAAAATATGTCTCATGTTGGAGCTTTTGTGTCACGAGGAGGTGACAGCATGGCAAGTGACATTTGTTCTGGGTCACTACTGGAATCCATTGTAACTGCTGTAATTCCAAGCTGACTACAGAAGTATTTGATGCTCAGAGCTACATAACCCTTTCAGTCCTCCTTTTTTTTCTTAGATATTAGTTTTTGTTTTTTGCAACACAGCTGCCTATTGTTCTTTTCCTATTTACCTTATTATATCTTTGCTCCTGTCATACTCAGCCCCTTAAACTCTTTACAGGATGCGTATGGTCACCATCTTTAACGGTCCTGCTCAACCTCTCTGTTCACCAGTGGTGGTCCTGCTGATGGGGGGCCTGCAGCTGACTCATAGCTCACCTCCAAAGGGTGCCTGAATAAAGGCTCTTCACCTCCCTCAATGTGCCTGTATGCAAAAAACAGCCTGTTCAGCCATATGTTCAGGAACACACACACACACACACACACACACACACACACACACACACACACACACACACACACCCACAGCTTCCATCTCAAGCTTCAGATAAGATGAGTGATATGATTTGACTGAGACCCCCCACACACCTAAGTCGGCACACTGCCCAAACACACTTGTGAGTGGTAAATCATGTAACAACGTTAACAAGTCCTGTCTTTGCTTTTACAGTGTGGGCAACCTGTTGGACTGAAGGTAGAGCTTAAAGGCCTCTTATACGTATATGTAGTGAAAAATAAGTTAATCCTCTAGTTACTCTTTTTCTAAATCTCATGTTTAGCTGCTATTCATGTATCATCTGATGTCGGTGTGTGTTGCACAGCTCTGAGGAGAAACAGCTGAATGGACTTGGGTGACTTTCTGATCACACTGCGTACAGTATGAACACATGGTGTATCAGTGTCGCCTTCGCCTCCCTGAGACTCTACAACTGCGGGGGGAGCACCTGTTGCGTATCTGATGTCCCCAGTAGCTGCTGCAACCAGTAGGAGGCATGCTGCAGCACCTATGGAAATAACAACACGTCCAAAGAAATCTCGGACATACCCACTTAAACCCGATGTGACGCGAACATCCAAAGACTACAGTTTTTGACAATTTTTTTGGCAAAGATAAAAGTGTAAGAGCGTGCTGAGAGCTTTTGGTTTTGTTTTTTTCCTTCTTTCTTTATTGATGAATATATTGATAATATATTTATTGTTGTTTATTCTATACAATACTAGAAAATAGTCAAAGTGCCAAAGGTGACGCGATGTGATAGCTTGTTATGTCCGATCAACATTCCTAAGGCAAAGGTAATAAAAAGATAAAACGGAATACATTTGCAAGCACTGTCGCCTCACAACCAGAGGGTTCCTGGTTTGAATCCCGGCTGGGGCCCCTCTGTGTGGAGTTTGCATGTTCTCCCTGTGTCTGCGTGGCTTCCTACCACAGGCTTCTTCCCACAGTCCAAAGACATGCACGTGTTAGGTTAATTGGTGACTCTAAATTGCCCGTAGGTGTGAGTGTGAATGGTTGTCTGTCTCTTTGTGTCTCTACATGCCCTGCGATAGACTGGCGTCCTGTCCAGGGTGTACCCCGCCTTACCCCCAATGTCAGCTGGGATCGGCTACAGTTAGGTTTAAGTTCCCAAATTTAAATGAGCATGAAACTGAACACAATTAAGATCTTTATGAAACGGTATCAAGATCCTATGCATAAAATTAGCCTAATGCTTGCATAAAATAACTTATTTCCAAAATAGTCCCAAATTCCAGATAACAGAGACTGCTGTGCCACTGGTACAGTATACTTTAATGGAAATTAGGCGATACCGCACCATAGGTTGCTAACAGTTAGCAGAAAACTGAGGTGTACAATCTTCACACTTTTACTCTCACGGTCATTATCTCCAAGTGTAGCTCATGTACACACTCACACTCGCACACACACAAACACAGAGGCAGCTGAGATTTCCTGGGGGCTCGTATGATCTCAGAGTGCCTTTGCCCTTCTAGAGTGACATCTCTCACTTTTGTCCCCTCGATACTGACGCGCGGTGATGTCACCTGAAAGTGGGAGAGCTGAAACCTGACTCTTGACACTCACAAACACACACACTCACACACAATGCTCTAGTGTGAGTGTGCGCCTGCCTCACAGCTAGTCGTTGATGTAGTTGAAGTACCTGTGTAATTCACACTTCATCGAGAGGAAAATGTTTGTCCCACATCTTCCGTATGCCTTCATGCTTATGTTTCTTCTTAACATACCCCCCCCCCCCCAACTCTTTCTTCCTCACCATTTTCTTTCAATGGACCCTTACCCTACAAGCCTTAACTCAGCCTGTGATGATGGCAATGGAGGTGGTAGTTGTGAAGGTGGTGAGGGTCTTTATTATACAAACAGTAAAGGGCTTTGGAGGCCCCCTTTGAGGCGTGGAGCTGGAATGGGGACGCGAATGAAAGCGCTGCACTCCCTAATGAACTCGAGTGGCCCATAGAAGCGAGGCCTTTTCACAGAAGCCAAGGAGGACAAAGTGTCAAAACAAGCCCAGCCCCTCTTCGTTCACAGGGGCTAAACGCCGCCTTTTGACTCTGTGGAGTGTGGGCATCTGAAGGGGAGGCCATGAGGAGAAAAGAGGGGGAGGCAGAATGCACTTGTTAAAACAATGGCCTCTTAAATCAAGCACCCCTCCTTGCCTCTCTTCTTCTCCTTAGCTACTCTGTTCCCGCCTCCCTAACCCCCTCCTTGTGTCGCCTCAACTTCCAATTAGACCTACTCTTGCACAAGCAGTTGAAAGCCCCATATATCGCAGGGGCCTCAAAGGAGAGTCTTTGGAGTTGCGTCTCTGTAGCAGTGTTGCTCTATGAAAGGCCTTAGTATTCAGAGGAGAGCCCTGTTTGGGCTCCTAAAAGCACTCAATCTGCCACTGGGGACTTGTGTACCATCATGTCCCCTCCATTCGCCACCTCTACACTCCGTCCTTCCCTCTTTCTGAACCACTCCACCCCCTCCATTCCTTGTCTCTCCTTTTCCGTCCAACCCTCAGCAAAAAAAACAACTCTTTATTCTGTTTGTGACCCCTCCGTTGCTCCTCCATGCTTGGCTGCTTGAGGGGCCCGGGCAGGAGCCATGCGCGGCCCGGGATCCCGAGCGCTTGCTGCCTCCCTCTCCTTAGTTGTTTAGCCATGGATGAAAAGTAGAGACAAATATGTCTGTGGTTCGAAGTCCATCCGTGCAATTACAGTGACTGATTAAAGAGTTGGCCTACGCAGGCAGCTGGCAGCTATGTATAATACTACAACTCCCACTCAGTGTTTCATAACAGCACCTTCAGAATAGAACTGAGCTCAGCAGCGCCTGATAAGGGCCCATGGCTGGCTGACTTCACTGTTTACGGTGCAGTGATCGAGAGTTGGTGCCATAAAAGGGGCCACGATTGTTTTATGGCCAGAGTTTGTAATAAGTAGAGCACACAGTGTTGTTAATATATTCCTTTGCATTAAATGGAAGTAAAAACTGCAAGGGGGAAAGAACAATTGGGGGATCGATGACCAGACTAGGGCTGCAGTAGTCAATCAAACTAGCGATTGCTTGATTTTTTCCCATTTTATAACATTTTATGGTTGGATTGTAATTTTATATGCTTAAATGAATAATCGATTCTTGAAAAAAAAAGAATCAGTATATTAATCAATAGCAAGGTAATCACCATTTGTTACCTTAGACTGGCCAGAATGTTGTAAGCGTCTTTGTTTCATCATGCCTGTCTTTTCTCTGAAACGTACATCTCTCCTCTCTCACCAAACAGCCACATCGGTCTCGCAGCACTTGAGCTCTTTGTAAAAACAAAAGCGTCATTGTTTGATGTTGTTTATCTGCGAGGTTGTAGTCAGATGTTTGAGTTGCTTTGGACTTCCCCGTCATCAACACAAATGATCTTAAATGCAGGGCTGTGATTACAGCAAAGAGGCAATTTGAAATGTAAACGTAAGCAGTGTTTGCAAGATTGAGACTCTTTTGAACTTACGATCTTCTCAAATACCTGCTGGACTTACTTCAAAAAGTTTGACACAGGTCAGGCTGATGTGCGTTGGGAAGACATAGCCTGTTATCGCCAGACTCATTTGCAAGTGTGTATTAGTCTGGAACCTCTTATTTCATTTTCCATTTCAAAGGGGCATTTCCAATGGTGCAGACCAAAATAGCCTCTGGACTCAATTAGAAAGACCTACAACCGATTAAACCAACGAAACATGTGCTGCAACCAATCACTGCTATGAAACCATGTAGGGCTGAGCAATACATAAGGCTGCTCGGTCACAAATCTTCTCAAATTACAGCTCAACAGTACACTAAAATGTCTTTGTGAAAACAGTTTAGGCAGGAAATAGGCAATGTAGTAACGGGATCTTGATTCTTGTTTAATCAGCACTGCCTAGTTTGACCATTTGATTTGAGTTTTGTGAGCCTGATGAGTTGGGCTGGAGGCAGTATGCCAGTTTCGTTCGCTAACTACATCCAAGCATGACGCTCCTGTCAGTCATTGTATTTTAAACCCGCCCCAAATAAGATGAACGGTTGTGATTGGCCGGTCAGATCTCAAGTTGCTAGAAAGCAAGTTTTAATGGGAGCCGGGCCAGACTTATGTGCCAGAGCAAATTAAACATGAGCTCGGCATATTGGTCTAGGTCCCAAGCTAGGAAAGAGAACCCTTGGTTGCAGAATTGGTTTATTAGATTTTGTGTTCAGCTTATTTAAGTGAGAGCATTTTTAAATGGTTAAAAAAAATGATCAAGAAGCAGATTTCCTGGAAGGATTTAAAGAGGAGGAATAATGAGTGGTACGTTGTTCCAGTCACTTTGCCTGAGGATTGTAGTAGCCACTCCCTGGGGACATAATCAGTTTTTATGCCTTGAGGCAAAACCAGAGGATGATAATGATTATAATAATAACAACAACAACAAGATGACTCTCCACCAGAACCAGGGGAACCATCTGTCTGGACTGAAGTGAACTCAAGCGGGCCGCAACACAATACTCAGCAGAGAGTCGACACTAATTGGGTCAGCATGATTTTCCACTTTTGTTGCTAGGTGGTTGATCTATGGGGCTTCTATTCTGAGAAGCGCCTATTTAAGTTATTGTATCGGCCATCAAGAGACAAATCCATCTAAGTTGGACAAAGTCCATCGTCACACGCCGTCCTCATTTTTATATAGCCCACATTTATTTTAGAGAGCTTGCTCCAAATCACAGTCGTGGTCCAAAATGGGTTCCCTCAAAGGCTTGCTCCACTTCTTTTGTTTGATTTTGTATATAAATGGCATTTAACTGGGAGGCCTTGGCCTTGAGTGTCCGCTTCCTATCGTTCCATCACAGATGGCAGGGACACCACAAGCTCATAGGCAAGGGGCTCTGTGGTTTTCCTAAAGCGTATCCGTACAGTATGGCTACGTTTTTGTCTGTAAATAAAGGAGAGAAGATCGAGTTTACGAGTAAAGGTTTGACCTGAGTAGAGGTCATATGGAACATGTCAGATACTTCACTTTAGCGGCAACAAAAACATGCCTGTCTTGTAAAAGAACTTTTGATTTATGCTGTTTTTCCCCACTTGCTCAGAATGGACAGAAATCATGAGCATCAGGCAGCTCAAAAGCTCTCGCAGAGCTTTGCTTTGATGGCAGATGCTGAGTGTGTTAATTGCACCTAATGTATGAGGTGATTGGGGATAAAGCAGGCAGGGATGTTTTTGTCTAAACCTATATGACACAGGGCACAGTTAAATCAGAGCCAGGCCCGTACGCTGGAGCAGCATGCTGTGGTTGGACTGGGATATTGAAAAGTTCTGGTCAGTGTCCAAACTGGCCTGTTAATTTTCACAGTTTCATTATCCTTGGTAATTTGATGGCTTCCGTTTCATTCATATACAGTATTAGTGAGAGCCGAACTGTCAGCAGCAGTAGAAATGAACAGCTGATTCTCCAGCTGCAGCCCCTTTTGTAAAGTGTTTTAAACATTTGGTGTAAATCTAATCATCCAAATTGATATGCAGAAACCACACAAAGGACTACATAAATGATATACAATTTCATTTATGCATCCAACCAGGAAATGAGATTATCTTTGGACAGGAAAACAATCATGTGAGACCTCTATTTTCAAACGTGAGTTAGAGTTGCCAGGAAATTGATTGATGCAGAGCAAGCAAGGCATCTGTCAATGTTGATGGACGGTGATAATATTTGAGTGATGTGTGTGACAATGTATGTTTTGGTGAGAGAAACTCAGATGTCAGGGGGCATACTAAAAAAGTATTTGCTGCTGCTAATTAAACCAGACAATGTCAAATATAGGCCCAGTTTGTATATATAATGATATAATATATTGAGATGTTTATTAGGGCAAAGCCTAATGTGACATGTTGCCATCTCAGGATTTGACCTCCTCTCATCGGCCTGAATGTTAGAAAGGTAATTGCCTGTTAAGATGGCCAGTGGTGTGTAAGGTTGAACCTACAGTTCTAAGCACTTGCTTTACACAGCAACCCTCATGTATGTACTATACTGCACATAGACAGCAGTTAGGCCACACTTACAAATACCTCCTGACAACGTCAGTCGGAGGCCTCTTAGACTACCTGTCTTCCTGCAGGCTACTTTAGATGCTCGATTGATTGCTGTAACCTTGACAGCCACTAGGGAGTTAGAGACACACTTTAGAGCAGTGTTCATAAAACACAGTCGCTTCTGAAATTGCTCATTTGATAGGGATGCTGTGTGGGCTCTTGCTCACTTAAGAGAGCAGTGCATGAGGCTCTGAAATCATATTTCAGGGTTTTTTACGCTTCCCCTTGCCTTCCCACTCAGCGGCAGCGATTCATTTTATGTCCATGTTTAAGGTCATGGTTAGGCTCAGAAGTGGCTGGCTTTTTGGATTTTATACCAGCTCAATGAATGTGTTGTTGGAGAGAACTGGTCTGCTCGCTATTAATCTGGTTGAAGCGGTACTGTACATCAAGTGGAGAGATGAGTCTTGAGGTCACGATTTGTGGCCATGAAATATCGGAGGTGTCTCCTTCCTTTACACAGACATTCATGGTAAATCCTTGACAGGTGCTGCAGCTTAGTGTTAGCCTCTTCAATGCTTCATGCATTTGGCTATGTTGTGTATGTTTTCATGTTTTGGGTGTATATATGTATGCGTATGTATGTGAGACAGGTGTCTGGGTGCAGTCAAGTTACCCAGCAGTTGGAGCAGAGGGCTGAAATAAAAAGGTTCAGCTGGCGCCTGGCGCCCATAGTCCTCTGCTCAGATATGTGCCGCTGGCAGTAAGCCACCAAAACACACACCAGCCAGGAACTGTTCAACTTACCCTGTTGATTGTAACAAATACACACATGTAGTTCCAAACAATTACACATACACATCTTCCTCTGCTGAGTTTCTTCCTCTCTGCTGCCACCGCTGAAGCTGGCACCCCAGGCTCTGCTGTCACCCTCGGGGGTTCAGGTAGACACCATCATCAGGCTGAGTGGTGCCAGCCCGTTTTATAATTGGATTTAGTGTTGGCACTCCTCTTCTGTTCCCCCCTCAGCCGGATAGCATTGATTTATGAGGGAGGTCTGGGAGACTGTATGTGACCGACGCCAACAAGCATAGCGCTGCACTGAAGGCTTTGTTCCTGCTGTTAGCTTCCCGTCTAACATTGAGCCGAGTGGTGCTGTGAATCTGGAAATAAACTTTCAATTACTACTAATTTAGATTTGTGTGTGTGATATCACTTTATTACTTCTCCTTATCTGATAAGCTGATTAAAAGTCAATAGCATTTGGACTGCTGGTACCATTTTTTGGCTAGGAGAACTGGAGTGGGAATTGTTGGACGATTCTGTTTTCGTACCTTGCGTGTTGGTCTCATCAGTACAGCTAAGTGCAACTGATAGGATCTTAATTCTTTCAAGCCTGCTTATCAAATCAGATTTGAGATTTGATTTATGTATGGTAAGCTTTCAACAACTTTAAAGATACAAAAGTTTAACTGAAACTCAAAGACTGACATACAAATTCTCAATGCATTGTAATGAAATACACATTTTCTATTCAGCTAAATTGCTAACTGAATGTTCCTTGCTTAAAAAAAGAGAGAGAACCTTCAATAATTGACATAATAATAATAGACGTTAAGCTCAAAAATGCCAGGTATTTTAACCAACTTGGAAACAGGCCCGAAGTGGAATCATCTTTTTCCGAACTCTAACCCTTGTCACCATCCCAGTGTCTAGTTGAAGACTGGATGTCACAGATGCTCTAACTTGCCCTGCAGTTACTGTAAATTCCCCCACCCCCACTCTCCTCCGATTCTTTCTCAAGTGTAGGGTGTCAGCACCCTGATCCCTCCTCCTCTTTCTGCCTCGGGGGTTTTGGGTGACGGCTATTCTTGGTGGAGGAGTGCGCTCATTCACTACCGCACACCCTCACCCCTTCCCCCCCAAAACCCTTTCCCCACATCAAATGACCTATTGCCTTTCACAGAAGGGCGCAGAGGTAACGTGCCTCCAGGACTCACAAACACTGATCGTGTGGCCGCTTAAGCAACATAGAAGCAGCCCTGGAATGCATACAAATACTCCCATTACCCTTGAACTGCCTCTGACCTCGGTTTTGGGTTCAGGAAAGGAGTGACGGTCAGGATAATGGGTGGATGTCATACCTGTCATCCACCTTCTGGAGCAGTTTCTCTGTAGAGTGACTGGAGTGTGAAATGTTCTTCATCTGGTCCGGAGTGGAATGGAGTCAATTCTTTTATATCAGTTTGCTTCACAGCTGTTAGTCCAACACAAAAACATCTGAAAGTGTATCCAAATGGGACCTGCTGCAATTAGGGAGGACATTTAGGGAATTAAGAGGCAAGATGTGGCCTTTGGGTCACACTTGATAGGCATGTTAAATATCCTGGACTGGTGTCAGTCTATGTACTGATGTGTACATAGACTGTATTTTTTAATTCACATAATTAGCTTTCACATACTATATGGCATATTAAAATGTAAGTCTCTAAAAAGTCCCTAGATATATTCCTATTAGCAGGTCAAATGACAGTATACCCATAAAGTGTACTGTTTCCATTGGCATTTACACTGATGATCCCTCAAAGATGTCAGCCCTGAAAGGAATACTGAGCCGCTGCCAGTTGTGAGTCACATGATTGGTGGAAAGCTTTGAGATAACACCGAGACAATGTCCAGGGAACATCAAGTGCTGACCGCGTGTTCCTCATCAGTCAGAAGGCTCAGAGCTGGCTGTTCTGCAACAGAGCCACTATTCTCTGCAGCAACAGACTGGCCAACTCAGTCACTCCTAGACACCGAGCTGACACAGCTCAAAGACAAACACATGATGCACTTCCGGACAATCCTAATTAACTCAGAACCACTAACACCATCACACAAAGGGCATGAACTCAGTTCAAGTTTTGAATTGTATACTTGTTCATCTTGAAATGAATGAAGAGACAATGTTGACTGGCAGATTCAAGTCTCTGCAAGATGAGTTTTTCCTGCTCCAGGCACGTTTTAAAGTACATAAAGAATTATGTTCTATGATATGTTTTTTAACATGGTTTTCCCACATAGAAAGTAAAATATCTCAGAGTTTCTGAGAAATTCTGATTCCGGCCTCGTACCACCCACCACTGTCGCTTGTGCTGGGGTTGAGACTCTGCGGTGATTACATTCTAGCTTCTGCCTTAAGTTGACTTGTGAAAGAGCAGCCACATCAAGATTGCTAGACATATCTGAAAGATTCAGCCTACAGAGAGAATAGGATACAGCGTATAGGCCTACATGTTTAAGCCGGGTTTAGACAGGAGGCAGCGGAGCCCTTTGGGCAGACGGTCGTCTCCTGGAGCCTTAGAGGACAACGATTAGTGATGTGTACTTAATGAATTGAATCTGCCTAGAAAGTTGTAAAACACACAAAATACTATGAATATGAGATGTTGTTGTAAGTTACCCTGTTGGCTCTTGGGTAGAGTTAAAGGAAACGTATGCGGTGCAATGTATTTGCACCTTCTGAAACACTACTGCCATCATACAACTTTATGTTCAGCTGCTTATTCTTTGGCAAAGTGTTTTAGTGCTTCATCTACTAGTTAAGTTTATGGTTTTCTCAATTAGCTGGAAGCACTTTTGAAAACACCCACAGAAGAGGCCTGAACATGTTACATTCAGAAATGCTTTTCATGTCTTCTCAGAGAGAACAATGGTACTAGTTATACGATGGAAGCATGACCTAAACTTTATAAAAAACTCATAATCCCACCCCGTATTCAAAAAGCATGTCATGTTGTGTTGCTATCTGGTCTATTTAAAGTGGTTGAACAGTATAGAATGAGGCCAAATAGATGGACATGGAAACGTGTTCCAACTGTAGAGAAGCTGCACTTTTCAGCCCCATCACACATGCCAACACTTTTTTTATTATTCTCAAAACTTAAGTGTTTTGAGTGCCCTAGTCTGCCCTTTTATGCTATTTATTTTTAGAAAGATGGGCTGAAAACCACACTACAGGAAGGTGGCTTGCATCAGCAAGAATAACAAAGATCAGTGATGAGAGTAAAAATTGTTGCCTGTTACTAAGGTTTAGTTGGCTTATTTCCACATTAAGAATATTGCATCATTGAATATGCTTCACATTCTGTATTGCTTTGCTTTTTTGTCAAGACAAATATTTTGCCTATAATATACTGCGCCTGTTAAAAGCAGCAGCTCAGGATCTCTGTGCCAGCGCTGAGTCATGGACGACTTAATGGTGTTGTGCCCTGTTTACTGTGTTTACAATGTCCTTGCAGATATTTCCATTCCCTTGGGAGAGAGAAGCACTTCTTATCTGTAAAGCCATGGCACTAGGAAGGGAGAGAGAGAGAGAGAGAGATGCAGGCAGTGGTAGGAGAGGGGGAGAACATCAAAAGCCAGAGATGCTAAATATACTCATCCCATTTTTGGCTCCTCATGTGCATCTATATCTCACTGTGCGGGCTTCGCGAGGAAGCTAAACCTTCAATATTTCGATTCACTCTGCTGAGAGGTCCTCGACAGCGACGTTAGATGCCTTTGGCATAGGAATAGGAATGATTTATAATTCAGTGTAGGATTCAACCCACCGATAGCAACACTATGACACAAGCTTAATACAAAACTTTGGCAGTAAAATCAACAATTCAAACCATTCCCAGCCTTTACCATAAGGCTATTATTACTGAAAAAGATACAATAATACTGAAGCTTTCTTCAACTTTCTCTGTTGTCTCCACTATGACTGACACAGAAATTTCTGCTATTCGAGCTGTCTAGCTCACCAATCAAAGATCTTACAGTTTCCACATGGTTTCGGCCCGGCATGCAGCTTTTGAGGAGGGACACTTCTTCATTTCTACGAGTCCACAGAGAGCTTTGAATGCTAAGTGTAATCGGCTCCGTTGCTACACCATCATCCTCTAACTCACAGATACAACTTTACGGCTGCATCTCAGCGATAACCAGACTGCTGGCTGCTGTGGAGAGACAATGAACATCAAACCCCAACAGGGATAAGTAAAATAAAAGGTGAAAGAAGGGGAGGAGTAATCTTGCCTCACCCATGACTCTAAACACTTATTCACTCACTCTGTCTCTTTCTTTTCTTTCCCTGACTCCTGCTCAGCCACTTCATTACTTCCTTATCCATCACACACACTCATCTATGTATCACACTGTTTACTTTGCCAAAGGCTTATCTGAGCTATTGCCAAACACCAGTGCTTTGTGTATAACCCTTGCAGGGACATTGGGGCAGCGCCATTGATAGAGTAGTATGAATGTTATCTGCCATGCTGGACTTTGGATTAAATGCGGCTCCGATTTTAGGTGCAGTTTGAAGAAGACTGGAGGTTTGCCAGGCTCTTTCTTCCTCAGTCATGTCTAGCTGTCTGCTCCTTGATGCAACCTTGACTGCACCTGAGATCACTGCACAAACTCACGTCAAGTTCCAGATCTGCTCCAAGCCATGACCAGCACGCCAAACTGCCATGTCCAGACAAGAGCTTCTGTCTCCAGTCTGGCCTCACGTCATGGCCTCTGTGGCTGGATGCTGAGCCTTGGAGCTGGGAAGACTGATAGCAGAGGTCTAGGGGTTGGAAAACACTTTGCTAATGATAGCTGAGGATCAAGACCTTGATATGCATCCAACATGCATTGTTCAAATTTGGACATTTGATAAAACAAAATTATCATATACATGTTTCACAGCAGCGCCTCATCCAATTTGGCTCTTGTTTTTACTTGTTGGAAAACTAAAGAGTGCCCTTGGCAGTTTGTTCCTTTGTTGTTTGTGAGAGAGGCCAGCTGTTTATAGACTTTCTCTGCCTCTGCCTGTAGTCCTGTCAGGCCTTTTTCCCTCAGCTGTGAAGGCCCAGTGTGCTGCTTGCTGTGGGGCTCTCAGATCTTTAGAGCTTAACCTCTCCAAAATGCTGGGCTGGACTTGGACACAGTTGTGGTCATTGTGCTGGTAGTTAATGATTCTGCCCCTCCATTTTCACCCTCAGTCTCCTTCAGTTCCGCTGCCTCCTTTATAGAGTTAGGAAATGGCTGCCCCGAATGGACATAACTTCCAGGTCAGTAGACTTGGGGTGAAGGGTCATGGTTGGGTCGAGGCTGCCATAAATTGGATGACTGGGCACCTTTCTGTGTTGATTGATGAATTTTTGAAACCTTTTCATGGTCAGCTCACACAAAAACACATGTGCAGATGTGCATGGCACGTGCGTGAAAATATATAAATGTGGGGTTGTTAACACGCAGACATGAGAGAACATGTGCACCCAGCTCTCCACTTTTTTTTACTGATCTCTTTCATGGTTGTCTCTCCTCTACTATCATCTGCTCTCTTCCACCTACTTTAGCTTTCCTCTTGCTCACTTTTTTCTTCACTCGCTCTCCTCATCGCTAAGCAACAATGACAGCCATGACAGATCTGCACTTTGGCTCACACGGTGTCACGTTTGACTTTAGCCAACCCCCTCCCACATAAACACACACAAATGCTATACAACCAAACTGTTGGTTTGCAGTTTATGATACTGAACCCCACCCCCCTTAAAAATGGCTCCCTGGTCAGAACCCCCTTGCTGAGGTGACAAGAGGGAAGCGTCCAGCTGGACAGAGCTGTTGTGTTCCTCTCCTGAGGGCTTTGATCCCTTGCCCTTCATCCTCCAAATCAGATGCTGCCCTGCCAGCCTGGAGAGGGGGCTGAATCACTCCTTGATTTAGCACTGTTCCCCTGCCCATGGGACGGAGGCCCGAGTGCTTGCGATGCATACTTGTGCGAGGTTCTGCGACAGCTGGGATAAGGTGGAGGCACTTTTTCTAGATTGGCCGCCCCCTGCATCCCAGTCTTAACTTCCCCCTAGCTTGCACTCGCTCTTGGCTCCCCTTAGCTCCACAGCGCAGACTCATTGTCCCTAAGCTCCTGCTTGTCCCTGGGGAGCAGAGGGAGAAGGCTGAGGCTCCCTTACTCTCCCCTCCCTTGGTACCCCCTGATCCTGGCCCCATTTTTTAAGGCTTTAAGACTGACCTGTCAGCCGCTCTCTCTTCCCCAGAGTCAATGCGACCCAGCCCCCTCAAAGACCCATCCACATTGGCCTTCTGTTTGAACAGCCCCACCAAAAGACCCCTTGTGCTGCCCTTTGTGTGCTCATAAATAAGATCAGAGTTAAAGTCCCTGTGCTCTTGTGTCCAGAGACGGGCCCTGTGGGCCAGGAGGACTAATGCCGCTAGGCAGGCCTATCGATCATGAAGCTCCTCCCAGAACGTTGACCAGTTCTGCAAATGCCCTGATGCCTAGCTTGCTACATGGAGCTTACACATGCACACAATTGTAGCAGGTTGCTCCAACACATGTTCACTAAAGTCAGGTGTTATGACAGTATATACTGAGAGACGACAGAAATCTCTGTGTCTTTTTTCTACACCATTTATACAAAGGTAGCTCTGAATGGTAATATTAGATTTGGACATTGTGATGATTTTTTTTTTTTTTCTAATAAGTGCAATTTTTCTGGTTTTTAATTTAATGGACTAGAAATCTAGAAGTCAACGTTCTCATTAGATTTTTGATCTATAAACAATTTATTTTCTAAAAAAAAAAAAAGCCATAATCTACAGAAGATTTACCATATCAAGGATACATATTGAAATATGAAATTGCTTTTACGCACATAGAGGATTTTAACCAGATAACCCACTAACATTATATATATGTAAAACAGGTTGCACAGACTGCAACAGTGAGATACTCTGGCCAGACCATCAAACCCATCCAATCTCAGTGTATCCCTGCAGCCTCTGCCCCGTCCAGGAAGCTGTCCTGGCAGTCTAAATCAGCCCAGATTTATAGCAGGGCTTGGCTGGAGCAGAGCTCTGCTTAAACAATCGTCTGTCTTGTAACTTAAGAGGCAAATAAAAAAGAGGTAGTCTCCTTTGCCTGGCGTCTGGATGAGACATCCCAGAGTTGGGGGCCACCACATGTAGGATGAGAAAAAACACAGCCAGTGCTGTAAAACTCTTGACGACAGACTGAGGAACAAGGAAGGAATAAGTGAGCAAGAGCCAGAGAAGGAGAACTTGAAGAATGTATAGAATAACAAATAGTGTGAGGTTAAAGGTCCAATGGATGCAAGCCAACCGAAAGAGTGGAAAGGCCAGTGTGCCGCAAAGAGAGGAAGGAAGCAGGTTATCAAGGCAAGTCATTTTGAGTAGATTAGGTGAGGAGAAGCTGAGCTTTAGCAACAAACCGGATTACACAATATCACTGGCAGCTCAGTAAACTGTGCTTAAAATTGCCTGAGCTCTAGAGAGGGAGAGAAGCTTATAGTTAGTTGAAGAACATGATAAGTCTCTGGATATTTCCCCGGGGGCTTGATGATAAAGTCAAGAAAGATTTATGATACAGTCTCGTTCGATGTGTTCTAGCTGTTTATTTCCCACTCTGTCCTCAACGTATGGACTCCTTAAAGGTCACACATTCTTTAGGTTTGTAGTGAGGGATCACACACGTGAAGTCAGACTTGCACATGTTGTACACAGAGAGAGACAATTGTCCGGTATGATGTCAGGAAATATCGAATGTCCTAGGGTGAGAGGCTGTTTGCCCCGGGTCCAAATCCCTCTGTCATGACGATTACATGCGTGTCCATGCGTCTGGAGCCATGGCCCACCTGTTCTCATTCCTTCACCATCAAAAGCAGACAGGGAGCCTGGCCGGGGGTAAATGGGGAGGTCACCCCTGTTTCGGGGTTTTACAGTCTTGCAGCCTTATGAACTTACACAGAAGCAAATGTGGGGTTCAGCAACGGCCCCAACAGATGGAAGAATGTTAGAACTTGTTACAAAGTCAACAAAACCAAGGCCAGATGTAATTAAATGACAGGTAATAGATTTTAGACACATAACAAAGAAATATGAAGTTCCTTCGCATTGTAGTTACAATATCAGATCTTGGATAAAAGTCAATCAGAAAATGAAATACAAATTTTGTAGATTATAGATTATAGATTAGATTATAAAGAGGATTCAGATGTGTTTAAAGCTTTAGGCAGTACAATACCAGTTGAAATGAGATAAAGTACTAGAAGGTATCATATATATATAATGGCTTTAAGGCAGGGAATTCCACAGCCAAGGAGCCCTGACAGAAAAGTTTGGATACTCTTGGATCTGAGCTAGATGTAAGAAAAAAAACAGGCATCACACTAGACACAGCTATGTAAGGCTCTATTTGTGAGGAATGGTATCTTAAAATATTTTATGATTCTCAACAATCAATGTAGTGAGGCGAGGGAGGTTGAAGCGGGAGATTGTTCATGGTTAAAGCCAGTATACAGGGAGTTGCTTTAATCAAGTGGAGAGGGGACAAAGGTTTGGGGATGTTTTCAAAGTAAGCCCAGAAAAGACTGATTGTTTAATCATATCTAAAGGCAAAATCGTTTATACTTGTTCTTTATGGCCACACTTGAGGGTGTGTGAACACACTGGTTGTACAGCAGTTGTTCACATGAAAAATAACAGATGGAGTCGTGTGAAAAATGAAAGAAAAACCTGAGAGAGACGTTAAAATGAAACATACTTTCTTAATTCTGCTCATCTGGCTAATCACTGCATAAAGTATGCAGGCTTGGCAGAAAGTTGTAAGAATTGTTTGTTACAGCTCCCAGAAAAAAGTGTTCACCCTGTGTTTTTAGATGCTGTTTAACAATCCGACAAATACTTTTAAGATACTGATGCCTCAAGGGGCTCACGGGTCAACTCTATTTGATCTACTACAAGTATTTGTGTCAGATACTGAACCTGATATCAATATCAAAATAGTTTGCCTGCAAGTGGAAAGTGGCTCTGCTTTCACCCTCTGTCTTTTTGCGCAACTCAGAGAGATATTTGGGTCTCGTAATCTTTATAGAGGGAAACTGCTTTTACCCTGACAGAGAGCCTTTAAGAGTGGAGGAGTCAGTCTTTTTCTGTATGTGTGTGTGGGGAGGAAGTCTTTTGGAAAATGCTCTTTTAACAAGTGTGAATAGAGTCATCTCTAGCTGCTTCTGTGTTTCATGTGAGACTCCACCATTTTTCCTCTTTGCCTCTAATCAATCACAGAGACCCTCTCCATGCCTGCCCTCACTGTTTTTTCTTCCTTCTCTCTTTTTTGTGGGATAAGGGTCCCTTTTTTTCTCCCTCTTATGAAGTGAGAGGAGGAAGGTGGTGGTGTTGGTGTTGATGGGGGGTGTTTGAGTCAGAGAAAGAAAGAAAGAGAGAGAGCGAAATACAGAGAGAAAAGAGTGCATAAAAACGAGAAAGAGTTGCTCCAGTGTTTCGCTAACATGTTTAACTGTGGTCCAGGCTGCCCGGGGGCTTTTGTGTTGGACCCACAGATCCCTACTGGGCATTGTGGTAGCAGCTCAGTGCCGCAGGAGATTGTGGGAAAATGCAGTGAACCAGTCACAGGGATCAACAAATTAAATGCAATGAGGAACTAAGTTTGGGTGATATGTTAACATGTTCCAGCCCAGCAACAGGCGACTGCTGATATATTTGCTGATATAAGTGTGTGTGCGGCCACACCATCACCGTCACCACATTAACTAGCAACGGTTGACGTATTAAGTGTGAGGTGGTGCTCGCAGCATAGACGCATGGACTGTATAACAAAGATGGACGTAGCTTCCAGGTCTTAAAAGCGATGCCAATGGGGGCGACTCCACTGACTGCACAAAGAAGTTCATTTACAGAAATCAATGGGTAATAAGGCTGTTTCTCACTTGATTTATTACCGCAGTAAATATTTCCCCAATGAGTTTATGGTGTCAGTCGCTGGTTTAAAAGTCTTCTTCTATACAGCCTCATAATCATTTGATAAATTATTGTCACATTTAGAGTAAACTATACGATAAAGCAGGGGATGCTTTAGGGCGTGGCTACCTAGTGACTAGCAGGTCTCTGTGCTAACATCAAGGTAAAGGGTTAGCGATACATATACACAGCACTGTATACATTTAACAAGCCGTGAACTGTTTTGGGGGGTTTGTTAGCGTTAAATTCTGAGGACATGGCCCCGCTCACAGTGTTTTCACTTCGTTCAAGTTAATTGTAACATTGTGGTCACCATAAAATGTGTATAATCAGTGTTTGGTTGCACCTTGCTAACAGAGCTAACGTTGGCTACTGGTGTAATTTAAGGGAAACCGGTGATTTAACCAGTTGAAAAAAAAAAAAAATGCTCAGCACTCTTCCCCAGCTCTGCCCTCTCATCCAAATATGGTCATGTCTGGTTTAAAAAAAAAGAATTAAGATGGCGACAACCAAAATACCAGTCTCCGGGCTTCAGAACGGTAGTTCACAAACCAATAGGTGACGTAACGGTAGCTAGGTCCACCTCTTATATACAGTCCATGGTTGACAAGCTACAGTGGAGCATTAAGCATTAGCCATTTTCTTTTGTGTAAAACATTGTGTAGGCTCAGGCTATGAGTGGATAAAGCATTATATAGCTGAGTCCAGCACAGGCCAGTGAGGGATGACACTGCAGCAAACGATTCAACTCTTTTTTTGGGGCATCCTTGCTGGAGATTTTGTGTCGCGAGCTCTTCCGTGCAAATAGCGTTCTCATGAAATAAACAAAGAAGCAAAATCTTTTGGACTCAAATGTCAGTCTAAATGCAGCAGGAGGCATCAGTCTTAACACAGGTGTATATGCAGGTGATGTGTTGTTGGGATGAGATGGATGTTGTTGGTTTAGTCCTAGCTCACTGGTCCGTGCTGGCCTCCTGTGAGCTTGGAATGCCATGACAGGAGGAGGAGGAGGAGGAAGAGGAAGGGAGTATTATGGGGGATGGGGGTTTGGCTAGTGATCTCTTTCTTCTTTCTTTTCTGTCTATATATCTCTCTCTCACACACACATGCACTCACACACCCTAAGAGTGGCCGTGCGGTTAACTCTAGCTCAAGTTCATTGTGGCTGAGTTCCGGGAGGCGGTGGTGTTGGAGGGCACTGGGGGTGCGAGGAGGAGCAGTAATTAAAGAGCTTTGAGAAAGGGGCCCCATGCGCTCTGTTAGATGCATTTCACCCCCCTCCCCCTCACCATAATCCCCACAGGAATAAACAAATTGGGCTTTTCAGCCTGCAAGCTGGGCCTGGGGGCTCCTGTAATGGGATAGACGTGTGTGTGTGTGTGTGTGTATGTGTGTGTGTGTGTGTGTGTGTGTCTGTGTGTGTGTGTGTCTGTGTGTCTGTGTGTCTGTGTGTGTGTGTGTGTGTGTTATGAGAGAGAACATGTGTTTCTTGGTCAGGTGTGTGTGTGTGTCCAACCACAAGTGCAGTAAGTGTCTAATTGCTCCCAGCTCAGTGGTGAAGTGTGCAGACGGACAAAGAGACTTTGCTTCATTTACTTAATCCACGGGTTTTGTATCCAAACCAGATTATACTGGGATACCTCTTAAACACCTGAGCACTGTGTGAGTGCGTGTTTGTATGACACATGAAACACTAATCCCCGGCCAGATTCTGCTCTTTTAAGGGTCTTATTTGTGGAGTCCTACAGTTCAGCTACTTTCCTTTATTTTCCAAAAAAGTTTTCCAGAACCTTTGGTCGTTTTACAACCATGTTATCCTAATCCTTCGATCAATCATGTCTCTGCCCTCTTTAACATCATTGTAGAGATTCACGGATTTCAACAATTCAACAGTGCTGACCCCTGTTTTGTATATAAACTCACCTGTTACCTGGAACAATCTTTCATGCCCACAGTTTTGATGTATGTTTTCCAACCTGAATCCTCGGCTGCTACTAATCCCAAATCTCATTGCGGCGACACCGTGCACCTCCAAACGTCCTAATCGGATCAGAAGCACAGGAGCATGATGTCAAGAAGGCAAATGAAATGAGAGAGAGTAAATCTAAATCCTCATCTTAAAGCTTAAATGTGCCGCGCATCACAAGGCCGTCTGTCTTTGGCTTAATGAGAACAACCAACACAACAGTTTTGTTCAGATAATGAGCCGTGTGTGTGATCGACTCTTTGTAATGCCATCAGGTCTAAGATGGCCACAGCGGATCAGCTCTGAAGTGAGTGTGTTTTGGTGGCTAGGGGGAGGTTACATTAATTCAACCCTTCTCCTCTTAATGAGCCTCAAGCACATCTCATTTCACTGGCTGCAGCCCTTAAAAAAAGAAAAAACATACCCCACCTCCCTTCTTCTCTTTAGCTCCTCCACCTTTATTTCCAGTCTTTCAGGCAACTTCAGAGGGTTCTGCCATGCAAAGCAGCCAATGATTTACTAAAAGGTCCTTTAATCATTGCAGGTTTTATTCCCCCGGCCTGTCTGGAGGTCAGTAATCGTCTTTTTTTCTACACAATAGGAGCTCTGTTTGTCGTCCGGCTGTTGACAGCAGAGGGAGGAGGAGGGCTGAGATGTTTCAGCTTGTCGTCCTGCAGGTCTGATGAGGATCAGCAGGTTGTTCATTAAACATCACTTCAAGTCTCAGCTGCTTTGTTGTCCTACAGAATGTAGAGACACAGATGTTGCTCTGTGTCAGAGGAAAGGGGGGAAAAAGAAAGGGTAAGAGATGCCAAAAAGAAAAGCCTCAACAAAAACAGCGTTGGAGCTGGCATCCTGCAGAAGCCTTCCCTCTCTGCCTCCAAGCTGCCTTGACTAAAATATCTCTGAAAAACCTTGTCAGAGAGGAAACAACATCGGCTTTGAAAGAAAGAAAACAGGTTTATTCATGTCCCCGTCCTCCTCTCTTCCCCTTCATCACCGTCCTCGTCCTCTGTTCAGCTCCCCCAGATGCTGTTACAGTGAAGGCAAGATGCCCGCTTACACACCACACATCTGATCTCCCAGCTCGTCGAGTCATGAAAAGCTTCCTTTTGCATCCTATACAGGCCTGCTTCCCCCCCACAATCCTCCACTTCATTCACCTCTTTTATTTTACAAAAAAGTAAAGAAAACTAGGCTGTGGGATAGAGAAGCCGGGTGGCTGATGGAACAGAAAACCAGAACAAGATGAGGAAGACGTTGGTTGTGCTCTGATCCGTCTTTAATCAAAGTCTAGAATATTCCATCAGTGGCATCGTGTTTCCCTGTTGCTGCCAATCTTCCTCCTACACACTCCTCCCCTCCAAAGCACCATGGTTTGTGAGTCTTTCTGCACTTATCATCTTGTTTTTATCTCTTCCTATTTATCTCTAAAGGAGGTTGCATCTGTTCTGTGTAAAGGTAAAGATCTTTACACGCTGCAGAACGAGGCAGAAACTCTACAGAACGATCTGAGACAGCCAGTGCGGAGTATGGGGGAGGGCGGTGAAGGAAAGCGTAGTTTGAAATGGAGAAAACTGAGAATAGTAAATGATGGCGTGTGTTGTTCCTTTATGCTTTCCTTGTTGTATTTTCAATTGATCTACTTTGGCCTGTGCGATCAAACACAGATATCTTGTGTTGGCGACATCTATAATTTACTTCTTTAGAGATGCTGCAACGATTGTTCTATAAAAGTTTTGCTGTGAGGTCAAATGGATATTTCTCTCTTTTGGTGAAAACCTGTCAAAAGTCACACTCACCATCTCGTCAGTGCAGGAGTATGGTCTGGCTACACCACCTTATTATTCTGGTATATGGGGAAAACGCTCAGTTTTGTTTGTATTTCTTTCAACCAATCACAATTGTCTTGGATGGCGCTAAGCCCTGGATGCAGCAATGGCGTCCTTGCTAAATAGACAGCGGGGATATTGGAGAGGGGGGTACGTGCCGGATGTACCCCCCTTCTAATATCTGTCTCTGCTGTTGGGGCTTTATCCCAGCGATGCATAACCGGTGAGCCAGATAAGTTCAAACCAAACTGAACCTGATTTCCCTTCAAATCCTGTAAATAAATGAGGGGGAAATACAGATAAAATGCTGTGTGTCTGACCACAAAGTCCATTTAGCTGTTGTTTTGGATTCAATCATATCACATGTTCTCCGTCAGCAGATGGAGCTTGCACAGATGTTAATTATTCAGTTTTTCTGAGTATTATAAGGGTTGTCTGTGTGATGATCTGATGCAGATCATGTGGCATAATGACAAGCTTCAAAACAACTACCAAATGAAAGTTACAGTTTCATTGTATACTCAACTGCTGTTTTCTAGATTAAGAATGAGCTTTGAACCTCAGTAAATGTTGGCTGTTTTCCACTTGTTTTTAGTTGCACCGGATGCATTAACTGACTGTGGTAACCCTGATCACAGTTTATTGCAACATAATCTGTGCAATCATCATTTTTCCATAAACCTTGCAGCCATATGCACTGCGTCATTCAACGATAACAGTTGATCATCGCAGTTTTATTTATCCAATGAATGTTATGCCATGTTCACCTGACTGGCGGCAACAAGGAAGCAGTGTGTGGTTGTGTGTGAGCCTGTGTGTGTTCTTGGTTGTCGGCCAGCAGCCTGCAGGTATCTGAGCCAGCAGGCAGGCCCAAGCAGGTCCAACACTAAGATCAGACATTAGGCAGCACCTCTTCTGACTTCTTAGTCTGGGCCATATCACTCTGCCCGTATGGTGTGTGTCTGTCCAAGTGGCCCAGACAGCTCCATTCTTTTAATCAAGGCTGACTGAAAAACAGACAGGAGTGATCTTGACGTCACGCTAGCCGGGACAAGAGCTGTCAGTCAGCTTCAGGAGAGGGCAGCCAAGAAAGGATGATGTATAAAGAGGAAGGGAGGGAGGAATTTGAGGTATAAATAAAGAAAGCCAGAGATTTAGGACGGCAAGATGGAGGTGCCGAGGGGACAGAGCGGAACAGATAATTGAGGCGTGTGTGTCAAGAGAGCAATTTACTCCTTCCTAACAGTAAAATATCACTGTCATTCCATTTGTCCGAAGGCAGACGGTCTCGCAGGCACCATTTGTTATCGCTGAACCCGAAACAAATCCATCTAAATGAAAGATGTGATGACAGTCATGTCATGCTCACAGTGTTGATGCATTGTCAACAAAAATATGCTGAAGAACGACCTTCATGTTAGATGAAAATGGGACAGAATTGGATTTTACAGCATGGAAAACTTTAGACTTTAGACTAGATCTGTACAAGAGTATCTTGTTTTGTATGAACTTTGCAAAACTTAACGACTGAACTACTCCTAAATATTGATATTGGCTCTATAGCCCAACTACCCAACCAAAGCCTCATCTAACAAAGTTGTTTGTATTTGAAGAAAGTAAAAGTTCATTCTAACAATGTGGTCTGGGATCCCAACATGGTTTCTTATATCTTGGGTCTTGTTTTTGTAGTTGAGGCCATCATTTCTGTTGGTTATATTAACATTGCTATGATCGGGGTACTGTAAGAAAACATGAGCAGCCAGATGATTAGACAGGTTTTAAACGGTTTAACTTGGTTATCCGAATGAATTTGGAGGTACAACAGAAAGTGAATGTGCTTGAGATGGCAGTAATGATCCCTCATTTCACAGGAGAATTGAATGCACAGCTTCGGTAGCTCAAAGTTGGAAGTCAATCGGAAAAACTGTGATATTAACATCCGGCAGCTTGGGAAATAAAGTGACAGTTCGTCTTTCTCTTCCAAGTTTGTTTAAAATCTGTTTAAATGCCTGACTGCTCATGTTTCCTACCCCATTTAACCTATTTTTAGTGATAGCAATTCTCAGCAATTGCCTTCGTGAGTACAGTGTTATTAACAACAGAGATGATTACCAAATCTAGGAAAAGAAGACTGGAGTTGTAATAAGGTGGAATTACCCTTGAAATGTCTTTTCTATCGACCCCTCTGCTTTCTGCTCTCTCCTCTTTGTCCTTCATTACACCAGTGCCGTTTTGGGTGATGACTTGATCTGCTGATGCTGCTGTCAAGCCGACGGGGGGAAGGGAGATTGATGTCTTCATATTCTGAAATGCCTTGGGCCAAATTAACGTTTATTGAGTTACATCCTGATATTCCTTTTTATGAGATTCTAAAACAGGATATAACTGGCATCACCCCATGCAGATATTAAAGAATAAACAATACCTTGGGTCTGAAAAACACAAGCACAATCTTGATTGTTCTGGCTTTTATTGTCGATCAAGGTGGAGATCTTAACTCGATGAGTGGGATTATGCTGTGGGTTCGATGATTGCAGCGTCTGCAAATGAAACTTCTGAGGGTTGTGCCTCCTCCTCCTTATGGCTGTTGATGATCCATTAACAGTTGTCATAACACTGTAACCAGCCAGAGGGGAAACATAACTTCATCTTCGGTCCTTCGTGATCTGAAGGCTGCGGCACATTAAGCACCTCAGACTGACGGAACAAATATTTGTACCGTCTGTTTAAACAGGAGGTTTATTAGGGCAGCGGAGTGGGCTGCTGTCATTTCTGCCTGCAAACGTGTGAAAAGCTTTCTGTCATGTTTAACTTCTCCCCCGGAGTCGACCAGAGCTGCGGTGCTGTAGAACTCTCTGGCAGCAAGAGTTAGGACTGAAGCTCAAGTGACTGCCTTGTTTCCGCGCTACCCCAAACCTCAAAACCTGTGTACATTTTTTAGTCTGTTTGTTTTGTTTGCTTTTTTGAATTAACAGAATTTCTGGTCTATATACACAGCAAATGTACTCTCAGCCAGTTTTATATTTTGACATCCATGGCACACAGATAATATAATATGTGCACCATAGCAACAAAACCAGTTAGAGATGGCCTATAATTAGCCTAAGTGAAGCTGTACCTCTCCATCCTACACACACAGCGGAAAATTGAAAAAGTATGTTCAGTGGGAGTTTAGCTTTGCCTCTTAAAATAGGTTAGAGAGCTGCAAATTTACTGAACAGTTTAAACAGGAGGAAGATACAAGCCTCTCATTGAACAAGGTTCAGGGTCGCACCTTTTGTCACCTTATTGTTAAACACCACGGATAGGATGATACAAATCTGTAGCTACTTTTCTCAGTTTAAGTACAAGGGATGTATTGTCTATGCTTCATTGAGGAGCTGAAAAATTGACCTGAATAATAATTACATCTTATACAGCAACAATATAACAGTTTTTGCCCATGTTATGCCCAAGAAGGAATAAATAAAGAATTCACTACTTATTTTCATCCCAACTTTCGAAAATAGAACAAGTTGAACTACAAGCTGACACCTCTAGTCTGAGAAGCTATTTTCCTCTGAATTCAGAACGAAGACTTGAGTAAATGATGACCCGAGGAGATGCTCTTACTCTCTTTGTCAGACTTCCATGAAGCTTTGCGTGACCCCGACATCTTTCCAGTTTACTCAAATGATCAATCAGCCGGACAAGGTTCTGACTCTGCAGACAACTCTCATTTCCTACAACACAACGGACCTCCGGAACTGCCCCTTTCTTTCCCTTTTCTGTTGTCTCCTTCCTCAAACAGACAATTGGTTTGTATTGATTTCCTGAGCATCATTCCCAGATGACTCATCCTCTCGCTCCGGGAGTCTGGCTCTGCGAGGAAACACTTTCTTCAGGTTTCCTACTCTACTTGACGTGATGCTTGTCAAGGTGGAAGGTGCTGTCTGGGCCTTGAGGCTCAGAATAGTCACTCATGATAGTAGGTGGGAAAGTGTATATAAAAGTGTATTGTTTCTTTAAGAGGAATAACAACGTCTCTAGTGGGGCTGAGGCTGGCAAGAGGTGTGCTGTGGCGCCCCTGAGGAGCATTTGGCCTTCCTTGACTGTTTTGTAAGTCTTTGACAGGTGAAATAGTGTGGGAACTGCGGGGAGTGTTGCTTTAAAATGCTTTTTGTTGCGCTTGTCGGGGATGTGGAGGTGCCTGGTGAATGCTCAATAGCTCTGTAGGAGCCACTGGTGAATGGTTGAGTGCTGGGGGGAAAATGGCTTCCCGCAAGAGCTGTGCAGATTGTTGCTGAGGCTCCTTCTCTGGGGAAACAGTCCATTTCCTTCCTCCAACTGCTGACTCCCACAGAAGAGTGCAAAAACTGTGTTCTTTTGTTATCGATTGATCAGACTGACATGTACTTTGCCTGTTTCTAAGCCTGAACCAGTTGGAGTGTCGCCATCTTCACTGATGAACCACATGTTCCACTGAAGCAGAGCTTGCGCTCTAACATCCTCCGCATGTGGAAGGAGACATGCTATGGGCTTTATTGTAATGGTACAAAGCTGTTTTGCTGTCCACACTCATTTCATTGTTTTCACTATTGTGCTCCATGTGTTGTGAAATCTGACATGGGGTACGGTACATCAAAGTCAGTTGTAATTTTGTCCCTGACAAATATGCTTTTAATCAGACCAACAATCGCTTTGTTCACCCGCTCTCCAACTTGGATCCAAACCCCTTGAGGCAGTAAAGGTCCAGCAGGGCTTTTTCAATGATTGAAAGATGGTAGGGGTGAGACGTGGTGATGGAGGATGAGTCACCCATGTTTTGATGATTGGGGTAATGGGAGGGTCAAATAAGGTCCTGAGAACCAAGAAAAACCTGGGGCGCTTCATGCTCCCCTTCGCATTGATTCAGAGTGTTACCAGAAAGGAAGACGAGAAGAGTTGAGGCAAAGAGAAATGGATGTGAAACCAAGAGAAGATGTTGACGTAAGAGAGGAGGGAGAAGCAAAGAGGAACGAATAAGAGTAAACAGTTGAAATTGAAGAAAATGTCTGCTGACGGACGGTATTGGATGGATGAAGGAATGCAGGTTTTGCGGGAATAGCTTGTGGTTGCTTTAAGAGATGGAGAAAGTAAGGCAGAGAGAGGGATTGTTCAGAGCCAGCGCCTGGCGAGGGCCATTGTTCATCCTTCCCTTTTGAGCTGAAGGAGACAGGAGAGTTTCACACGCCACTCGCAGGCATCCTGCTGGGCAGCCCCGGAAAGGGGCTATTGCAGCCGGTAAAGAAGGCCTAGCCATAGGGATGAATTACCCTGAATGGAGGGGTCTGTGTTTGCTGTTTTCTCCTCTTTTTCTAAAAGGAGCCAGAGAGGGAAAGAATTCAACCCCAACCACAGGTTGTCCGCTTCGCTTCTGGAAAGGCTCTGCCTTCCAAGTCACCAATTTAACATCCTTCCACCCCCACCGCGCTCAGAACTCCTCACTCCCACCTCCTCTGGAATGCTTCAGGGTTTTGTTGTCCTGCGGGGACCATGGTGTGTGTGTGTGTGTTGTGTGTGTGTGTGTGTCTTATGAGGTTTCATAACTTCACGATGTGCATGTATTCTTATGGGGAAAGAGATGCATAATTGAATTACTTTCAAAGAAATGAATTCACAAACTTTCTTGCTTAACATCAATAAAATATATTGAAAGCACAACACAATCTTTTTTTAACGTCTCTTTTATGTTCCACTATTGATTTTACATATTGAATTTTTTCATATGTAAATAGACATTTCTAAGACAATCATCACAGTATCAAAGCTTTAAAGTAGTTGGTGTTCCATCTATTAAAGATGCTCTAAAAAGAAGATTGTGACAGTGACGTTAGCCAACTTGTTCAGAAGGAACTCTTTTTCTGATTCCTCCTGTGGGTGTCAGCTGATTGACACTGACAGAGATGCCATTCAGCACAAATATAGAAATACGCTGTAGTTGTTTTCACACTATACAAAACAGAAGTATTTTCTTTTATCTCAATGAGAATAAGAAGCCTTGATAAATTCAATTATGCTGAGATTAGACACTGTCACTTACTGCTGTTGTATCAACGTTTAAAAGTCTGTTATCATGACAACCTTAGTGTATATGATGTTATATTATTATACTGTTATATATGCAAAACAAAACTACACACTTTTATAGATTTTAATTTTCATGCACACCTTTTACTTGTTTTGTTTGTGTTTTCATCTCTAAAAATGTTTTAAGTGAGGTTTGCTGATAAAAATGTACTCTCCAAAAAAACCTGTCATCACTGGGAACAAAACACAGCTGCTGTCTTTGAGAATAGGTTTTTTTTTACATATGTTTACGTCAACCAAACATAAAAAAGATCATATATGTATATATATATATATATTTATGTATGTATGTACTGTATATTCATATATTGTTTCTTGACCAGCTTGGCTGATATTTAAAAGGCTCAAAACCTTTGACAGCGTGTGCACATTTGTACAGGCATGAGTGTGTTTTTACTTACGTGTGTGTGTGTGTGTGTGTGTGTGTGTGTGTGTGTGTGTGTGCACGTGGGTGTGCGCTTGCTTAAGCCTCCCTCGTAGTTAGCAGCTCATTTTAATGGCTGACTGTTGGACTGATGTAGAAAACAGAGAGGTCAATATACAGTAACTGGCAACCTCTCACTCGGAGATCTGAATTTTACAAGCCCAGTTTTTGCCCCAAAATCCCAAATGTTAACATCATAGAGCGTCTGGTGCCAACATGGAGGAGGTTAGAGCTGCAGAGCAGAGCCCTTCATGCTGTGTCAGTTTATAACTGCATATTACTGAGCTGGACCTCAGTGCCTGCTCTCCTCATCCAGTCAAAGCCCATAAAGTGAGTTACAGCTCGCCCGCATGGAATAATCTCCTCTTATTACACTTAGCCCTTCTCTGTGAGTTCACATTCACAGACACGTACCAAATGAAGCTGCTAATACTGATCTGACGTCCAGTGCTGCTCTGAGCATGTTCAGCAAGACTGTACTTTGGACAAGGTGAATTTTTTTCACCCCATAAGGTTGTCAGTTTGGACATAAATGTACAGTATAATCTATTCTGCTGACGACTTCAATCATTTATGTTAGATTCGTAGTTGTAAATGCAACAATATGCTGGCTCAGTACCGAATTTTTCGGATTAAAAGTCGCTCCGGAGTATAAGTCTCACCAGCCGAAAATGCAGAATAAAGAAGGAAAAAAACAGATGTAAGTCGCACTAGAGTATAAGTTGCATTTTTGGGCGAAATGTATTTGATAAAATCCAACACCAAGAGAAGACATCTCATCTTGAAAGGCAATTTAAAATAAAAATAGAAAAGAGAACACCAGGCTGAATAAGTGTACGTTAGATGACGCATAAACAACGAACTGAGAACGTGCCTGGTATGTTAACGTAATAGTAATTTAAATAACTATAACATATAGAACATGCTATACGTTTACCAAACAATCTGTCACTGCTAATCACTAAATCCACTGAACTCTTCTTCCTCGGTGTCACTTCTGAACAAGTCCGCCAACTCCAAGTAGCAGGTAGCATCTTTTTTTCACAGTGCACTTCTGCCATGACCCGCCCCCGCCAAATTTTGATTGGTTGACGTGTGTGTGTGACGATTGCTGATATATGCCTAGTCTCTTACGTGGCTGACATAAATAATAGCCCGGGCTATTATTTGATATTTTACGGTAATGTGTTAATAATGTCACACATAAGTCGCTCCAGAGTCTAAGTCGCACCCCCGGCCAAACTATAAAAAAAACTGCGACTTATAATCGGAAAAATACGGTATTGGTGCAGAGACTGCCCTTTTGAAACTAATTTGGGTGTTGATATCTCCTCTTTAGGATCATCATTCTTACCAGAATCATGCAGCGTGCATGGAAGTGTTGTAAAACCAGCTCCTCAGGACATTCAAGACTGTGTTCATGCTGTTACAGAGGAAGAGTTAATGGCTGTTTTTGTCAAAAGTTATTCAGCCATCTATCCTGGTTTGCTGTACTTTCTCTTGTAGGCTGTCACATTCTGACTTTGATTTGTGCGTCAGATGGATTTCAGTCTGTCAGCGTGCAGCCCCAGAGCAGGTGATCGATAAATCCCAGGGAGAGATAGTGATCTCCGGGGGTGGTTCTGTTACAGGGAGTGTCCAGGCTGGAGTTTTGGCCCAGACATGTGGCTCGTGTAGCACTTACAGACTGACTCCACTGCACCGAACCTGATCCAGACACAAGTTACACATAAAAAATTGTCCCACACACAGAGATTTCAGACTCCAGTAGAAAGCCCATTCACTTTCTGTTTCAGTTATTCTGCGATTTTATTCTACCTGGTCTCTGGGTCAAGCGCAGCCTTTTTTAAAAGTCTGCTATTTTAGTTTGAGCTGAGTGTGTTCCTCTGCTTTTATAAACCAGAAACATGGTTTTGATTTGCCTCCACAGAACAATAGATGTTTAGATGTTTACAGTGAAGACGGGTCACTTAGTTTGGGTTTTATTGGACATTTTTGAGGTTTGCATCCCATGGCGTGGCTGTGGATGTAGGGTTCTGTTATTTTTCCCCTTTTTGAACATCAGTAATGACCACTCATGCTGGCACTGATCTCCAGATTGTTTCAATTTGAATTCACCATGTCCCAATTTTATGTGGTTTCGTTCCCTTAAAGACAACTGCGTAATACATGTGCTTTTAGTTTTGTAGATGACTGGTTAAGTACTAGCATTGTTTACTTACTTACTTTTTTCATCGAGCAAATAGTTGAGGAGCTCGATGCAAGTCAAACTATTGTTTTTAATTTGTAAAAAGTGTGGGACTGACTTATAACAAGGACCTGTACATTGATCGATCAGTGTAAAACCACACATTTACTGAGAAAAGGTATGGATTGAAAGTAGAATTCTTGTCATTTTCAGAATTGATACAGCACAATCCAATTGAAAATTAGACCCCAGCTTGAAAATCAACTCTTCCCAGGATGGAGCACTGAGCTCTGGGATCAGCTGAAGCTCTGACCCGTATATCCCCGATAGAGGCCCCTGTTGGCGGATTTTGGGGGTTAAAGTGAGGATGGTAGTGTGTGGGTGTCTCTGTATGTGGGGGGGGGGTCAACTGGCCAAAGAGACAATCTGTGGATTAGAGCGAGCTTGGACACCAAGTGCTCACTCAGCACATTACCCAGCGAGGCTAGTGTTCACAGCCAGAGGCAGAGCTCAGAGCTCCTCTGTGTTTATACTGTCAGGCCCAAAACACACACACACACACACACACACACACACACACAGACACACACACACACACACACACGCACACACTCGGACAATTCTATTCATACTGAAGCCAATACATCTTTGCAGTGAAATGCTTAAAGTCTCACATTTTACTGTAAATGATGCAGAAGTAACAACGCTGAACCTTTCATTCATATTTTTTTTTATTTGAAATAGAAAATAAAGTTGTCAAATGTTAAATAGAACCATATCTACATAAAATACAGCCAAAAAATGTCAATGTCACTCTATGAATTTAACCAGGCGTTGTTGGCTCTCTGTACTCTATGGTTTTCGATAATCTGTGCTATGGAAACATTTCATTTAGTACTCAAAAAGCAATGAGGTTTGCTACCAGGCCTTCGTTAAAGCTGTCGTTCTCTCCCAACAGCGTCCCTTTCATCTTAGTGGTGTGGCGTTCACGCTGCTGCTTCAGCAGAAGCTGAACAACAAGACCGGACTTTCACGCTCTCTGTCTCACTTAACCCTCCTCACTCCCCTTCCTCTCGTCGCAGGAGTCCTCCCACGCAAGGTTACGACTGTCAGACTTGCAGCTCTTCATCTGGCCATATGCAACTTCCATCAAGTACAATGGCTTCGTCATCAGCGTGTCCCTTCAACATGCGTGTCATCTTTGTGGAAAAGTAGTCGCCGTCGCAGTTTCCCATTAGGTCATTAAATCCTAAAAAACCCTTGGCCAACCCAAAGTAAATGGAAGTAATCGTGATCGAGCTTTTACGTCTCTTCTCTTTGATCATAATCCCTCATTCACATACTGTATACCACACACATACACACACACACACACACACACACACACACTGAGTCCCAAAGCCACATAAGTGCAGTGTGCAGAGGCCAGAGTCATCACAAAGGGCTGACAGTAGTGGAAAATGATTCGTAGTGCGACGTGCTCTTGCCCCTCTCCCTCCTTACCCCCTTCATGGCCCTGTGACGAGACACACTACACCACATAACACACATCGTGGGATACGGCCATGCAAACACTGAAGTCATCTGTTATAAAAGTTTCTTCTTTTTCTTCTTTTCTGGGTGAGACACCCCCCGGCAGAAACATCATTTTTTCATGCCCTGGTTAATTCTGAGAGGCTTTTCCTTCCTTAATATGTCTTCCTTCAGACTGGTGGGAAGAAAACATCCCAAATACACAATAGGTTCTTTATTTTACTACACTTTGCCTGTTTGTGTGTCTGTAGAGTTCTTTTAAATCTACCAAAAGTTAGCATTTGATAATGCTTCATTTGCACATTCAAACATAACATTTCTGAAAACATGTTTTATAAAAAATAATTGTCTTAATGAGAGATTCATGCGGATATCTGAGTCTCCATTTTCTGCCTTACTGACCTGTAGTGTCTTTCAAAATGTACGAATTTGAATATCCATATCTTTAAAGACTTAAAATTAAGTTTTTCTCCCTCTGAACCATAAATCTCCACTGCAGACAGGTTTTTTCATATATCATTCACAGTCTGATTTATCAACATTTTATTTCTTTTAAAAAATGGCAGTAATTGATTTTTTTCATGGCTGTTTCCAGTATTTTCGGATTTATGGAGAAATTAAAATATATATCCAAAATCCCCTCTGTAAACAACAATTTTGAACCTGGCTTTATCCAATGTTGACATTTCTGTTTATATACAAATTGGCACATATTTCATGAGATAATAATGCATTATTTGCATATTTAAACATCAACTTTGAGAAAACAAGTAAAAGAAATTGACTCTGGCTGTAGCATTTACGGAGTGTCTATCACAACAAACAGGCAACCTGAGATTACAACACACACAGAGTGAGTGACTTCATTCTCTGCCCACCATACATTACTCCACCATATCTTTACATAGAAAATAGTTGTTTGCTGCTATATTAATGTTCGAAACATCAAGTATAGTACCTTTAATATTGCACATGGTTCCGTACAAATAAATCTGACTAAGCACAGTGTACAACGCGGTAAACGCATTGTCCTAAAATACCTGTAAATTAGGTGTTGTTGAGTGCTGGTAGGAACCGTGTTGCCTTCACGTACTGTTTGTCATAAAATGGATAAAAACATGGAGGATTAAAGATAAACAAATGTAAACATTTCTGGAGGCTGCAGCTTTGCAAGTTCTTCAGTGTTGTTGGAGGTGTTTCGCTCCGCCGAGTGCATCCTAAGGCTTTACTTTTTGAGATCTTGACACTTTGCCCAGAGAAAATGAGATATGGGGGATTATGTTGGATTATCTCAAAATGCCAGCAGATTTTGTCAGTTGTTTTAATTAGAGTAACATGAAAATACACTTAAACTTTTTTTTTTCTCTCTTTTTATAACTCATGTGTAGCCCACACCTCCCCCCCCCCCCCCCCCCCCGTACTCCCTCACCCCACTGTGCCAGCCCACATGCCCATCCAGCAGCCATCCACTCATCCCTGGCCAAGTCAGTGTTATCTTTGAACTGACTTCAGAGAGACACTCGGTCGGCCATGGATGATGGCTGCGTGTGTGTGTATGTGTGTGTGTGTACTGTATACAGCACCATGGCAGCAACGTCCTTTCATTTTTTCCCCCGTTTGATCTCCGAGGCCTTTTATTTTAACCCTCAGCAGCAGGACGATGATATATCACTAAGCGTGTAATTATGTTGTTTTCACTCATTTCAAGGGAATAAAGGACAGTATCCTCCCACATGCTTCTGGGTCGCACTTAGTTAATAGCCAGTGACGTATGTGTGTGTGTGTGTGTGTGTTTGTTTGTGTGTGTGTGTGTGTGTGTGTGTGTGTTTTTTTGCTTGAATGAAATACTGCACACGATGAACATGAGGGCCTCTGATAATGTCTCCAGTCAGATTGAAGGAGCGTTAACATGGTTCGGTCTTAAAGGCATGCCAACAACAAACACACACACACACACACACATGCACTCTCCTGCTGAGTCACGTCACAAGTAAGTGATTGAGCGCTGCTGTGTGATAAGACTAGAGTTTTAATGAAAGTCTGAGATGAGCAGGCGTGAAAAGAACCCTGCTGCTGACCAACTGCTGCACATTTCAAAAACTCCTGTGTGTCTTTTGTGTGTGAGTGAGCAAAGCAGAGGGATGAGCTTGTGATGACGGGCCTGTCCAGGAAGATTTTCCAGCAATGCTTTGAAGATCTGGCATCAATCTGAACTTGTTTGCCTTGTACTTTGTTTACATACTGGACCGCGTAAACAGGGCTATTTTAAGCGATTTAAGAATTTCCCTCCGGGTTGAAAAGTGGTACACGTGTGCATCTGCTCGTGCATGTTGTTCCTCGACGCTTTTTTTTTCCCAGCAGAGATCGTCATGTGCTGCTGTGGTTACCAGCTCGCCGCATCAGGGCGGCCTGACCTACGGTGGGCAAATTAGTAGGTGGAGATGAGCCGACGAAGAGGGGGAACGGCAGGGAGGATGAGCTGTTTGGCATGATGAAGCCAAGTCTGCGTAACCCGGAGCCATCATAACCACAGGGAATTCAGCGAATGTGTTCTTTCTGTGTTGGAGCAGCTTTAGAGCTTCCATATGTTGTAATGGAGAGAACTATGGAGATCAAAATGAGCCTGGTAAATGGTGCTTACGGCCATCAAAGCGCCGCCGATCGATATTTTATGTAACATTGAATGTGTACAGTGAAAGGTAATTAACCCATCAAGAATTATCACCATCGTTTAATCAAGCTTTTTAGCCTTTTTCAGCTCATTGTTTTAATTTATGGAACATTTACTGTATTGTTGAGTCTCACTGCAACCTTGTTTCCAGCAGCAACGGCAGCAGGCTGAGAAAGCCTCTGTGCACCATCTGCTCAGGACCAGGCAGACAGCTAGGGACTAGTCGGTGGAGAAACTGGAGCATCTAGTAGCTTTAAAGCCACTCATAGCTTAAATGAAAGTGAATATTAGATTTGAATGTGGATCGAAACACGACTCCAGACTCCAAATGAATATTGTTGCTCTGTGTGTGCTTGAATGTTTGCCTTAAGACAACAGACTGCCAGCGTTCGTCAGGGCAGGAACAAACAATTCAGTTTCCACTTTATTACAGCTTCCCACACCTCATAACGCACAGGGCTCCTTCTTTTCATAAAAGTCTAGTAGATAAGAAAAAGTGTGCTCTCAGATATTGGATTTTACCACTGATGCAGATGAACAATTATTCAAATGAATGATATGCAGCTGATATGAAGCCTCCCACACTGCGGTGTCAACCCACTTTGAAGGTGATAGACTAGCTTAAAGATGGAAATGACACAATCTCCTGTGTGAGGTGAGGATACATTCAAACTACACAGCTTTCTTCTTCCTGATAACCTAAAGATTGTGTTGAGATTTTGTTAATTTTACTATACTCTGTTCCTTAATTTATTTGGACATTGTCTATACAAACGTCCAGATGTCAAATACGGTCTTGGACATTGTCTTGTCACCACTCAGCATTATCTTAATATCAGGAAAGCCTGAACACAGCTGCAGTCCTCTCTGTTCAGTGTGAATGTTGAATAATATGTTATACAGGTCGACAGTCGTCCTGTATACGTGATCAGTCAGGCGTCTCCCTCTGTCAGAAGCCTCACGTGGCGATGGATGAACACTGTTGCCTGACAGCGAGGTGGGACGCCAGTTGTGTCCATTCTCATTGTGCAGCACCGCGCGACGCCGCACAGCGCAGCTGAATGCAGCTGGTTTGGGACGGAACAGGCTGAACAGTTGCTGACACACTGAGACGCAGCTGTCTCTCTGAGGCGACGTCTTTACAGCTCAGCACCAGCAGTGGATGAGTGGCAGAAAGACAGAGGACGGACAAAAGGCTCAACTATTTCCCTCCGTGCTGCCGTCTTACCCTTTGCATTGTCAGATGGCTCATTTTTTCCCCCCAATTTCCCGCTTATCACTTTTTATAGCGGTACACTCACACACTGGAAGAAAGACACAGCTCCGACCCTCCAGGTAGTCTCCAGGGAGGTCCACGCCTAATTAACCATCAGCCTTTTGACAGCGTTCAAACCCGTGTGGCCACCCGCTCTCAGGGCTGAGTTACCATTGTGTCTTTTGGCCCCACTGCTCTCTGCTCAACTCCTCACTCTCGTCATTTAGCTGTTTAATAACAGCAAATTGTGAAACGGTGAAATAGAGTTTGAATGCCACCTGGTTAGATCTAAGGCTCTGTCGACGTGGTGGCTTCCGGCTCGGGTTGGTCGGTGAACACAGGCTTTTGGCGGCTCACTGCTGCTGTAGGGGGGTCAGGTTTAGACGTGGTGAGAGGGTGGGTTTGCGGGATCATCTCTGTTTACCTTTGGGGGACCACCTGTCTTGTTCCACACCAGGTCTGTCTGGACGGTTTCAGGCTGTAGTAACCAGCAGTAGAGGATCTTTGGTGGTCTGTTTTCTTTTTCTCTACTTGAGGTTGTGCTCACACACTGGCCTCCGGCAGCAGAAGGTGAAGTGAGAATTTAGTTGTCTCTCCGTCTCAGTGTTTGCTTGAAGAGCGTGTTCATAACGTCAGCCTGCATTACCTGTAACTGGATCGAAACATGAACGCTCCTCCTGTCTCACTCAGTGTGAACTCTGTTAATCAGCAGGCTTGTTTGTGGGTTTGATGTGCTGACATATACGGATTTCTGAACAAAAATAAAGTTTCAAACCATCAAATCTAAACAAGGACGTGTATCTTCACTTTTCTGTAGCAAGTGAGATGAATTTCTGTCCCTCAGTAAGTTTTATTTGACTTTTTCTTTTTCATATTCCTTTTTTTTCTCTCAATACAACACGTTTGACTTTCAGAGTGCTGCCTTCCTGTCAGGTTGTCTGAGGTGTTACCTTCTTATGTATATTTGTATCCTCATTCATTCTTATAATCCTGGCAGCGGAACAGGACCTAAAAGCAGAGACACAGGTGAAAAAGGCATTGTCAACCTCCATTGTCTTCAGTATTCACTCGAATGGCAACAAGTGCCTCCAGCTCTCCACCTTATCAGTTCACTCTGTCAAACTCCGTGGGAAACCAGAGTGTGGCTTAAAAATATCCACTTTTAGATTTGACAACATTTACCAACATTTATCGCTCGTCAACACTAGCTGGGTAATAATTGAATATGGTCATTTATCGTCTTTCAATTAAATCGATGTCAGGAAAAAATCATATTGAGACGTCGTGATACACAATTATTATCCACAGTAACGATAACAAGCACATTAACTCTCAGATGAAAGTTCTCAGAGTACGTTATCTGAAATACCTAAAATAATATCATTTGATCACTGCCTTTTTATAGATATAGATATGATGTTAATAAACAATATAAAAATGTCGATTGTGTATATTTTCAATTCCAATTTCTATCACAATGTCAAAAAATCATCAGCTAAACTGCATTATGACCAGATTTACATACTTTTCATGACACTTTACATTCTGATCTTTGCACGTTATGTACATTTTGCACTTTTTTGCATGAAGATGGGAATATTTTGGCCATATTTCGCAGCCCCAACACTAACTTGTGCTAAGCTTCTGCCCCTGTAGTTTCCCGTGGCACCTTAACAATACATTCTCTTCTCTGGAAGCCTTCTATTGTGAAAGTCAGCTCAATGAAGTATGATAACATCAGAGAAGCTGTACAAGTTTTACTGTTTTACTGTCAACAGCACTTTGCCCCTGTGCTGATGAGCTTTTTCTCAACTCAGCTCTTCAGGGAGTTGAGAGAAATCCTGCTTGAGTTCATTTAACGGCTCTGGTGTTTCTACTGCAGCCCGAATCTGTTCCACTTAAACATCCTTTAATAGACTGAATGACGTATTGTTACTAAACTTGCACTTACAGCTCAAAGTGACCCACTGTCTCTACAAAACAGCCCAGCATGTGATCCGCTATCTGTGAGATGCATCAGAGGCTTGTTATGCTGGCGCTCGTGAAAGCACTGGACTGCCATGCCTGGCTGCTGGTGTATGTGTGTGTATGTGTGCATGTGTGGGTGTGTATGTTTGTCTTTGTATGAAGCCTTACACAACAACCTAGTGAGTTGATTCCCTCTTTACTTTTTCATTAGGTTTTGTGTTGTCAGTGTAAGTCCCGGAACTTCTAGTTGTGACACATATTCATATGCATGTGTTTCATGAACTAATAATCTGTAGTGATCTTTCAAACGTCATTATCGGTCTCATCAGTTAACAACAGGATCTTTTTGTTTCCTTGTTCAATTCAATTCAATTTTATTTATAGTGCCAAATCATAACAAAAGTTATCTCAGGACACTTTACAGAGTAGGTAAAGACCACACTCTATGACTTATTTATGATAAACATAGACCCAACAATTCTCCCGTAGAGTACAGTGGCAACGAAAACCTTCCCTATAACAGACAGGAACTTCAGACAGACCCAGCTCTGTGGAGGGCGGACATCTGTCTTGACCCGTTGGGGAGGGAGAGAAGGAGAGAGAAAGAGAGAAAAGACAGAGACAGAGACACTTCCAGTGACTTTAATAATATCTACAGTAATGTGAATATGACTTATATGTTATGGCAGTTAATACAGCAGAACAGTAGAAACAAGCACAGCTAAGGTGGTAGATTACAAGAGTAGAATGACTCCAGTAATGGTCCAGGAATTTTTTTCCAACTACACTATTTCTTCTACTGCATACTTCCATACCAAAGAATGACCAGAACACACGAGTACCTAAGGTTGTGGGTGGACTACCAAGAACCCTATAGGGGTAAAAAGGGATTATTCGTTGTTTGAAGGGTTGCAAAGCTATGAACTAATGTTTACATTGTCTATTGGGACGTGTTGGCTCATAACTCTCCCAGAACACACTGAAAGAGTCAGTGAGTCAATTTTCATCTTCCGTGACACTTTCTTTCTTTAATTTGTAGCGCGGCCAACACTGGTATGCTATTTTTAAAATTCTTAAACATTGCTAACGATATATTGAAAGTCTCATTTTTGGAAAAACAATCTGGATATGGCCTATTTGTTTTATTTTTTAGAAATGGATAAGAACTGCATGCTAAGTGGGGCATTTTATAGTGTAAGAATCATCTTGGCAGTGTCTTTGGTGGACAAACTACTTAACGGTGACAATGTTTCATGTTACGTAAAGCTTAAGTTGGTTTAGTTCTGTTATGAAATGTTGTGCAAAACACCTGCAACAAGCTGCAATATGGTTAAAATCTCCTGTCACAACGTCATTTTTCATGTTGCATTGGCAAAATATTCTGTGAAATTGTACATTTTCTGGGAAAATAGTTTAAGAAAGCATTTTGTAGACAGAATAACAGCGTACTGATTTGAAACATTAACTACAATGGTCTACTACAAACTGAAATATGACAGGAATGGATACACTAAAATCCCTTCTTGTTGACGTATCTCAGCTGTCAAACATGGAGTCGAGTCTATTCGAAGTTCTTGCCTGTTAAAACTAAGGTTTTCTTTCCCACTGTGCACAAGAATGCTGGATAAATGTATAGATATTGCAACTTGCAGTTGCTCATTGAGGAATTGTTGGGTCTCTATAAATGATAAATAGGTCATAAAGTGTGGTCTAGACCTACTCTCTATGTAAAATGTCTTGAGATAACTTTGGTTATGATTTGACACTTTAAATAAAATAGTGGTTAGCACTGTTGCCTCACAGCGAGAAGGTTCCAGGTTCGCATCCAGGCTGGGGACTTTCTGTGTGGAGTTTGCATGTTCTCCCCGTGTCTGCGTGGGTTTTCTCCGGGTTCTCCGGTTTCCTCCCACAGTCCAAAGACATTAATCGACCCCAGTCCCCCCGCGACCCCGACAGGGACAAGCGGTTGAAGATGAATGAATGAATTGAATTGAATATATTGTCATATCACCTTTTCCTATTCTCCGTCCTGTTACGTACACGTGCATGCGCAGTACAGTATATTTGATGGTTTATTTGGTTCTGGTCAGAGCAGGTGGCCTGTGCTTTTTAAAGCATGTTTGACAAATGCACGGCCTGTGATGTGGCTTCATGTTGACACAACTTCTGCTCCAGCTCAAAGACTCTAAATTAGCTCAGTGCAAACCCGCACACACACATCTGAATAAAACACACACGTGCTTAAAGTTACAAATCCAGCACAGCTCACAACGCTGCAGTTTAATGTGTGTTTTACCACGCTGTATCAAGATTTAGTCTTAGTTAGGGATTTTCAAGCCTTCGTCTGTACTTGTCTGTCTCTCTTGAGGTGAACAGTTTGTCTCTGGGGGTCTAAGGACCAGCGGGACTATAGGCAACTCAAGAAAATTTGAAAGACAGCTTCACAGACAGGAAGACTTGGATGACACCATCCCCGTTTCCCTCCAGTTGGTGGAGAGTTCTTGAAATGAGGGGAGGGCAGAGGAAAAACGTGGGGAAGAGGAGAAAAGACGGGAGGCAGCTGAAGGGGAAGTGTGAAGAGGGGATGATGGAAAGACAAGAATGAGGAGAAGGAGAGGGAAATGAAAAGAAAGAGGCCATTAATTTAGTGCAGTGGGAGGGATCTGAAGGTTACTGAGCTCTCTCTGCCAGGCCCTCCTGGGTTGACTGATGCCTTTGTGAAGGGGCCAGGAACCACACACACACACACACACACACACACACACACACACACACACACACACACACACACACACACACACACACACACACATATGCATCCATACACACACACGCACACGTTCCAAGAAACTCTGGGTTTGTTGCGGCAGGCCAGTTTCAGCAAAATAGACACACACACACACACACACATAGAGACACAGATGGTCATTAATGGGCTTCAAAGTGAGTGCAAAATGGGAAACCTTTATTTATTTCCTCTCCTGGATGTGATTTGCTGTGATGCGTCTGTAAATGTGGTGACACTGTGTTTTTCTCTGCTGTGGTGAGGAATCAGAGCACAGTGTACAGAACGTATGGGACCTGTTTGTGTGTGTTTGACTATGTATTTTGGGATACAGTATTTGTCTGGGTACATACTGTATAAACACTGTCAGTGACAGAGGCCATATTAAAGGGCCAGTAAGCAGGTGTTTGGCTGAAGAAAATAAGTGTTATGTATCTCTTGTTGACGTTGTGTCGTTTTATTTGTTATTAATCAAAAATAGCATGCTGAAGTCGGCCGGTGGCTGAGTGGTTAGAGCAGTCGCCCCATGTAAAGAGGCTGAAGGTCCTCGAGGCAGAGGCCGCGGGTTCCACTCCGACCTGCGGCCCTTTGCTGCATGTCCCTTCCCTCTCTCTCACCCCATTTCCTGTCTGTCCTATGTATTAAAGGCTTGAAAAACTGCCAAAAATATAATCTTGGAAAAAAAGAAATCATAATATGCAAAAGAGAGATATTGTAGATGTTTCATAGATTCTTAATGTCGCCTTTAGTCTTCATTTTCCACCTCTGTTTTGTGGATGACTACAAAAGGACAGGAGGAGCAGAAAGACATACAGTACCAGTCAAAAGTTTGGACATGCTTTCTCATATATTTTTTTTCCAGACTTACCTCTAATCTTTGCTCGTTTCCTTATGATTTACTGGATTTACTTCTCAAGCCCTTAAAAGAGAAAAATGCAGTTGTTTTTGGCTAACTGCTCACAGAGCCCGTGGACAAATTTAACTTCTGACAAAGGGCCACAAATAGACTATGCTTTGTTTGCACAAGTCCCATGAGTGACCACACGACAGTAGTAATAAATAATATGTGGTGAAAATAATCCTATAGCTTGCTATGGAATATTATATCATTCAAAAAGTTGTATTTGAAAACAGAGTTTGTATCTGTAACCGTGCATTCGTTTAAATAATGTTTAAGCATCAGGCATCCTCTCCTCCTCTTCCACTTTCTTCGCTATATAAACAACAGCAAGGTTTCGGAGTGAAGTGAAAATCCCATTGGTATTCTGCATCAGGATTTTGATTATTATCCATAAAATCATAACCGTCAAATGCAGACACAAGCTACTAGATTGTGAAACGATGATTTATGTACCTGAAGTCATGTAGAAGCACTGCACCACCCACATTCCTTATTAGCGTAATAGTGATGTGTCTGATTTGTGGAGCTTGCTGTTACCGTGGAAATGTTGACCACCCCTGCGAACGGCTTGTGAGCTGCCACCCCTTAACTCGCAGAATGTATGCACTTTTTTGCGCCTTTGCCTTTTCTTCTGTTTTCCAAACTAGTTTTTGTACCTAATTAATTGTTTAATGGTCACGATCCGTCTCATAGCTGGTTGGATTGGTTCTGGGTTTAAAACTATTTATATAAGGATTTTCACTGGAGTAAATGTAGGGGGAAAATCACTTCTTGACCAAGAGCCGTTTGAAGTCAGCGGTCACTGTTGAGCTCTATTTTGCAAAGGCAGCATCTTTGCATCCAGGGCTTAGTGCCGCCCAAGACAAAATGCAGATAGCCCAGAGCATGTTTTCGCCCTGTGCCAGAACCTGTGACAGAGTGCTGTGAAGGTCTGGGAGACCATATCCCAGCAGTTTACGTACAACCAACCTAAACTGAAAAATCCTTCATAAGGTTACACCTTAGGTTGACTAATCATCAAACGTCTATCATATAAGTTATTTTTTTGAGGATGAAAAATAACCTTCAGGGCAAAATCCACCAAATAAATCACTTGGTGTTGCTTGTTAAAATACGCTCGTCCTATTTATCACATAGCATCTCAGCTGGAGACATCACAGTACACGTTCACACATGCAAATTTACACCGATTCATAAAACCTCCTCACCCTGACGAGCGAAAAACTACCTGAGGCTACGCAGCTGCTCATGGCCATAATCCTGTCTCTCTGCGACACGTACAGCACACGCGTTTATGCTCCGACAGAAGATATCGGCTTAATGAAAGCCATTTATATTTAGATCAGGCATGTTTATTGCTCTCAGAAGGCTTGTGAAGGCTCATTATTTCAACCTGGTGACATAGTGTGTGGTTGTATGGAGCGTATTAGGCTGTAGTTTACAGTACACAGCTCGTTGGAGCGGTGACAGAGAAGCTGCATGGCACAAGGCAGACCAGAAAATGCAGCTAAATGCTAAAACAAAGAAAGCAGCACTGAGTAGAGGAGCCAGATATTCAGACTGAACTTCCATTTTGTTACCACTTCCATAGCTTGGAATTATGTTATCTTATTAGCCATTATACATTTGGCAGATGGGGTTAACAGTTTTCTGCTGTTAGAACTGACTGACTGACTTCCGACTTGGATTGGGCTCCGATTTACCTCACAGGAATGAGTACTCGAGACTTTATTCCCTGAAGAGGACTTCAAAGCAAAAACCATTTGAGTTAGTAGTTTTAACCCAGTAAAATCCTGGAATTATAATAAGGACGGCATCGGGGCAGCGTGGTATACCCACACAGCTTGGATATTTCTGCTTCACATCACACAGAATTGTCAACTGGTTGCGCTTTGTTTTCATCTCAAGTCAACCCGGTGGAGTGGGCAGATTCAAAGGTCTGGACCGAGGCAATGCATATTTAAGTAAGGTCTGTGCAATGAGGACATGGTCTCAGCTGTGTAGAAGCATTAATACACAGTGTTGAAAAGGGAAGGTTCAGCATTGACAGACCTAAAAGACTTGCAGTGGACCTGCAACTGGGAATTTAGGACCTGCTTTGACATCATTTGAGACCTGACTTGGTCTCGGCAGACTTGAGATTTGACTTGAACTTGCCAAAACATTTGAAAACTAATTAATCGATTTAATGCTCGTTGACAAATTAGTCAGATGAAGTTCTCAACGTTGTTCCCATGTACAAAGGCCCTGTTGTTTCTCCAGCCAGGGAACAACCACCCATGCAACACCGCCTCATGATTCCCCTGACAAACATTGCAATGATATGATTCAGAGAACTGGAACCAAGTTAATTTTAATCCGCACAGAGTCTCAGACAGGAGGATGTTACTGCCGCAGCATAAATCAGATGGAGAATCACATTGAAGTGCTCTAAATAGATTTTTTTTTGCACACATGGCTGGGGTTTTATCTTAGTCACAAATACAGAGGGGTAAGTAAGGATTATGGGCGAATATACCATAGCATTTTTGGGGGTAAAAGTCAGTTTTAATATTTAGCTGGTTTTCCGGTTTTGGCCCAGGAACACGGAACCACCGTCCTACCTGTTAAAGTAAACGTCTTCCTTGTCTGACTCCTCTGCAGCCAGATTACACGGTCTCTGCTGATTGTTGTGTTGTTAAGCTTAAGAGGCAGGTTGTGGTTTTTGAACTGTGATGTTCCCACCTGCACATTTAATACTTTCACCCTCAGTTAGTCATGAACAAATGATGGCAAAATGAGCCAGCTATGTATAACTTGCAGAATCTGTCCGTGCTCATATGAATCATATTATTACGTTGACCCGAACATGTCTGATTAACCCTCTTTTCCTCTGTGTGTGCGCAGGAGTCCGGGGCAGCGCCGAGTGTTCGTGTGGGAGGAACCACTTCACATGTGCGGTCAGCGCATTCGGGGAGTGTACCTGCATCCCGGCCCAGTGGCAGTGCGATGGAGATAATGACTGCGGGGACCACAGCGACGAGGATGGATGCAGTGAGTTCTCAATCCTAGACTTTTTCATGCAATGCTCCACTTTCGTTCCCTTTTTTCTTTGTTCTATATCACTGTGCTGTAGCTTACTCTAAGATTTATTAACGGAATTGGTCCAGTTTAAAACAAACTGAATCATACAAGCCTGTTTCACTGGCTTTGAAATCGCTCGATACATGTGTCCGCTCGTATTTTACTTGTTCTGTGTGATCATGTTGATTGCGCAGCTTGTGACGTGATGAAGTTGGACAGAGATTTCTGCATTTCTAAAAGATTTTAATATAAACTTTCGTCCCTGGTTCTAAAACATTTCACATAATTGATTAGAGCAACCAATGTGTGATCTGGCAGCTTTTTATTAAAGGTTGCAAAAAGTTACTTTTTTAAACTAACTTTCCTTTCCTAATGTAGACATAGTTTGCTTAAATAGAAGTAGCCAAACTTCTTAAATACGAAATGATGTATAAAGACAAGCACATGTGCAACATTCTTGCCTAAATTAAATAGTCTTAAGATAGTTTAAAGAGTCTGATCTATAAATAAGGAGTTATATGTTACAATTCTAAACAGACATTTGGCATTAACATCCAGTACATGAACATTTTTGGTAATCAGTCAGGGCCATTTCCGGCTGAAAGGATGAAAAAGGTATGCTCAGGATTATATTAATGTTAAAATGGGAGTTTATGGATGAGAGTGTTTTGAATAGGCTGTTGTGTTGCGGAGACGCTGTGAACACAACCCCACATCTCACGCGGTAGCACACGCAGGTTGGACGTCACTACAACTTAAGAGGCTGAAACGCAGATACTGTAGATTTGAGTTCAAATATTCAAATGTAAATTAGTCACTGCTGGCTGGTAACCATGGTAGTTTTTATTATTATATTATTCTATGATCAATGAGTCATCATTTCTAAGCGTGAAGTGAAAGGATAAGAAATGATTTCATAGATAAGTTATCGCCCTATACTACAAGTCTTTCAAATCGGACTTCCACAGAGAGGAACATATAAGTGTCCAGTGCGATCCCTGTCTGTCATACAAACTGAATCATCACTGAAAATGTCCTGGAAAGTCCTGGAAAATGATCTCTAGAAATGAGTATTTGGTCGGTACAATAACAGCCTTAGATGTTTGTTATTGCCTTATCCTTTTGATATGGGTCTTTATGACTCAATATTCTATTTGCACTTGTACTTTCTGTAATTTAAAAAGTTTAACTTGGATTTGCGGGTTGAACTGGCCTGATACCTTTGGTTGTAAAGAATAAACCAGCAGTTCTTGGCTGAACATCTCCCCTTGAGCAAAGCCTTAAACTTGCAGAATTTAACCAAGACTCTGGTTATGTTTGGCAGCTCCTTACTGCAAATTTGTCTAAGTGCATGACTTGTGAATTTTGCTAGAAAGGTACAAGTGTGCTCAGGCAGAGTTTTCCTGCAGAAGTAGTCCAGAATAGTAAGAAAAAATATAATTGGGCCCATATGGATCCCATCATCACCCAGTGAAACAGTGAATGGGTCACTGGTCCAGGCGGGGTAGTATTTCTGATGCAGAGGCAGAGTGAGGCGTTCTGCGTGGTGTATGCCCCGTGCAGAAAAATGCTTGAGTGACTTCTGGCACCAGACAGTGTTTGGCTGGAGGGAAGTCTTGGCAGCGGAGCCAGACAGGAGTATTTTTTTCTGCGGAGCATGTCAGTTTGTCAAGTGGAGGAGATCTTCACCGCTCCTCTTTCACACTTCTCTGTATCGATGTGAAATGTCTATGTGAGGGTCTTCTTTTTATTTTTCCTGCTCCCTCGCAGAGTAGAGAAGCAGATGCTGCCCTTTTGTCTGACACATCCTAAACCTCTCTGAGAGGTGTGTGGTTGTGTTTGTGTGTGTGTCGATGTTGTGTCTCCATCAGTCTTCCGCTGTCACATTAAGCTAGTTAGGGGTTGGGCAAGGGGATGCTAAGTGGTATTGATCTCTGGCCAGTTGAATGTTCAGCGAGCCTGATCGCCACGTATCGATCTGTGTTACGTTACTTATTTAAGGAGACACATGGAAGCAGCTGACAGATATCAGAGCATCTAGCTGGACCTTTCTAATCCATTAGTACTGTCTGATCGATCTTCTGCTCCAGCACTCCGCTGCCAGACGCTCGTCCACTTGGAATCACTCCAGTCAATCTCGTAATCACAGAGAGATTCATGTGGTTAATATTACAGCTATAACCCCTCAGTATTTATTCCCACTGCCTTTTTTTTTTACTGTTTTCATGTGAAATGATTAGGGATGGGCACCGACAAGCGGTTCCAGTTGGGATCCGCTGACAAATTGGAATCAAAGGCGAAATCGTATGTCTCCCAGAATATCATGTTTTTTTTTTCTGACAGTCAAAATGATGTCAGACTCATGCGTCTATGATGCTGGCTTGCGATATGAAGGATTAATGGTGGAGAGGCAGAAACGGTCCAGAGTCCACACAGACAGGCCCTTTTTTCTTGAAAAACCGAAAACCTCAATGACCTCATCTTCTCTGTGTTCAGACTCCGAGATAATAAAACGGTTGCATTGATGATGTAAACTCCCCTACATACTATATTGATCAGAAATCAGACACTTTTGCCGTTCGTGATGAGGGATTGTCAGCAGAAGTGGATGTGTTTCAGGAGGACACAAACCAATAAGGTCGGGAACTGGGTTGGATCGGGCCAGAGTAGGTTCAGCAGATAAAGGTGTCAGATTTGAACTGAAAGATTGATTTCCTCACAAACTATGTTTACTATCATGTGTTTGCTTCTTTAAATGAAATGAAATTCTGTGTGTTTTCATGGTGTGTTTGTGTGGCACCGTCACTAGAGGCCCACGTGACTCTGCTTCTATTACACTGATTGAATTTAGCCAGTCGGATCGTAAAAACCGCTGACTGCCATTTTATGGTTTTTAACGGCGTCCTCAAAGCACGGAGAATAATTTAATTTACGGTGGCACAATTTAAATGCTCGATAGAGAGAGAGAGAGCCAACTGAGCAGGAACGTCAGACATGTGTGAGAGAATGCACAATCACAATACACACACACACACACACAGATAAACACAGAACAGTATCGCTTTTCAACAGAATTGTAGCAGTGTAGATTGTGGCATTCAGACTTTGTTTGAACTTTATTGCATTAAGCATTTACACCAATTTAAGCATTTTCAGAGACAGCACAATTGTCCTGAGGAATCTGAGCATGTGTGTGTGTTTGTGTTTGTGTGTCTGTGAACTGGGAATAGGAGCGGAGGCCGACTGTGGCTATGAAGCTATCCGTGTAAACTTCTGATCTAATTACGATGTGGGAATCATGTGGAAATTGTGTAGTGCCGATGTGGCTGCACTGTGTCTAGTGCTAAGGGCTTGTATTGTGTGCGAGTGTTCCCCCATATAAAGTTTCATAGCTGCACAGAGACCAAAGGGAGTGGAGAAGAGCTGATGACTGAGAAGAATATGCATGATTTGGGTGTGTGTGTGTGTGTGTGTGTGTGTGTGTGTGTGTGTAGGATACAATATGTGGTGCTGTCAACGTTTCAAGAACTCTATCTAACTCCAAAGGAGTTGTTGGTGTGTGAAGGTGAGAAGGAAATGGTCTTTACAGCTGTCCGCTCTCCTCCTCACCCCGCATGGAACATCTGTCCGTTTCTAGTGGACCACACTGGGTAGAAGGGGCGAGGCGTGAGTGGTGTGGGGGTCTTTGCTGGGTGATCATAAATCTAACCATTTAAAAACAAATATTTAGTTAAAGAACCATACAATATGTTTTTCTAGGGTTTACTGCATCCCCCTATCTACAAATATTGTATTCAATACACTTTTGCGGGTCATTTTTAAATTATAGTACAGTTTAAACTATTATTCTTACTGTTCTAGGCAGATTTTCGTTGGCGTTCTTTTGTGCAAATGGTAGGGATGGGCACAAGAAATGTTCTCCCACATTGAGTAATCATATGAATTTTTGGTACGGCAGTAGTACGGATATTTTTGGAACGCATCTTTCTGCCAGCTAGCAAGCGTTCGACTATGGCGTCGTGTCAACACTCTCTGTCCACGCTGAATCCCTGAAATACACACTGAATGTGTGGAACACGTTATAAAATATGCTTCTGAAAAACAGCTACATTTTTCGTCCACCAGCCATCTCCCAAATTTTTTGACAAGCCGTCACTTCACATACCGTCGCCCAAAAGAATCTGCTCTGAAACACACACACACACACACACACACACACACACACACACACACACACACACACACACACACACACGTTAAGACCCATTTGGCCCTGTTTGTCTCCGACAACACATTTTATATACTGTAGGTTTTGGTAGTGACATGAGGTGTTGTAAAATAACTCAACGATCAAAGATTCAGTTCCCTCATAACGGCGGATAATCAAGGAATCAATTACTCACACCCATCCCTAGAAAGGCCCTTCTTCCTCACCCTCGGATGTTTGTATTCTCTTGGTTTCGCGCCAGCCGCATGATAGATTCGTCACCAACACACCCACTCACTCCAAACAATGACCAGCTTTCTTCACACATTGGCTCATTCAGAGATTACACAGACTGTGTACCAGAGAGCTGGCAGGGCAAAGACTTAATTTAATGTTCGATCCAAATGATTTGGATATTTGCGTTCTCACATACAGCTCATCCGTGTAACGTCTAAATAAGTTCTGGGTTGCAGTGCATTTGTGCTTAGCTCTTAAATACTAAAGAAACCTTGTCAAATGTTTTGGGATGGCCCTCGGGGTCAGATATCGACACGCGGCCTGACCAGTTATCAAGATAATCAGAGAAACTCAAATTACAACACACACAGATCATTATGTTATTTTCTGAATATCGAAGACCTCCCTTTAAGAAAGAAGCAACAGCATCTTGACACAAGATGATGTAGATAACTTAGATTGCTTTGCATATTTGAATTCTTTGACTGAAGATGATACAGGTATGTACAAACCACTAGTTAAAGAGCAGGAAGACCACGTTACAGGGTCACGAATCTCAATGGCAGGACACTAATTAGCGCTGATGAAATGTAATTAAGGCGAAACTCTCAGAAGTTTCATCAAATTAATAACACAGTGTTTTTTCATCGATCCAGCGGCCTGAGCCCGGGGGGTTGTGCACAGCTCCAGGTGGCACATGGACAGAACATCACGCTTTATATGTTTGATTGCAGGCCAAACGTATGAGCTGTGAGAGACTCTGGCACGAAGCACTGCTTCATTAGGGGATTATATGTTTATGGTCTTGGCAGTCAGCTCCACATCCATAAACCTTCATAAGGGGAGAAAAGGTTACATGCTGTCTGCCATGCTGCCTTTGTGGATCTGGTTCCTATGGAAATGGCAATGAGTGTTCATTGTGTCGAAGGCTGCGCAGTCAGAGGAGGACAACTGAAGTGGATAGCGAGTGAAAAGGGAGAAGGACAGAACAAGTAATGAAAAGGAAGACGCTTCAATTTGTGGTCAGCGCTTTCAGCTAAACCTCTCACTGCTCTCTTCACAATCCACTCTTTAGCTCGCTGAAGCTCCTCTGTTGGTGTGTTGGAAAGAAAGCTTCAATTTGTTTGATAGTTCCGTCAAAGCAAAACGCAAACGTGTCGTTTTGTTACTTTTTTCAAGATGACTTATTGATCATTGTTGGCTTTAGTTGACAGCTGACGGTTGGCCTTGTGGTTTATTTCGATGTCCTGAATAGGAGTGGGCGATGAGGCTTTGTAAAACTTAGGTCAATGTGTAAAAACAACACACTTGTTAACACCAAATTGCTGCGGTCCCACTATGTTTTTAAAACCAAAATGTACAGTAATTCATCTTGTTATGACCAAACCCTTCTGACGTCCTCTCAAACTGATTTATAGCATTAGAACTGGTGTTTCATTTGTCCTTGATATGCTGTTGTTGGATATTTGCCTTTAATTCAGATCTAAGTAGTACATTAAGTATGTTTGTAGTTTTGGCTGCTTTTCCTTTTTTTGTATGTGGAATCGATCCATCCACACAGATAATCCTTTGAACCTTGAACCTTCTGAACTCTTCACATCACCCAGAAAGTTGACAAGGTCGGCACTCTAAGTGAGTCTGACTTATGTTTTTGCCTTCTCTCATATCTCTTATCTGCTTCTCAGTTTGCCTCTCTCCTCCCAGTTCAAGGCAAGGAAATTTGTCAGCTCACTTATGTTCATACCAACAGTTACCACAGCAGATAAGACTTGATAACCTTGGACGACTCATACATCTTCTGTTATTTCACCATGTATCTCCTCCCACCTCCTCCTCCTCCTCCTCCACCTCCTCCCCTGCTGTTTTAGATCATTTTTCAAGTTATTTCTCTGTGTATTTCACTTCTATTCAAGAAAGCAGGAAACAAACACACACGCACACACACACACGCACACACACACACACACACACACACGCACGCATTGGGCACACTGTTGATGTCCTGCTGTGTTGAAAGCAGCCGAGGTTGTGAAAGAATAAATGCTTTGGGCCGGAATGAGGAGACAGGGCTGCAGAGAGAGTGTGTGTGTGCGTGTGTCTGTGTGTGTGTGTGTCGTCAGGGTGGATGTGGGATGAAATGGAGGAGGAACATCTCTGTTTTGCGTGATTGAAAGCGCCGCATGAGGTTTGGCTTCCTCTGCTGTCGGCTCACATAAACCTGTGAGGTTTGGGAAATGGGTGTGTACTATAAAGCCTGATACACACACTAACAGGTTCACACACACACACACACACACACACACATTTATTGGAACCCTCGACTGGATGCATTTCAGTATATTTGTAAGGTATAACAGGGCCTCATGGTTCTACTGTATTTACCATATTTCTGAGAAGAATCTATTTGAACGACCTGCTGACGTGGTATTCACAGTTTCGTCATTGTAAACGATCTGAGAGCTCATGAGTTATCACCGATGATGATGTTTTTAAAAGGTCAACGTCTGTGGAAGTGACTTTTTACCAAACTATATTTTATTGGTGTTCCATAACATTATTTTGAAATGCAATTAACATAATTCAAATTGCCAGGGTCCAGGCCTTAGAATGGGCACCCCCGCAGAGTTCACAGATTTATCTGGATGAAAACACATATGGACCAGCGAGCGTTGCAGGGAGACAATTAGCACCATAGGCGGGACCAACACTGTTGGCAAGCTGTGTGTTTACACAGACAGCACTCATTAGCCAATCGCAACCAAGTTTGTTAAATGTGCTTTTGCCATATGCTCCGTCGTGCTTCATAGTGTGCACGGTCCCTGCTGTTGCAGCTGTAAACGGTGTTTACGGTATGTTTTAAAATGTCACAACCTCGGATCAATTAGGTTCCATTACATTTTGGAAAGTCTAGAAGAGACACACAATTGTGTTACTTTACCTCTATTGAAGTTAGCATACTGCTTAGCTGTAAGTTATCCAGCTCAGAGCAGAAGTGTCTTGTGATAGGTTAGGGGAAACTGAATGCCCCCCCCCCCCCACACACACACACACGCACACACACACAAAGAAATCAGTTAGAGTGCAGGCAATGCCAGACTGAAGATGGAAATAGAGTGTTACTAGTTGACAGTACTGTCTGATATTTCTGAAAAGGGGACTAGGCTAAGTCTGTTTTTGTTGCCGAGCAACAGTGTTCTCATAATATATAAATTTTTTAAAGTTTCTGTATGGCATTTTTCAAGCCCTTATCATATAGGACGGACAGGAAATGGGGTGAGAGGGGGGAAGGGACATGCAGCATAGGGCCGCAGGTCGGTGTCGAAACTGTGACCGGTGCCTCGAGGACCTTCAGCCTCTTTTCATGGGGCTCTAACCACTCAGCCACCGGCGGCCCCTTTCTCACAATTTTAAAACGATTGGATAGTCTGTGTGTCAAGATGAATTCAGAATTGGGTTGATTGTAGCCTAAAATCTGTTTCTTATGTGCACTTCCAATTCCAATAACAAAATAACTTGCTCATGAATTCAATCAGAAACAGGGCCCTTTTTTGACAGTGTTAACTCCAGTGAACCATTGTACCTAGTGTACAGAATTAAGAATTAAATAGTTGAGGTTGTCTGTTACAAAGTCTTTTAAGAGTAAATTGGGCGTTTTACAGGCTAAATGTATGTTTCTGGCTTAATAGAATAAATAAATAAGTCTAATCATGACCCTTAAACCTAGCTCAAACTTGAAACTAGTCCCCTGAACAAAACAAGTGAGGAAGGACAGCACTGCCTTGCTCCAAGAAAATCTTAAACTCAAACTGGTTCTCACAAGGACACACACACACACACACACACACACACACACACACACACACACACACACACACACACACACACACACACACACACACACACACACACACACACACACACACACACACACACACACACACACACACACGCACAAATCCAAAAATAAGAAATCCCCCCTCCGTCCTTTAATCTACCGCTTTCTGCAGTGTAAGCCAATCAGAGAGAAGCTGTGACTGCAGGGGCCCTGCTGATCCAAAAGCAGGAGCGGAGAAGATTAGGACCCCATCCCCTCCTTTTCTATGTGTCAATTTCTCTCTCCGTCCCTTCATCTTTTCCTCCCTCCATACCTCCCTCTGTCTTTGCATCCTTCTTCTCTCTGCCCTCTGTCGCCAGGAAAGCTGCAAACAGAACCGCTTTTCTTTTTACCCGAGGCTTTCTCATTTATTTCTCACTATGCGGTTGAGTTTGTTCCTGCACTGGGTTTATCTGTCTTTCTGTCTCTTACTTCTTTTTTTTCTTCTTTCTGTCTCAGGATATAACCGTAGTGTATTCGTCACATTAGCATAAGCCTTCCTCTCTTTCTTCATCCCCTCTTCCCAGCACTCGCTCTCTCCTCTCCTCCACCTCCTGCCTAAATATTTACTCCCTGCTCAGTAAATGAGAGGAGCACACTTGTTCACACAGAAACGAGGACATAATTAGGGGCCGATTGAGGGCAGAAAAAGAGTCAGAAATAAGAAGAGAGACAAAGATCTTGTTGATCTGGGGCCTGGTCTTACCGTCTTTGTAAATCTCTGTGTGGAGTGGCTCCTAAATGTGTTTCGTGTGCAAGTTTACAAAACAATGTGATGGATTTAAGTTCAAAAGTGCCATTTGGACCATTATTATTATTATGTTTTATATGTATGATGTAGGGCGGGTGGTGTGGTGGTCAGCACTGCCTCAAAACAAGAGGGTTTCTGGTTCGAAACCCGGCTAGTACCCTGCTGTTTAGTGTTTGCATGTTCTCCCTGTGTCTGCATGGGCTTCTCCGGGTTCTCCGGTTTCCTCCCACAGTCCAAAGAAATGCAAGCGTTCTCTAAAATTGCCTGTAGGTGTGAAAGGTTGTCTGTCTCTGTTCGTATCTATGTGCCCTGCAATAGACTGCAATAGATTGGCCTCCTCTCCAGGGTGTACCCCGCCTCACGCCCGATGTCAGCTGGGATGGGCTCCAGCCCCCCGTGACCCCGACAGGGACAAGCGGTTGAAGATGAATGAATGAATGAATGAATGTATGATGTAAAATCAATAATTTTGAAATTGTATGGTTTTATCCATAATGAAAACAAATTCCTGTAAAAACAACCAAGGAGAGAGAACATCGGTGAACTTCATGTGGGAAGTGATTTTCATTGTTTTTCTGGAAACTCCGACAGCTTTGGCCCTTTGTCCTATTATCTTCTAATTTTCTTTGTCTTCTAAAGCAATATTAATTTCCTTAAAATAGGATATTTGTGACAACATGTGGATGGAACTTGCCTTATATCAGATACAACCGCCAACTCGTCACAGTCGTTGACTCCTTTGGTGGAGATCAAAGGTCTGGACCCAGGCAAGGATGGGACATTTACAGTTGAAAATTATCAGTCCTCTCTGTTGTGATGGAGGCGCTGCACTGTGCTTTATTCTTTGCGGCAGAACTCTGCAGACGTTATTAAAGCAGCAGTCATTTGCTTCTGTTTTGACCGTTGCAAGGGAAATTTGCTCAATGCTATGTTCACAAAACAAAGTATTCTTCCTGGAATGTGTTAAATCTTAGGGGTGAAACCGGTTACTGCGTTCACGATGAACTATGGTAGAACTCTGGATGGTTGGTATTATAGTTTCAAGTTAATCAATGTTTTAACTTTAATGTTATCATTAAAACTGTATTTGAATGCGGCGGTTTGAAAAACTTGATTCCCGTTCAATTTTCTGTTCGGGCCTGGCCAACAGGTTTTCAGCGTCTGAAACAGTTTTATTATCCCTGAGTCTGAGTGTAGATGAAAAGAGAGAATATTTATTTTGGCATTTGTGTTAATCCGCTCGCAGGGCTGGGAAGCACTGGCGCTCGTAGTTGTAGTGTAGAGAGATGTTTAAGCATATTGCTGTTGTTTCCATCCTTCACTTGAAATGATCATTTTGCAGACATTACAAACTTTGGACCATGACTCCTTCTGGTTTCGAGTTTTCCAGCAGCGTACGTGTTGGCATTGATAAAAGGAATTGATTAGCTGTGTGCGCAGTGGTCACTATAATTGGGATATGAAATAATACCATTTCATCTCTAGTGCATTTCCGGGGGAACTCTATGTTGTTTTGGATGGTGAACACCGCCTAAACCTGCAGTCTTACCTCCTAATCTGACCCAGTGGAAACTTCAGGCAGTGGTTTCAGTTGTGATGATCACTTTTGAAGTCTCAGAATCAAGGATGGACTTATTTGTTGATCAATAAAGATCTTAAACATTCAACAGACTTGATGTTAATATTTTATTTTAGCCACTGTATCATTTTCATTTCCATCATGTGACTTCTCCAAGGATCAGAGAGGTAGGGAAAAAAAAGCTACAGCTGCTGCAGTTCTGCTGCTTTTTGGGGCCGGAGAGACAAAAAATGTGGATTAAAGTGAGATTTACACAAAGAAAGTGGCAGCTAAAAAAATATATATTTTCCCTGCAAGAATCAATCACCCACTAACTTTTGTGGGGGTGAGTGTGCCAAGCACTTTGCTTGTCTTCATCGCTGTAATTTATAATGTTGTAACTACACTACTTCATTATGTTTTTTGACAGCCAGACAAAATAAACAGTTTGCAGACATCACCTCGGGCTCAGAGAACCCGTGGTATGCACTTGTCTTGTTTTTGTTATTTGTTTTTTTCCATGTTTTAGGCTAAATAGTTAATGGACTAATTGAAAATATTGATTGATGGTTTTATTGGTAGCGATGCTAGACATGACAGCACCTTCTTAAAAGGGTGAAAACAATTTGGCGCTTACCACCAGGAAAAATTGTTGGTGAAAGATTAAATCGTCAGGGTGACAAAGTAGTTGCGCAGGTGTAATTTGTGTTAATTTTTTTCCCCCGTCAACTTGCTTGTTTGGCGTTCAAACGTAGTTAACCTGGATTTTCAGCTTCACATTGAGTCACATCGCTCAAAATGAGAACCCAGGTGAACTGTTGATGTTGCTGATGTCTGAAGTAGATAAATTAATTCATGAGGTCACATAACCAGACACTCAACCGCAGCCGTCTTTACTTCAGCTTTGTGCACCAGTCTGCACATGAGTGCATGTTTATAACCTGCGTGAACTCTTCTCAAACTGCCGTAGTTTTTAAAATCAAAGCTGCACGGACAGTCTTTTTTTTGTCTGGCTGGTGGCTCAGTGCTGGTCACTTTGATCCAGAGTGAGATATCTGGACAACTGTTGGACAGCTTATTGGAAAATTTCATATGAATATCGAAGATCTGTTTTTAAACCTCTCTCATTGTCTATTATCCTCTTATCCTGTTTTATATGCACACAATCATTTGTCCTTGGTCAGTAAATGGTGGAGTTGGCCCAGTATAATCTATGTAAAGAGATACCTGCTGTGTGGGTGTCCAAAGGACAGGCGAGGTAACATTGGAGAAATTATAGTGTAATTCAGCCAGTAACAGATAATCATAATAGTGTCGTAATGCCATTTTTACACCACATCAGAGTATTTCCCGTCATTCAGCCTTTAAAGAAGAAAATCTGTTGGTTAAATGGATGACAGCACCGAGTGTTTTTCTCACTGGTGTCAAGCACTCAGCAGAGATTTGTCATGGCAACAAGCAAATGTTTCTGTATTTATCTGCTTTGATGGACATTAAAATGTCTTGTGAGGATGAGTGCAGTTCATTCAGTACAAGTACTGTACTTAAGTACGGATATGATGCATTTGTACATAAGTCCCTCTACATATCAGACGAGAACATTATCCACTTTGACCAGTTACTACTTTAATTTCTACAAAACACACCATAATACAGTTAAATATGGACTGTCTTTGTTCACAGGTGTTGAGTTTTATACACCAGGCTATGATAAACAGTTTGTAATGAGGTGATAAAGATTGACGTCCGACTCAGAAAGCTAGTCAATATAATTCTGGATTCCTGTGATGGGTTTATGAATGCAGAGTGGTGCTGCAGCTGCGGTGAGGTAGGAGGTCTGTTTACTGTCGAGGTGGAGGAGGGAGGAGGAGGCCCTTCACACAGGCCACCGCCGGACACGTTGCCAAATAAATCTCTGCTGGCAGCGCCACACCGTTCTACGGACAGAAATATGCACTGGCTACCGACCAGAGCTGCCGAGGAATCAGATAAGCCGTCTCTGTTGGGACTGACTATGGGAGTCAAATAAAGAGCGAGCAGAGCAGGAGAGACTGAGCCGGATGAGAGGAACAGAGGGGATTAGTTTGAGTTGGAGAATGGTGTCATTGCAAGACAAGGAAAATACTTTTCAATTCTGAAGACAATATAAGCCCCTACAAACTCCGAATATCCTGCACAGACTCATTTTACCATGTTACGATGGGGAACTGCATCAGTGATACACATTGTCTGAACTGGACCTCATAATCTCCAATGGTTAGCCGTCCACTTCGATGCTTCCCATTATATCCAGCTCTTCCATGATGTGTTGTTTTTGCCACCTGTTTGAAATCCTAAAAACAGCAGGGAAAGAAATTAAGGAGACAACCAAAAATCGAGGAAACCCGAGGCAAACGAATAGAGAAAAGTGGGAACCCAAGAAGGAAGGCGGACAAATGTTTTGGAGCTTCAGAGAAGAATCTCTTCAAAGGCAAGAACATGAATAATTTGGGTGCGTTGTCAGAGGTATAAAATAAGGGAAGAAATAAGAGACAGTTAGCAGATTATTCTGCCTGTTTGCTCAGCTTGGGCTAGCTCTGCATTTCAACACTGAGACATTTGTTAATTAAGGCAAAGTAATAAACTGTATTGTAACCACCTAGATTGCTTTGAGTATGGTTGTTGGCAAGCCTCCTAAAATCTGTCTGGATAAAACATCATCAGCTGATGAAATCCCTTGGTCTCGGATACTTGCATGCATGCCAAACACTCAACAACAACAGTTGCAGAAGAAAATGTTAGAGGCCCATGTCGTCAATTTTCGACCCTATTTATATATTTAACTTATTGATTTAAAACATAAATGTCACATTTAATGTATTGCACCAGATTATAGCTTGAAGCTGATTAACAGCCATGGTCCCTTGGAAGGTCAAAACAAAGAAACAATGACAACACGGGTTGTACAAAACAGAACACACAAAACACGCAATGCAAAACCAAACATAATGGCACGTCACAAATGTAGGCATGTCAATTATAGTCATAAAGCACCAATGATAGAAATTATTAAAGGTTGAATATGTAGAATATTTATTAAAAATCTATATTTTAAATAAATAATACACCCATGGTGCGTTTTGAGGGGTACAGAATGAATGTATTGCTTTTCCCTTAAAAATATAAATTAATATTTAAAACAAATTCAGACAGGTTTGACAATGACTTTCTGTCACATTCTGTTTACATTGTACCAGCCAATGGCAGCCGGCATTGTGGATTGCCAGGGTTGTCTGTTTGCGCAGCTACTGGGTGAAAGGAAGCTGCTTCGGAGCCTCAGCGGAGGGGGCGTTAATTTTTTCCCATCAGCTGATTAACCGGAGACGGGCAAAACACGGGTGAGAGTCAATATAGGCCAAGCATTCACTCCATGGATTGAGATAAAGGAGTTCAATAGCATTAAAATGCACGCCGAAATGGCTACGTTTCTCCTTGAGCAGTAAGCTAACTTTCATGTTTACTCTGCTGTAACGGTTAACGGTAACTGTCAGTCCAACTTCCCTGCAATACTTGTTTTTATGGTGCAATTTGCAGGGGGGGATGGGTTCAAACAGACTCAGGTCTCCTGTAAGCTACTGGGGATATAAAATAAGGGAAGAAATGAGACGAACATGGCAACCCGACTGATGGAGTTATTTTTTTGTTGTTCAATCTTGAAACACTAGATGGCGGTGTTCTGCTCATTCTCCATATTCAACCTTAAATATTATAAAGGCATTGAGTACAGAGCTGAGCAGCTTTTAACAACCTTTTTAAGTTTCTTTGAAATTGCTGCAGCTCTTCACATCATCACATTCACAGGTAGCGACCTCTTCTGATTCGTGGCTTTTACACAAACACATTGCCCGAATGCAGTGCGGCGTACACCTGTCCAACTGCTCTTTAACGCAAATTTCTTATCAGTCAATCAGATGTTCACAACCACATGCATTTAGGCACGTAGACATGGTCCAGACGATCTGCTGCATTTCAAACCGAGCATCAGAACAGGGAAGAAAGGTGATTGAACGTGGCGTGGTTGTTGGTGCCAGGCGGGCTGCTCTGAGTATTTCAGAAACTGCTGATCTACTGGGATTTTCACGCACACCCATCTCTAGGGTTTACAGAGAATGGTCCCAAAAAGAGAAAATATCCAGTGAGCGGCAGTTCTGTGGGCGCAAGTGCGTCTGGTTGAAGCTGATAGAAAGGCAACAGTAACTCAAATATCCACTGGTTCCAACAGAGGAATGCAGGAGAGCATCTGTGAACACACACCACCACCTACTTTCTAGCAGATAGGAACAAACAGAGGACCACACTGACACTTTATTAAGCACCAGTTGTACCTAATAAAGTAGCCGGTGAGTGAGATGTGTATTCTTCCCGTTGTGAAATACCAGTGTAATCCCTTCGGTCTGTAGCTCATAAATAGTCTGTGTATCCCTCATCCTACTCCCTTACAGTTTTATCTGAAAAACAAGGAGAAAATGGCATCTGAATTTGAGAAAAACACTATTCTGTCGGTACAGCAGCACACCAGCAAGGGGCTTGCTCCAGGATAGGGGAGTAAATAATATATATAAATAATAAATAATAAAAAATGTTGTCTCTGTCAGAGACAAACACATCATGCCTATTTGTAGTAAAGATATTTCTAGTGTTTTTGCACCTATCTTGCTGCTTTTCCCTTTCATTAAAATGTTTTAGTGTTTATTTGAGAGGCATGTTCTTTATTTGGCATTACAGTTCACCCTCAACTAATGAAAATGGACACCAGTGTAAATAAATGTTTCCTGAGGAACTGACAGTAATCTGGAGGTGAACCGACCTTTTTTTGGACTGAGAGAGAAAACCTTCATTAAAGCTTCTCGGATGAAATATTGTCGTTTGACTTGCAGACTCCTCTATTGCTCTCTGGAGTCCACATCTGTTTTTCCGTCAGACAGAGTGTCCTCTTTGTCTCTTTTTCATCTGTCCATCCTCCCATCCGTTGGGCCGGAGTGATAAGCGGTGTTTAGGCAGATATATTGGTCCCATTAGGGCCACTTGATTCAGCTGCTCTACAGCGAAGGGGAAGCCATTAAATCTGCTGCTCAAGGCCACTTAAAGACACAGGCATACATCTTCCTAAAGACATGAAACACACACACGCACACACACACAAGCACACACCAGCAAGTCAGACATGCACATTCTTACTTCTAGAGACAGCAAATAAGCATTCAAAATCAATAAGGATAATTGTTTTTAGTTGTTATTAAAAAAGCAAAAGCAAAATCCACATATACCAATATATACATTTAAACACACACACACACACACACACACACACACACACACACACACACACACACACACACACACACACACACACATACACACACATTCACAATGGGAAAGAAATCTCTAGTTTAACATGCTATTTCTTACTTAGTAAAAGGGATTCTGGCAGGTCTTCGAGAGCTCATTTTTCATCTCTTCTTATTCTTTACGGGTTTTTGATGAAAGAAGACCTTGTTTATTGAGGACTACGCGGTTAGAACAGAAAACACATTAACTCTCGAGCATGTGGGAACAACAAATGTTAAAAATCCATTTAAGCCCACCCGTTCCTGTCAAAAAAAAAGAAAGAAAAGCCAGGTGTTTTCGATTAAAACCAAATACAACGATCCTTAAAGGGCTCGTCCACCTAGATTACAAAAGTTTTCCCACTTACTTCAAGGGATAAGTTGCCATGCAGATAGATTTGCACACAGTTACAATGAAGGTGCGTGGACTGAAGTCTGTGGCGCTCACAGCACTAAAGTTGTATTATCTCAGCAACGTCTCTTTCCAGAAACAGCGTCCATGTAACTCTGGATGATTCACACGCACAAAAGATATTTCATCAGAACATTATATTTGGGTCCAGGCAGAAATCTCACAGCAGGAGAGAGGAGTCTGTACGTCTAACTATAAAATTACAACCAACGAGCTTTAATAAAGGTTTTCTCTTTCAGTCCAAAGCACGTCGGTTCACCTTCAGGTTACCTTCGTCTGTACTGGAAACATTTTTGTTCCGTGATCTGAACATCTGTGTCCTTTTTTCTTTCTTTTGGCTCTGTGTTTGACACCAGGAGGCGGATACATACAAACAGAAACACAGTGAATGTGTGTGTGTGTGTAATATATATATATATATATATATATATATATATATATATATATATATATATATATATATATATATATATATATATATATACATTTTTTCATAATTGGGGCGAATCAACTCGTTAAGAATGGACGCACAAATTGAACTCACTGCCCACTAAAGACTGAATGAGCAGTGTTATGGTCAGTACAGACAGGCCTTTACTGTGGGTGGGTGTGTGTGTGTGTGTCTGTGTGTGTGTGTGTGTGTTTGGGAATGACCTGTGGAATGCAAGTGGGATTTCTGTAGCCCGGATGAGAAAAGCCCACTGGGGAAAGTCAGGGTGTGTGTGTGTTTGTGTCTGTCTGTCTGTGACACCTGGAAGCATCATTCTGGCTTGTGAATGAATTTGTTATATAAGTAGTTTAAGCAAATTTCCAAAAGGCTGGGGAAATAACATGTATGTGTATTAACTACTACTGTTATGTGTATATGCTTAAGAGGATGTGACAATATAAAAAAAATAATAGCACCACAGGTGCAGGAAATGGACCAGAATGCAATGCGTCTGTTGTCAGTAGCTTGTGAAATGTAACACCATCTTTGATGCCTGGCATAATTCTGTCAGTCTTTCTTCTTAACTGGGAAAATATCTACATCATCAATGTTGTCGTCAACTTAAGCATATGTGCTCACACCTCTTTTTCTATGAGGTGGAAAACAAACTGAGAAATGAAGTAATGATCAGGCGGAGGGAAAGTAGGTCTACAGAAAAGTAGAATACGTCATATAATGATTCCTGGGATGCAACAAACAACACAAAGTGGACAAAGTTAAGGTAAAGGAGGCTCTTGTGAGGGTGGTAATTAGTGTGTGCGTGCGTGCGTGCGTGCGTGCGTGCATGTGTGTGTGTGTCGGCCTCAGAGGAGTGCAGTGGTAGCAAGAAAAGCAGCGCTGAGAAGAGCAGAATCTGTGTGATAAGGGAGATCAAAGCGCCCAGAGGCCTCATCAACCTTCCCAGCATGCTCCCTGCTGATTCACCTGATACCAGTATACAGGCCCCACTTACTGCATGTCCTTGTGTGTGTGTGTGTGTGTGTGTGTGTGTGTGTGTGTGTGTATGTGTCCATGTGTTTGTATGTGTGTGTGAGAGAGAGTATTTATTTGCATACAATTTGCTCCTCTCCGAAATTTGTGTGCCTAAACAATTCTGCACCGCAGACAAGCGTGTTTATTTAGCCTCTGAAGTGACTGTTTGCTTATGTCTGCATGTGTGTGTTTGTACGTGTCGGTGTATGCGTGTCAACAATGTGTTCTCCTCTTCTGATAAGCTGAATTATTTATTGAAATGTTGAGAAGCTGCATTTTTCCCCCTGTTGTTTGTTGAGGCCATAAATCTGCTGACGCCCGGTCGCAGATGCATCCAAAATACATCAAACCGCTTCAGTTTGACAGAGAGAGGGTTGTAGACAGTGTGCAGGCGTCAGGACTCTGCTGACACACTCTTTGATAGTTTCACCAACGGGCCGCTGCAAAGGGAAATTCCTGTATTGAAACAGGTGACTCGGCTGGGAACCGGAGGGTCGCCGGTTCGAGTCCATGTGTGGACCATGAATGGAGCATGGACTGGTGGCTGGAGAGGTGCCAGTCCATCTCCTGGGCACTGCCGAGGTGCTGTTGAGCAAGGCAACTGCTCGGGGCGCCGGTCCACTGGCAGCCCCCTCGCTCTAACATCTCTCATCTTCATTAATTGCATGTATATAGGTCCTGTTTGTGCATGTGTGTGTATTTCCGGCCTCTTTGTGTTTAACATGAATAATAATAGAGTGACAAAATCGGATTTCCCGTTGCGGGATTAATAAAGTAATTCTTCTTCTTCTTCTTCTTCTTCTACTTCTTCTACTTCTACTTCTACTTCTACTTCTACTTCTTCTTCTTCTCCTTTAAGCATTACGGACACTTTCTTTAAAGGGGACTATGCATAGTGTTGGAGCCATTTAGAGTTTTTTTTATTACAATACTTTTAAAGTAACTTTGTTTTAAGTTATGGTTGAAAATTATGAATTATAAAATGAACAAAATATGTACATTTTTCGTTAGATATGTATTCATGTGTATTTGTAGGGATTTTCTTACCTTTGTTTCGCCTGGGAAAGAGGCGTGTCAATCCATGTCACGCTCTGTCCTGGTTAATGCCCTTATAAGGGAGGCGTAGTCATTTTGCCTGGATAAGGAAGGACACGGGGCAAACGGTTTCCTGACCGCATTTACTGCATTTATTTTAGCAAATTATTCATATCATTCAGTCATTTTTGTTAACATTACACCGTTAACATTTTGGTTTGTGGTTTGTTTTCTTTTTCTTTCTGGAAAGTCGACCGGATATTGTTGTTGTTAAAATACATTTCATCAAGACAACACTCTCTGTGCGCGCTTTAAAGGAAAATGTGTGTTGGACAACCTGTGCCTATGGAATAATCCTAAGCCAAAGGATTCGCTGTTTCAGTTAGCATTATCAGGCTTCTGGAGTGTTTTGCAGCAGACTCTCTAGCCTGCGATATTTCGAGCACCTTTGAATGCACCACATAGGAATGTTATTACAATGTGACAAAAAGACCCACAATGGAAAGGTGGTCACTTTCCACCTGTAATGGAGAATAACCTTTCTGAAGCAGATTTCATGTCTCTAAAAATTGATTTTTCCATCACACTGAATTGAACTGAAACCAACAGCTGCCTTTAAGGAAAGGGATAAAGAAACTGATGGTCTGATAACTGTTAATGCAGAAATGCATAGACAGAAAGAGAGTTCGTTAGTAGGTGAAGCGAATAGGAGGTACGAGAGTTCTTTTTGCTTCTCTCCTTCTCTCTGTGTTTCTTTTTGAATAATGTAATATCCATGCAGGGGTATGTGGGTCAGTGGGGCTTTACTTCCCTGGAGACCAGAGCCACACCCCAACACACACGCATGCATGCACGCACACACACACACGCACACTCACACGCGCGCTTACTTAATTCACTCACTGAGCCCTGACTCGTCCGCCTGTCTGCCTCGCTGGTTACCTCGCCGTGTGACGTCATACATTTTTCATAAAGTCCGCATTGCTCGGTCAATATTTCATATCTGGTATTGACAGGCGGGTGAGAGTCCACAGTGAGTAGTCTCTGCTCCCTCTCCTCCCTTCCCCTCCCTTTCTCTCCTCCTCCCTCCATCCCTCTCTAGCCTGTAATTAAATTAGCTCTGTCTGCGGATGACAAAGGGCCAGTCATTCGGGCTCTGCTTAGATAGCGAGTAGCTGCACTTAGAGCGGATATGAAGTTAAAGAGGAATGCGCTGAGCTGAGCTTTGCTGATCTCTGTAAGGAGGTTGAGAGAGAGAGCAGGGCATGAGGGTCCAGATCAGACTCAGGCTCCGGATGAGCCGAGGCCAGACGGGGAATAAACCCTCCTGCGTTTAAACTGTGTCACTTGCATTTAGTGCAGCCTGCTGCCGTAGAGGAGTGATGACTGTGACATTGGTAAAAGTGTCATTACTGTGTTGGACTAACATCCCATCTCATTGCGTTTACTTATTTTTAATGTACTTTATTTGTAGGCTGCAACAAACGATTATTTTGACTTTCGAAGAATCTGTGTCTTTTCTTTTCAAATTCATCGATTTGAAGTTTGGTCAATATGATATCAAAAAATAGTGAAAAATGTCCATCGCAACTTTTCAGCGTCTCAAATAGCTTATATGCAACTATTCAGCGTATGATCACAGACAACAATGAAAACAGGAAAATACTCACATTTTTGGCAAATGGGCTTTTTGGGTATCATTTTCTGCTTTATGAGTCAAATAACAACAAAACGATCCATTTCATACCAGGATGAGCACGCTGTGGTGTCATGCGGATTTAAGAATGTTTTAAATGCCTGGGTGACCATATGTATAATATGTGTGATATGTATAATATCATATAAAACATAACAATAACAAACTTTTTCAATAGGACTGAGGTATGTAACTTCTACTTCTATGTGGCTCATTTCTAGAAAGAAAACTCACTTCACGACACTAAACTTCAGAAACTCTGATCAAATCCAGCTGTTATCAAGCAAAGTTATCTTACATAATGTCTCTAACATATCATTCACTAAAAATGCAATTAAATGTCACTCAGGACTGTTATCATAGACAATTACAAAACCATGTGTCACACAATACAAATGTAAATCCTGCAGGGAAATACAATTCAAAAAGAAGGAAGGAAAAATGACTAAAGTAACTGAAATAATGACAAACAAAGCACCAAGAAGTCATATTGTAGTATACCTCTGCAAACTCTCCTCTCCTTTCAGCCTCACAGTGTTTGTTTGTTTGTTTGTTTGTTCCTGCTGAAAGACTTGTTGTCTGGCCTTGTTTGTTTGCAGTGCTTCCCACCTGCTCGCCGCTGGACTTCCACTGCGACAACGGCAAATGTATCCGTCGCTCCTGGGTGTGTGACGGAGACAACGACTGTGAGGACGACTCCGACGAACAGGACTGTCGTAAGTTCACTTCCTCTCTCTTGTCAACGCGAGCATACAAACAAACAGTGGCAGTCACATTGATATGTGCCATCTCTCACACACACACACATACATACTCTCGACATGCTCGACAGGCTCAGGGGGATGAGTTATTAAAGTGGACAGATGTTTGAGGCAGCCATGTGCAGTGAGCTGTTTGTTGTGAGTGTGAAAAAGTTGCTTGTCACTCACAACTATACACACACACACACACACACACACACACACACACACACACACACACACACACACACACACACACACAAACACTATTAGGGAGGGCTCAGCACTCCCACGGCTGCCACACAAGACTCTCTGACCTTTGCCCTCAGTTTGTCCTGTTCTTCTATTGATGTGTGTGTGTGTGTGTGTGTGTGTGTGTGTGTGTGTGTGTGTGTGTGTGTGTGTGTGTGTGTGTGTGTGTGTGTGTGTGTGTGTGTGTGTGTGTGTGTGTGTGTGTGTGTGTGTGTGTGTGTGTGTGTGTGTGTGTGTGTGTGTGTGTGTGTGTGTGTGTGTGTGTGTGTGTGTGTGTGTGTGTGTGTGTGTGTGTGTGTGTGTGTGTGTGTGTGTGTGTGTGTGTGTGTGTGTGTGTGTGTGTGTGTGTGTGTGTGTGTGTGTGTGTGTGTGTAACCCAAAATACCCTTCAGCTGCTTGCCAGCCGGAATGTTGTCTGCAGTATGAGAAGTACATAGTGTCTTATTTCTGCTGCCGTATTATGCATCTATGGATGCTGCCTGGTGGGTAGGTGTATATGCGTTTTTGTGTGCTCCTGTATTTCTAACATTTCGAGGGCCACTTTTTCCTGATGTTCAAGGACTAAATGCTGTAATCATGTAATGAGAATGAGAAGAACTGAGATGGTTATTCTGACTTCCAAGATGGTTAGGCCACGTTAAGACCGACTTGAAGCCTGTGTGAAAAAACGCATCACTGTCATTCATTTGAACTAGAGCAGTGCCAAACTGATTGCTTGGCTCCTGGTTGCAGCGTTCTCAAGAACCACACATCCGGTCCACGTCGCACTCGGCACTGCACTCAATTGAGTGAACGTTTCTTGAGATATGCGTAGAAGTCAAAAATACTGTACACAGACAGAGATTCATTGCTTGATCATTTGATGATACTGCTACAGCTCCACCTATTGGCAAGATGCCATCAGATTTGCCATGTCCACTCACACATCACATCTACACATGTCTACCGAATGTGGTTGTAAAGGTACAAAGTGTCCAGGAAACATGAGTTTTTTCGTAATATAAGCTCTGCCTACTGCATTTGAACAAACCTTGAGGGACAGTTTTACTAAGACCGTAAAGAACATCACAAATCTGAAAAATAGAGAGATTATATGTACCAAATTTCTTGATGATTGATTAAAATGTGTCGGAGTGGGGCGCCTGCTTAAACCATTGAGCCCCCAGGCGCCCCACTCCTACACATTTTAATCAATCATCAAGAAAGTTGGTATAGATAATCTCTCTCTCGCCTGGTGGCTCACTGGTTTAAGCAAGAGCCCGATATACAGAGAGAAAAAGTCCTCACACCAGCAGCCCAGGTTCGACTCCAACCTCTCTCTCTCTCTCTCTCTCTCTCTCTCTCTCTCTCTCTCTCTCTCTCTCTCTCTCTCTCTCTCTCTCTCACATTTCCATTTCCTGTCAAAATTCCAACTACAAAAAAGGTTGGAAAATCGATCCAGACGCCAACGGGTGTGGCTTATATGGATTCTTCTAGACACATAAATCCAGGAAAAAGGTAATTTGTTTCTGAGACCCTAACGTACAAACGTTACAGGCAAAAACGTAAAGTTCATTGTACCACCACCTGGCCATATTGCACCAAAGTTGACAAAAAGTAAACATGTCAATTGGGTACAAAGCACGGTCATATGTGAATTACACTCTGACACATTGGGGGTGTCAATTGATTAAGCAATTGTCGTAACCAAAGATCAAATAGTTGCCACTCTGATTGTAGCCATCAGAAATGTACAATATCTCCAACTTGAAATCACAACTAAGAGGCTTAATTTAAAGTTGACGTGTGAAAAACTTTCTGCAGTGTATGAGTTTGAATAACATTGGCATATACTAGGCAGGGAGGGTCTAAAGAAAATATGCGGTTATATTATAGGAAAAGTAGGATCCACTATGTAGCAAAAAATTAGAAGTATTGAATGTAGGCATCTTATGTCTTATCAAATGTGTTATTTATTCTTTGAGTCCCCCCAGCTTAACAGAAATTCAATGGTAAATGGGTGGAGTATTTCTTTCAGACTAGAATAAGGTAGGGGATGTGAGCTTCGGGAATGCATTGTGACAATGAGAGGGTCCTCACAAGTGTACAAGTGCAAATGTGTGTTGTTCCATTAGTCTCGGTGGAGTAGTTAGTGGTCAGAGTCTGAGAATACATCGTCCACTTTTAGTCTCTGTATTCAACCAGAATGACTCAGAAGGCTCCATGTGTGCCATCTGATCTGTGTGGATGTACACTGCACACCACGTCATTTTGGTGATTCAGTTTAATCACACTTAACACTCAGGGACAGGAATAGTCGCAGGCAATGATGTGTTCCTGATGGAGACAACACATGGCAGAAAGAGTCAGGCAGTGTCATTTTAGTGACTCATTTCTATCAAAAGATCAATACAGACCCCCCCCCCCCTTCCCTCCCATTGCAGTAACTTAGCGGTTGACAAAACGCCAACATGTTGTTTAACTCATTGCACCACTTTAAATTTCATTCAAACTGGCTTGTTTTGTTTTGTGTTGTTACATAAAGGTTTGCCCTTTATCCAGACCATGAAAGCTTGACGGTGAAAGGATTTGTTTGACAATTTGGGAAATGTGCTTGTTCGCTTCCTTGCTGAGACTTACATGAGAAGATGGATGTCTAGCTTAGCTTAGCATACTCTAATATAGAACAGGGGTGACTTCCTGGAGCATGGACATCACTGTGAGGTTTCTAGGGAAATTAAATCTATCCTTTATTCCATTAAGTCAAGGTATTATGGCAGATGACTATACAGTTACATCTGGCGGAAAACAGCTCCGTGCTTTGATGAATCTCAAGTCAACAATACCAAAAACGTAACACATAAGCACAAAACCCAAGAAGTTGCCTGAGGACAACGGTGGAGGAAGCTGTTAAGCTCAAGAAGGAAGCGTGTTGTGTTTGGTTAGCTCAGGAGAGTCCTAAACCAGCAGGTTGAGATCTGCAGGCCAGGTGGACTACAGTACCTGGGCTCATAGGTCAAAAACTCATGAAACCATGGCTGTTTGCATTCTGAAGGTGTATTCAGACAGAAAGTGAAGCAGATCTTCTCCTCACCTTATTTGCTGTACCATTTGTTCAGTCTGTGTTTATTTGCCCCAAACAGTCGATGTACCGATTGTACAGACTGGGTACAGATGTCAGCTATCATCTGGGTAGCAATGACCGTGTGTGTGGTGAGCTGCATACATGTGTGTGGCAGCTTGGTCTTAGTGTGCCAACCTGAATGCAATTAGCATTCTGAGACGCATTTGGTCATTCATTTGTGAGATACCTAGTCATTAACTTAAGTGTTTAACAACTAGACATTTTGACCTGTTTGGGAGCACTAGATGACATTTCACTAAATATTGTTCAAAATATTGGACCGATAGACTGATTGATGTTGCCATCCATCATGCCTGAAAATTATGGCTGGTATACTCAATTTAATTTCCCATTTGATAAGATTTTTTCATATACTGCCATACCAGTGCATGGCTGAAACAATAGCTGTTATTTGTCAATAGGCAGCAAATGTATGATATTTTTTGTCGCAAGCTGTGAGTGTATTGCGAAGAGACTCCTATTGCATACTTATAGTTATAACTTTTAACCCAACAATTAAAAACCCACAAAAGACATGGTACACGACAATTTGTAACATTAATAATTGTACATTTACAAAATTATATTATAGAACAGCATGTTTTCTTAATAGTGTTCGTGTCCAGCTGCAGAGCGCTGTGACCTATGGGAGGAAAAGTACCGCTAGTTTTTTTTTAAATATAAAACACAACAGTTTTTTCTCTTTGTGGTGGTTACCAGTGTAGCATAAGGCATTTGTGGATTGCTAGCTAGGTGTCATAAAATGTAAAAACTTAATGCTTCATCCACACATTCAGCGCCTACAGCGTAGAAAGCACATTGCTATCTCCAGATGAGCAACAACATTATTCGGCTTATTTTCTGTAACCAGTGTAGCATGAAAGCATGGTTTATCCAAACAACTGAACTATGAGAGATGCTATCATATCCTTGATTCCCTAGAAAATGGCAATATAAAGCTTTAATAATTCCCGGTCATGCTAACCTGACTATCGCCAGAGGAATACCGTTACGCCTTGACTCCGCCTAGCCTCCGCCTAGCTCCACGCAACCATCTGGGATCGCTCCATAGGAAAGTGGTTTCAGGTGGTCGAGCCAACCAGGACCGCCAGGCGGGGGTTTTATAGATGTGACATAGCGGAGAAGCGACTGTTGTGATTCAGACAACAATGGTGGCTCGCATCGCGGAAGCAGGCGTCAACATCGATGTTGTCCGATCTAACGAATATTTCTTCTCTAAAAGAACACCAGAGAACGACTCTGAAGGATTTTGTTGGTGGAAACAATTTTTGCCCTTCTCCTGACCGGGTTTGGCTTTTCCCTGCGTCGCTCTCATCAGCGTCGCGGGTTGGTTTCGATGTGAGTGGTTGTAGCACGTCAATAAAGAAGACGGAAAAGGGGTTTATCCAATCATATGCAAGCCTCCTGGAGCGATCCTAAATGTATTAGTGAAGCAAGGCGGAACGAAATCCATCTGGAGTCAGGTTACGGCCATGCAATAATAACAAAACAATGACATACCGTGAAACTTTCAGAATCAAGAAAATACTGTGCTAAATTCATGGTAATACCACCCCGCACTATAGCTTCATGTTTTAACAACACTTTAACACTCTATTGTTAAATACAGCCTGCTCTTAACTGTGATTGTTTCCCATAGTAACTCTTGTATTGTGCCTCCTGTAGTTTGTGTGTACAGCAGGTAAAGGTTCCCTTCTGAATGATTTTTCTTATCCATCCGTCATCTAGCGATTTCTCCTGTTCCTCTGTTGACCCACATACTGTATCAGCAGCCAGACACTGAATCATCTCCTGTTGGGGGGGTCTGTCTGCTGCGGGTCAGCTATGAATTTTTCATCTTCATGCCCAGTAAATTTCCCTCCCTCCCCTGTTCCCCGAACTACTAATTATTTCATGCTTCTTACTTTCTCTTTATTTTTTTTTCACTGGTCCGTCTTTCACCTCCCAATATATTGTGTTCCTCCCCGCTATGCAGTGGTTTTATTTCATTATTTAGAGACAGGGAGACAATCCTCCACGCTCGGCTGGAACTGAAGTAGTTGTCAGAATTTTCAGACAAACATCTAGACTGAGGTGCGTGTGTGAACATGAGATATTCTGAATTCTTGAAGTTTAAAAGACATTTCACAGAAAAAAAACAACATCATTTCACCACACAAACACACACACACACACACACACACACACACACTCACACACACATATACAGAGAGGCTGGTAATGACTCCCAGCACCCTTTGCCCTTTGACGTTTGGCTGCTGTGTGAATGATGAGCGTCTTCAGGGCTTGTTGACCTCTAACCTCCCTCTGTTTACCTCGCTGATGGGATGGGAGAGAGGGAGAAAATCAATTATTGCCTCACAAGTTGAATAATAATTAAATGAGTGTATTTGTCGATAGTGCGTCCAAAATTAAAAACTGCCATTTAAATGGGCTGATGGGCTTTTGTGTTTTCATGTCATTTCCTTTTTTTCTGGTTAAGGCAAGGTTGATGTGGGTGAGGTAAGCTGAGGTGTAGCTGTCAAAAGTAGAACTATAAATTAGGGCTTGGTGGTACGTCCAAGAATATTTTAAGGTCCTGGCGGTGTTTTTTTGTATGACCGGGCCTTATTATTAAGCTGACTCTCGCCAGATGAATTTCGTTCCACCTTGCTTCCCTCATCCATCTGGGTATGCTCAACTGGGAAGGGATTTCAGGAGGCTGGGCCTTATCAAAAATCCTTGCATATGATTGGATAAACCACTCGTCCGACATTTTTATTGACATGCTACTTCAACCACTTACATCGAAACCAACCTGTGGCACTGATGAGAGTGAAGCGAGGAAGAGCCAAACAGAACAGCTGACGTCGTTTCCACCAACAAAAGCCTTCAGAGTCGTTCTCTGGTGTTCTTTTAAAGAAGAAATATTTGCTAGATGGGACAACACGAATGAAATAGCAGCATCGTTGTTGACATCTGCTTCCTCGATGCAAGCTGCCAATGTCTTTTCTCTTCTACTTCACATCTATAAAACCCCGCCCGCCGGTCCTGATTGGCTCTACCATTTTCTGCGGACCCTGAAATCACTTTCCTATGGGGCGATTCCAGATGGTTGAGTGGAGCTAGGCGGAGTCAAGACAGAAGCAAGGCGGAATAAAAGTCATCTGGCGAGAGTCAGGTTACCTTATTATAGGTTTATTGACTTAAAAAACCCTCAAAATCTAGTCTGTAGTCCAGAAGAAACAGCTACATTTGGGATGTTACCTTAAATACATATATGAAATATGAACTATAATGTAGCCTATACAGAGTCATCCATTTTGAAAGCATCTCCCTCGCTAAGTAATTATCTACTATCCACAGAGGTCTACAATACAGACACAAATGCACACAAACACAAGGCTCTAGGGCCTCACGTCATGTCATGTCTCAGAAGTGGAGTGTGTCTCCAGCAGCCTGGGCTCATGCTGTGATGCAATACACCTGAGAAAAGATGAAAAATTTCACTGAGGTATAGAAAAGTTTCATCTTCTTCGCCTGCCCGTCTATTGTGTGGGTATCCTTCAATTTCTGTCTCTCCTTATCTCTCTGTGTTTGTCTCAGCTGTCTGACACTCACACATGGCTCCGATAAATTATAGATTACCTCCAGCCAGGGGCCATCCATCATTGGTTCTCCTTGACAAACGTGTTTACTCAGCCCCCGGTGAGCATGGCTGGGTTTTGCCATTGATTGCGGTGGAAACAGTAGACGCCGTTGTTTTGAAAATTCATTCAGTCTTTTTTCAAAGGAGGTGTGATCAAACAGGCAAGGTGGAAGAGTTATTCGGATTAATGAAAGGGTTTGAAACTGAAACACTGTCAATGTCACAGGGCTGAAAGTTCCCTGGAGGGAATGACCTCTGTCTAACTGCAGCCTCTCAGCTGTTAGTGTGAATGGCATCAAATGTGTCTTTCAGGCACGGGACGATATGAACATATCGTTCGTCAGTTGATCAGCTTTCTAATGTGCTGAGATCGAACGGCAGAATAGTATAGTCCTGTATAGTCCAGTTCAGGATAGTCTGTGGGTCTTTGAGATCTAGTCCTGCAGTCTTGGGAGAGTTCAGCCTGTTTACGGAGAGAAAAATCTCAGTTACTTCTCCCGAGCTCTGAGCCTCACATGAAAGGCAGCAGTTTCCCTGGTGTCAGTACAACAGTAAATATAATGTCTGCAGTGCTCACGGACGGCTGCCCTTTATCACATTCTTGTACAGTTTCTGCCCTTTGCTTTTATTGTATCCTCATTACTCGTCCTCTGAAACCTCTTTTTCTTTTTCTATCTGCAGCTCCCAGAGAATGCGAGGAGGATGAGTTTCACTGCCAAAACGGCTACTGTATCCGCAGCCTCTGGCACTGCGACGGCGATAACGATTGCGGGGACAACAGTGATGAACAGTGTGGTGGGTACACACATCTACACTCACAAATGAACACCATCATGCAGACACATTCATTGACACTGTCTTAATAAATATATAATTTCTAATAATATATATATAAATATAACCTGTGTGTTTTCATTTTTTTCCCCTACCAGATATGCGTAAATGCTCGGACAAGGAGTTCCGCTGCACAGATGGTAGTTGTATAGCTGAGCACTGGTATTGTGACGGAGATACGGACTGTAAGGACGGATCAGATGAGGAAAACTGCCGTAAGTTACTCTTTCGTGTGTGTGTTTTAAGAAAGACGCTTTAAGAAACAGGACTACCCATCAGTCATTGTGTTTACATACAACTGTCGTTGGCTTGTCCCTTGAATGAGAAGCCCGGCTTTAAAAAAGAAAGAAAATAATCACAGTGAACATGCTGATTTTTTATTGATTTTTACGAGGGTTTCATAAGAGTGAATGTAACACAGAGCTTCTCTCTGTGGCAGCAGTGGCAGGATGAAAAGAAAAGCCATTATTCATAGCAGCAGTTCATCCAAATAATCCAAAGTAAGACTACAATTTTAAAACTGAAGTAAAGGAATAGTATGTCACACCTGAATAGTATGTTATTTGTAAAATTCAAGCATCACAGGTGATTCTGTTCCCATGCAACATCGATCTAAAACTCCTCAGGCTGCAGCGCCATGATTCAAGAAGGGAACAAATCTGCCTGTACACTCAGACCTTCCAGTAAGCGGTTTACTGCAGACCATGTAAACATGTTCACTGTCCTAATAGAGAGCCGGGGCTCTGTTTCACTTCATGTATAGTTTCTGACAGACTCAGCAGAGAAAAGTTAAAGCTTCAAAGAGCCTCAGACAGCCAGCTGCTGCACCATCTTTTCCAGCATCTGTTTAACATGTCTGCGTCTGTCTGTGCAGCCTCTGATGTGATGGCAGCCACCTGCAGCGTCGAGGAGTTCCAGTGTGCGTACGGCCGCTGTATTCTGGACATCTACCACTGTGACGGAGACGACGACTGCGGAGACTGGTCGGACGAGTCGGACTGCTGTAAGCTCAAACACTTCGAACATTAGAGACCCGACAGTGACTTAAAGTGTTTGTTAACTCTGCATCTTAATGGAAAAGGACACTAATCCACGCGCTGATATATCAGTCTAACTTTGCAAAGATTTGGCAATTCTATCATTTCACAAAACATCCTCGATTTAGAGATCTAAGATGTGAACTTGATAGTCCAAGTCCTTAAGTCCAAGACGGAAAAAGAAGTAGCAGTGGATTGACACATCTCGCCTGTGCTGCTGGTGTGAAGCTCACAGTGAGATGCTGTTATCTCCTCGCACACACACACACACGCACGCACGCACGCACGCACACACGCAGCGCTCCTGGCTCTCACTAAACAGCGTCTTGAGCAGGACAGGAAGATAAAGCTACTCTGGGATATCAGTCCTCTGTTATGCCGTTAGATGAGAGTTCAGTTTCTTTTCTCCCCCAGGCATACGTCTTTCCTCTCTCCATCCCTCTTTCTTCTTCTGTTCATTCTCTCGCTCTACAGTATATATTCCCTAACGGCACTAGTTAAACAGGAGTTTAAAAGTGCATTGTAGCCCGATCAGAACATGAAGTTTAAGTTAAGGCATTCATATTTTTTAGTAAATCCACCAACTGAATCAGTTCCAAAGAGGACACACTGACTGAATACACTGATGCTTATCCGTCTTTAGAGGGGGACCCACATGGACATGGCGTCTTGAGCAGACAATAAATTATCTCTCTCTATCTCTCTCTCTCTCTCTCTCTCACCCCCCCCCCCCTCTCTCTCTCTCTCTCTCTCTCTCTCTCTTCCCCCCCCCCTCTCTCTCTCTCTCTCTCTCTCTCTCTCTCTCTCTAACCGGTTGATAATTTTTTTTAGTTCAATGATTAATTGTTTCTGTGATATGTCAGCAAATTATGAAAAATGCCCATCCAATGTTCTGTGAGCCTAAATACATCCGATCTGTCTCTTTTTGATGCAGAGGGATTAATATATATAAAGGGTTCGAGGGTTTAACATGTTTTATAACCAACTTTTCCCTCTTAGACATAAATATTAGCTATCATCCAACATGACATTCGACGTCAGGTTGAGCTCAGGAGCAGCTGCTTTCTACAGGCCACCACTCCACAGTATCTGTCAGAACAGGAAAATATTCTGTCGGATCTTTTCTGTCACTGTATCTCACAGACACGCACACGCACGCACAGTGTGAAGCAACGGTCCTGATTAACACAGACTATCATGTTTCACTCTCTTCACTCCAGAGACGCTGCCTGCTGCTGACAAATCTCTCAGTATCTCCCTCCTCATTCTCTCATCTCTGGTTTCTCACGTTTGTTTCAGTCACTCATTGTCTATAACCGCCCACTACATCTCTCTCTCTCTCAATCACACACACACACACACACACACACTCGTACACAGTGGTTTCCCCCTTTGATGTGTTTATCTGCAGTGCGATAAGCACAGCTTCAAGGTTTCCTAACATCTTTGGGTCATGTTAGTCGATTGAGCTGCTCTCTGTTTCTTCCCCGTCTCCTCCCACGTCCAGGTTTTTTAATTGCCGCCTCACTTCTGAAGTGTTTAACATTTCTTTTTGGAAAGTTGAGCTGGCATCAAAGCTTTAATTTATGTATTTTTTTAAAGAGACAGGGGATGGGTTTTCATATTGCAATGAAAATACTGCAGCTCCAAATTAATCAGGAATTGCGCAACACACACACGCACACACACACACACACACACACACGCACACACACGCACACACACACACACACACACTCCCGAACCGTGAGGGTCTTTGGGTTTATTCTAAAACCTGTATCATTTAAGACTTTTCAAACACATTGATTCCCTAAATCCTGTTAGTTGCACTGACTGGATTCTTTGTGCAGCATGTTCTCTTTTGGATTAAAAACCAACAAGGTTAATAGATCAATCTACATCCTGTCTGATGTTCTGAAACCAGCTGGACCTCATGTCCCCCTAACTGTTCATTTCCTGCTGTCCTGCACTCTTAAACCGCCCGTCTTTTTTTTGTACTTCGAACCAGCATTCGTTCAGAATGACAGCGCTTAGTTTTTTAGTGAAGTTAGTCGTTAATTACATTTCATGAAGGATTAAAAAGTCCAAAGAGGTTTTGGGGCTTTCTGAAACACACAGATAGTTAGTGGACACACACACACACACACACACACACACACACACACACACACACACAGAGGAGGCATTCCTCAGAGGCATAAGACGGCCCATCCTCAGACAGCATTCCTTGGCATCGACTCTCTAGACACATGAAGGGCGCTTTGTTAGAGGAGAAGTCTTCCCCCACCACCCTCTCTCTCTATCCCTCACTCTGTATCTCTCTCTCCCCCTCCCTCTTCCTCTCCCTCTTTCTCTGCCTTATGTGAATGCATACATCCACTCACACTTGCATGCCTCGTTACTGCTTGCGAACACTGATACTGCTTTCGGCTGCATAGCTGGGCAGATGAAAGAGCATTTTGTGTTTGTGTGTGAGAGAGAGAATGTGTAAGAGAGAGACAGAGTGCGGATGAATCATTTGAGTGTGTGTGGGTGCCGGTGTGTTTATCGGTGTCCCACGCTGATTCTAGTGACCTATAAGTCTCTCTCTCTTAGTATCTGTATCTGTCTCTCTCTCTCTCTCTCTCTCTCTCTTTCTGTGGGAGAGCCACCTGCTGTTTTGATCATCTCTCTCTTCTCTCGCCCAGCTGATAAGCCTGCACAGGGATGCTTGAAGCTCTGCAACATCTCTCTTTTTTGCCTTTCTTTCTTGCATTCCCTCGTTTGTCATTTCGTTGCTCCCTTATCTCACGCCCACTGTCGCTTTGATGACTGCCGACTCGTGCTGTCAGAAGGAAACATGTCAAAGAATTACACACACGCACAGACACACACACACAAACACACACTCGGGATTTAAGATGCTTATGTTTGACTCAGCTTTAATCTTCTTGTCCACCTCCAGCCTCATCTGCTGCCAGTTATAGGTTCCCTTTGATCTGATCACATGTTGAGATGTGGTGGGATAGGGTACTTTTTATGGACAGCATTCAGGGAGGACATAAAACTGTGCTTACTTATTATATTTATATGTGCATGTGACAATGCTTTCAATCTTGTATTAGATGACTACACAGGTCCGTAGTTTTCGGCATTTATGTTAAACTGCCTTGTGAAAAACCTACCTGAATCACTTGTGCGTAAAGTCTTTTCCAAAAAAAGACAGAGTAGGAGACCCAGTCTGAATAGACCTGAGGATTGTTGGACCTTATAAAAACTGTGGTTGATCGGAACAGACCCAAATATTGAAAGAAGATATTGATAGACATGTACACTGGAGATCAAACTTAGAGAACAAAGTATTAATACTTTATTTTTTCTGGAATATTGTTATTTTTTGTTCAGAATTCGATAGAATATCCGCTGTCTATCCCACTGCTGTACTAGCATGTTTTTTTAAGTAACCAAGGCACTTCCACAAAAAACTTTATTTTGGGAAAAAAGCTGTGAGCAAAATCAGACAGTAACCACTGAAGAGAAGATTTAAACAATGTTTTCTTAGGGCCATAGGATTCAAAGATCAACAGGAAGTGTAGAGGCCACAGCTTTGAATGACTTCAGCACATCTGAATCAACACGACATCACTAGTTTCTCACACTGCTCTGGTTTGATCTGCGTCCATTCTTCTTCAGTCTTTTCCACAGTTCAGTAACTGTAGAGGCATCTCTTTGTTGCCGGGGATTTTCCAGAGATTCTTTATGGGGTTAAGCTCTGTACTCTGGGCTGGCCATTTCATTGTTTCAATGTTCTTAGCTTCAATGAACTGCGTAACCCGCTTTGCAGTGTGATGCGACATGAAGTCACAGGACATGAGGAGGCTGATTGGAAGACAATTGCAGTGGAGGTATTGCTGGTTGCTGAAGAAGGTTCACATAAACATTTGCAAACCTACTATGTAGCTGTACAAGAGGCCCAACTCCTGCCGCAGAAAACATCCCCCAGACCATGACATGACATTGCTAAAGTTCAGTTTATTTTGGATCTGATGGGAAACATGTTCGGTGCCGAACTGAGAACAAGTGAACCCAAAGTGTCTAAAGAAGTCAGTTAACAGTTCAATTTGGAGTAGGAAGTGACAGGGACCAGACCTAAACCTCATAGAGAATCTCTGAATATCCTTGCGTCAAAGTAATGTCAAAGAAACCCACTGCAGTTACTGAACTGTGGAAGAGACTGAAAGAAGAATGGACCAAGATCAAACCAGAGCAGTGTGAGAAACTAGTGATGTCCTGCTCAGCAATTGACAGAAACTGAACGAACTACTGGTCTTTATTTAGTCATCTGTTTTATTTCTATTCATTCTTTATTTTCCTCTGCGTTCATTTCTAGAATTGGTTGACAATGTCATTATATGTGTGTGTATTTGTGTGTGTGTGTTGTGTGTGTGCGTGCGTAGCTTCCCACCAACCCTGCAGATCAGTTGAATTCATGTGCAGCAGCGGGATGTGCATCAACGCTGGCTGGAGGTGTGACGGTGAATTTGACTGTGACGACCAATCAGACGAGAAGAACTGCAGTGAGTAGCTGCCGTCATCACAATTACCTGACGAATATGTGCTCCGTATAGGATTGTGTATCTAAAAATGAATTCTTTACTTTTTTATTCTTCCTTATTCATGAGATTGTTTATGTAAAACTCTGCATGTTATCTGACTTTATGCTAGTAAAGGAAAAACAAGGCAACCTGATCTAAGAATGAATGAATAATTGTGTTTGCGTGTGTCGCCTGGCAGCCACGTCCATGTGCACGGCCGACCAGTTCCGCTGTGGTACTGGGCGCTGCGTCCGGTTGTCTTGGAGATGTGATGGCGAGCCTGACTGCTCCGACCGCAGTGATGAAGAGGGCTGTGAGAAAACTGGTAAGACTCTGGTTGTTATCTGGTTTTCAGGAGCCAAAAATAACACTAGCTTCAGTCGTAGTCATGACAACAGCTCAGAAGAGCCCTTCTCTTCTCACAAACTCACGTTTTCCCTTTTTTTATTGTTGCTTTCAAACAATAGACAGGATGTTCCTTTACTGGAAATACTAACCTGTAGACAAACACAAACTGTCCTTTATGGTGAGATAGAAATGGACAGGCAATAGAGAGAAGAGAACGATGGGAAGGTTTTTTGCATGCTATCAACCTCGTACCTGGGCCATGATGATAAAGCAGTTCCACATCAATTTGCATGAACCTCCTCAACCATGAAACTTCCCAGCTTCAAAGTGAATACATTTGCATCCTCCACACGCAACAATCTCAAGTATTTTTCTCTTCATTTTTTTCAATATTTCTTTCTGTTTTCACCCATTGCAGCACTTCATTTATATGTAAGAAACTATTCAAACCCATGATGTAATTTTTGGCTGCACACTTGCACCAAATCAAAATGACATTTGCATAATGCGTACATCTCAATCTCGTAGTTAAGCCTGACATGTTAGGACTGTTCTCTGAATACACTGGGATTTCTTGAGACTTTCAAGAAGGATGTTAATGAACAGTTGCATGTAATGATTGAGTCAGGAGGTGAGCCTAATGTAGAAGGAGTGGATAGTGGGGAAAAAACTGTGTATGAGCATGAACATGTATCAGTAACGGCAATTTGATGAGTGGGCGATAAGGAGTTTTTGCAGTAATCATGCTCTCTGTGTGTGGGACATGGTAAGAGGAGGAGAGTGTGCAGCTAATTTTCTGTTGTCTCATGGGATGTGTTATCTCATCTCTCCACAGAGAGTCCTCCATGTGCTCCTGATCAGTTCCAGTGTGGGAACGGACGCTGCATCGGTCAGAGGAAGGTGTGCAATGAGGTCAACGACTGCGGAGACGGGACTGACGAACTCCCACACCATGACTGCCGTGAGTTGACTCAGTTAATCTGCATCTGTACTGCAGCACATTAAGTATTTATGTTCAGCCTTTTGTTCCGGGAAGCATGCGCAGGATCTGTAATAACACTTTAAATGGACAATTTCTAAGTCACGAAGGCTGACATGAGCATTAAACTTCCTGAATTGAGATTAATTGACAATCTTGTGGGAGATTAATGCAAATATTAATCAAGGGGAGATTTAGGCCTAATGGAGGAACGGTCAGGCTGTCACCAAAATCATAAAACTTGAAGGCCTGAATATTTCAAAGATCAACACAGAATGAGTCATACTTTTACAGTGTCTGGTTTTAATCATACTGAATCGGCATGCTTTGTTTATGTTCCTTTGCGGCATGCAGGTCCGCGCTCCAGCGAGGGCAACTGTAACCAGAATAACGGAGGCTGCTCCCAAAAGTGTCAGATGGTCAGAGGACTGGTCCAGTGCACCTGTCACACTGGATACCGACTGATGGACGACGGCAAAGCTTGCCAGGGTACCACTTTGTGTGTGTCTGTGTGTGTCTGTATGTGTCCTGGGATCACTCCCTTTAGTCAGTTTGTTTTTTATATCTGCAAGTTCCATGAAACTTCATGGAAACGTTGAGGTTTGGGCAATAAAAAGACTGATTAGAACTTGGTGTGGACCTGAATCTGGGTTTCCTGCCACAAGTTTTTATTGCCAGAATTTAAAATTCATCGAGAGACGATCTTTGTTTCCAAATTCTACGGGCGTGTTTGCAAGGTCAAGAGATTAAGTAGGGTGTGGATTTGTTCTTAAACTGTGAATGCATTTTTTTTTTTTTTTTACCTTCCAGCCACCTCTGCACATTTTGATTTGTCTCTTAAATTCATTGTTAAGTTTGACAGCATTTCTCTGTCCCTCCCTTCTTGTCTTCCGCCTGTGGTCCGTTCCAGATGTGGACGAGTGTGCTGAAGAAGGCTACTGCAGCCAGGGCTGTACCAACACAGAGGGAGGGTTCCAGTGCTGGTGCGTTCAGGGCTACGAGCTCCGACCTGACAAGCGCAGCTGCAAAGCTCTGGGTAAAAACCACTGTACTCTAATTCAACCTTGACATGTGACCACAGAGAAGTCGCTGGGGTTTGACCTCCAATAAAAACACGGTCGCATAGCATTTATACTTGCTTCAGCAATAACTGTATCCGTCTTTACTCAGAATGAGGTTGGCTCATTTCGGAGGGTCTGGACTAGATTTAGATATCCAGAGAAGGTAGAGTGCAGGCCTGGTACAGCAGCCCATCAATCTGCTGCAGACCAGAGTTAAACCCAGTTCAGGACTGCCTGTCAGGAAGCTGCCAGGACCCCAACCTTCACCTCTAGTGAGATTAATGCGTGTTTTTATTACAAGTGACCATCGGTCCTAACTCAGATTTCTTTTGTGTCATTCCTCTTTTGATACTTTCCAACTTTCAATTCATGTTTGGCTTCCGAATGTTTTCCTTTCCATATTAATTCACATTGTCTCCATCCCTGTATTTTTCCGTCCTTTTAGGTCCAGAGCCAGTGCTGCTGTTCGCCAACCGTATCGACATCCGTCAGGTTTTGCCGCATCGCTCTGAGTACACCCTGCTGCTCAACAACCTGGAGAACGCCATCGCCCTGGACTTCCATCACAGCCGCGAGCTGGTCTTCTGGTCGGACGTGACACTGGACCGCATCATGAAGGCCAATCTCAATGGCTCCAACGTGGAAGAGGTTGTCTCCACCGGTTTGGAGAGCCCAGGTACGTATGGCGGCCGATAGAATACAAGTTCAGATGTAGGACAACATCCATTTGTCATTTTTCCAATTGCTGCTTTCTGTCTGCTCTCCTCACTTCATCCATCACCTGGTTCATATATTGGTTCATGCATGAGTTCAGTGTGACAGTACAGTATGACATCAGTACTGTTTGTTTTTTTCATTTCTCTGTCTCTTAGTTTCAGCTTCGGTTCTTCGGTTTTTCTTTCTTTCTTTCTTTCCTTCTCTCAGCCTTAGTGTCTGTCTATTGCCTTTGGTCTGTTTCACCCCCTTTCTGATTTTTTGCTCTTGCTACTTTTTAGTTTACGTTATATCTCTGTTTGTTTTTTTTTCACTTACGCTTCCTGCCTTTCTCTCTGTCCATCAGTTCAATTCAGTGAACCTTAATCACAGTGATAACTGTATCTGACATGTTACAACAGTGTTGTGTCTTGGTCAAATTGTCTCAGCATGAAGCCTTGAAGCAAAGGGAAACACGTAGCTTGGCTCTCAAAGTGTAAAAAACTACAGCTCACTTGCACTTAAAAACAACAGTTTTAAACATTAGTTAAATATAGAATTGGTTCATATTCAGATAGATTCAAAATGTTTTGTCTCCTTTAGGTGGACTGGCCATAGACTGGATCCATGATAAGTTGTACTGGACAGACTCAGGAACGTCCCGTATTGAGGTGGCCAACCTGGACGGGACACAGCGCAAGGTGCTGCTGTGGCAGAACATGGAGAAGCCACGAGCCATCGCACTGCACCCCATAGAGGGGTACGAGTCCAAAGGCACACACACAAACTGTATTAATCACTACAGATGGTTTCAAATGTGCACACACTATCATATATATATATATATCCCCTCTGGATGTGTCCCAGTTGTAGTGGCGCAGCATAGCTGGGATTAATGTTTGGCAGCAAAGCATTGCCCACAGGCGAGCATCTGTGTGGAACAAGTATTTCACGAAAGGGGCACTAGCTAAGTGAGTTTTCATCCCCAGCTTCATATGCTGTGGTGCAAGGAAAGAGTTTTAGATGAAGCCCCAGAGAAAGTTTAAGCTAGAAAACTCATTCACCTTATTAGGTAGCTCATTTGCATGGGATAATTGAAAAATATATGAAAAAAAGTAGCTCTTCTCTCTGAGGCCGGTCAGAACAGATGAGTCACGATGAGAAGGACATGAATGTCAAGGACGGAGGAGACTTTTGATTATATCAGACATCTGCTGTGTCTTGAATCCTGACATCAAGCTGTTCAACACTTTGAAACAAGTAAACTAACCATGACTACCCCACATTCCTCCACAGTAAGATTTACTGGACAGACTGGGGCAACACACCTCGCATCGAGTACGCCAATATGGACGGCTCCAACCGGCGGGTCATTGCAGACACACACCTATTCTGGCCCAACGGCCTCACCATCGACTATGCCGGCCGCCGCATGTACTGGGTGGACGCCAAGCACCACGTCATTGAGAGGGCAGATCTGGATGGACGCAACCGAAAGGCCGTCATCAGCCAAGGTAAGCTCCTACTTGTACTTGGTTTAAGCTCGACTGGTCACAAACATTTTAATTATACAGCTAAACGCTACACTGTTTCTGAAAACACTTTATGCGAGAAATAGGCAATAAAGTAATAGACTTTTGATTAATATTTGATCAGCACCGCGCCCAGTTTGATAGTTTGATAAGGGTTCAGAGACGTCACTGACACTGCGTCACAGATTCCTCGGCTGTTAGTGGGTGCTGTCGGTTGGGCATGTTGGAGTCAGATGCCATTAGGAGCAGACAGGAACAGATGGTGGAGGTAGAGATACATTAAAGAGAGCTTCACAGTCTAACACATTTTGCTGTCAGGATAAAGTGACAATTTCAGCAAACAGGGGGAAAAAAAAACATATTTTCATAGAGAGTTACAGACTTTAGCTTTTTATTGTGGACTGGAACTTTAACTTTTATATTTCTGGTGCCTTTGGTTTTTTTTTATTTAATGCCTCCGCACCGTAACAGCCGTGGCCGCCAAAAGGTCAACTTCACTGTGACATCATAATGTTTCTGTCCATTATTCAAAACCATAACTCAGGGACAGAAGGGGAGACATTTGGTCAGATACTCAATTGCTGAAAATAATCTTGAAACTGTGCTGATTGTTTAGATCTTCTTTGCTGGCAGGTTGAAGATGTGTGTGAAGCATCTGCGTTTCACCGAAAAATACACTTAATAAAATTCCTTCAAAGTCTTCGCTTCATATGCTATGTAAGTCTGGACAGTTTGGAGGTAAACGGCATCTTTGCGGGTTGGCGAAGGCATACAATCGCAAGGCGGTAATTGTAGTTATTGAAAGCCTTGAGTGAGCTGGAGAGAAACAGGAGGTCTGGCAGGAGTTCAGACTATCATTAATAACCACACACACATGCACACAGGGGATAGATATAGGATGCAGCCTTCTGAAGGTACTTTATTATACCATGTGGAGTTAATCAATGCCGTATTTCGCATGTGCCTACAGACACACACACACACACACACACACACACACACACACACACACACACACACACACACACACACACACACACACACACACACACACACACACACATAGAAGCCATAAATGACAACATAAAGCTGTGCGTGCTTCTGTTTATGTAGTTGGGTCCTACAGTGAAGCCTAGACTCTGTGTGCGCACTAAAAGTGGGGATCTGGTATTTACAGATTTCAGGAGGAGTACTGATCCATCACAAACGCTCTGGCCTGTTTCTGAGGCCTTGTGTTGCAGTAAGATGTGTTTCTCAGATTTTGGCAGATCCGTTTACCTGATGAAGTGGGAAAAGAAGTGTAGAAGCACATCAGTGATGATCAAGGCGGTTTAAGAGTGTGAAAAGAGAGAGGGAACAAGAAAATGTTTGAGGAGGGTGTCTGTGCCATCGGCTCTGTGAGCTCCCCTTAATGATGTGTGCTCTCGGGATAAAAGGCTGTAATTGGCCCTGTCCTTCCTCCACAGCCTCTGTTTGCTTAGACAACAAACCGGACAAATGAGTGTGTGTGTGTGTGTGTGTGTGTGTGTGTGTGTGTGTGTGTGTGTGTGTGTGTGTGTGTGTGTGTGTGTGTGTGTGTGTGTGTGTGTGTGTGTGTGTGTGTGTGTGTGTGTGTGTGTGTGTGTGTGTGTGTGTGTGTGTGTGTGTGTGTGTGTGTGTGTGTGTGTGTGTGTGTGTGTGTGTGTGTGTGTGTGTGTGTCCTCCTGACAGCACGAGTCGGCAGTCATCAAAGCAACAGTGCGCATGAGATAAGGGATAAGGGAGCAACAAAATCACAAACAAGGGAATGCAAGAAAGAAAGGCAAAAAAGAGATATGTTGTAGAGCTTAGCTAGCCAGTGACTAGGCTGTGTGTGTGTGTGTGTGTAGGAATGTTAACGAGCGTCTATCTCCCTGCACCTATATTGTTTTCTCTTTGTGTGTGTGTTTGCTGGATGTGTGCCAGCTCCTCTGTCATTGGAGCTGGACAGCTGCCTGGTGTCACGGATAACACCGCTATCCATTCTACACACCTGTGCAGGTGGGGGACAGGAAGGGAAGGGGCTGTCTGTGTGTGTGTGTGTGTGTGCGCGCTCCTGTGTGTGTTTGCGTGCATGGACGTGATCATAGAGTACATCTGCCTGAGGACAAATGCTGTACACTGCAGTGATGCCACATTCACAATGATTCATCCATTCGGTCCTTTAAAAAGTAAAAGACCAACAAAACAATTCAACCTAGTGACAGCAGCTCAGTTCACAGGTCTTGGAATAATGGCTTAAGTGTAATAGGCAGGTGGGTCATAGATATATACAGGGTTCATCCTCTGGAGAGCAGCAATGTCCTTGTAGAACTCATGTAAATTGGGTAACTAGACTGAGATATCACGTGTGTGGAGCTAATATTATGCCACCGCCGTTTTTATGCACTGGCCTAGCGACACAGGCAGTACATGCAGATGGATGGTACTTGTGACTTGCGCTAGACAACTGCCGGTTGATTTACATTGCGGAGATAGGTGAACTTGTTTATGTCTGTTGTTATTTTCAGCCACAACTGTAACGTTTAAAGACACGTACTTTAAACCCGGTGGCCTATCTGACGTTTCTGCTGTGCTTTTTTTATGTACGTTGTTGCTTTGCTAGCATCATTGATAAACCAGCTCTAGCATTGTGAACAACGACAATATCACTGCCAGTCAGACTTACTGCTATTTTTGGTTTGTGTCATTTTCTTAAGTATGTGGTCTCACAGGTTAAGTAAGTCTCCAACCTTACTTTAGTGAAAGTGATGTTATTACTGAGATATAGAAGCATCAAACATACGTTTTAGATGTATGAGATGAGAGTGTATCCACTGCTGTTGAATTGTATGTACCATGCACGTGGGTTTTCTACACAGATGTTTTTGTAAACAAACATCGTGATTGGATCTATTGACATGCATGTGATGATGAAGTATGAATTTCAAGTAGACATGCTAAGTTTGGATAGTGTAAGCTTTCATATTGTTTAACTTTACAAGCATCACTACAGTCAGACATAAAATGTCAGTAGCTCAAAGAGGAATGTGAAACCTCAAAGATAACCACAAAATGCTCACTATATTGCAGTCCACCACACTATAAGCTGAGCTGCATTCTGTCCAGCTGGAGGCAATGTTGTGTGCCAATGACCTGTAGATGGAGAGTGTGACAGATTCAGTGGAGGCGTGAAAGGACTGGGAGGTGCCACATGTAGGTTAAAGGGGACATTACTGTGAAGGCTGGTGGGACGTTTGATGCCCTGTCGGCCTGCAGCTGCTCCTCCAGCTGTCCCGGAAAAAAAGGTGCGGGAGGGGAGGGGATGGGGTGCAGAGACAAACAAGGAAGAAGGTGACCGTATCGAAAACAGGCGCCTCGTAGATGCGAATGACTCAGAGGAGGGAAGAGGGTGCACTGTTGTCTCCCTTATGTTAAGATAAGATCAGAAAACACACACATTCAGCCAGTGGCACCTCACACACACACCTGGACCCGTCTGAGGAGGAGGGAAAATGCACAGACGTGGTCTCTTTCGACTGACTTGACTGATTCTTGATTAAAACAATTTTTTGGAATAATTTGAAATGACTTTGTACTTCGTAACATATTCTTTGACCAAGCAGTTCCTGATCTGAATAATAATTTTCTAATATAATTGTGTCAATCAAATTCAAGAAAAGTTTTTATATCGCTTGTATTTGGGAAACATTTAGCGTTTGAGAACTTGAGCTCGTTTTGCTAAATAATGAATGGATTTTTTTTTAAAGTATGTATTTCTCAAAGAAAGTTATTGAATCATTATTGTTTTGGTACCGAAACACATATATTCTTTCAGCAGTTGAACATTTTCAAACAGTACCAAGCTGTACTCAGAACACAAAGCTTCAGTGCCAGAAGTAAGCACATGTACTATGGAAAAAAGATGCCCCTGCACATGTATCTCCAGTTTTAGTATTAAATGATTAAGCCAAGCTTTCAGTCCCTATGCCATCTTCATCCCACCGCTTACTTTGTCTGTGATTTGCCATGCAAGTACACATGGGAAATGCAATTCACATTCATAATCTGTAGGCTCAAGGAGCCTGTAAATACAACACTTTGCAAAATAATGTTGGTGAATGAATACAGAAATAATTAATTTCATCAAAATAAAATGTAAAGACAGTTCCTCCGACTCTATATTGCTTAGATGAAGAAAAAAATAAACGTGCAGGCTGTAAGGAGCCACGTTTATGTATCCAATAAAGTCCTCGTGTCAGTTATGCATGATCAGTAAACTGACAACAGAGATAATCACAAACAGCCAGCGCCCATGGTGCTTCCTACATCTTCCAAAGTCCAAGTTAATGTCCTCCGAAAGTCTTTCTCCGGTTATACAAGTACAAACGTGTGAAAGGCTTATGTTTGGAAACTCCATAAAGAAGAATAAAATAAAATAGAAACACACAGTAAGTGGTAGATGTAATGCACATATAGAATATAATAAGGGAAAAACTGTAAATGTAGAAAGACATAAAATATAATAAGTATAAGAAGCAATAAAAAGGAAAAAATCCTTACATTCAAGGCAGGATATAAGAATATTGCCTATGTTGGATTGCACCGTGAGTGTGTGTGTGTGTGTGTGTTCGTTATTTTGAGGACTGTACCATAGCTATTAGTTATTAGAGAATTGTTACCAAAATATGTACTGAGCAGGACGAAACTACAGTAGTTGATGCTTTCTGCTGGACAAACAATGCAACACTGTATCCCAGTGGCCATTGCTCTAAGACTGCAAGGGAAGCTCAGATTCCCCTAAAATGTCACCAAAAGAAAAGAAATAAAGAAAGAATGGTGAAATATGTACTGCTGTGTGTACATTTCATTGACTAAATACGTGCTAGAAAGCCTTCATCTTTTGTTCAGAATCAGCTACTTCCTTCTCATTCATCCACAGCGCTTTACAGAGTTGGACGCTCAGCTTGTACTGACTTCAATGGGGAAGTGTAGAGCGGGTTGTTCCACTGCAGCCAAACTAGACGCTCATTGGATAAATGCTGGGCTTTGTCCTGCCCATCGGACACTCTGGGGGTCTATGGGACAGTGGGCTGGCCCGGACGCTCGGCTTCTGCATGATGATTGGATGAGCTGTCTGAGGCAGAATGCTTTTTTGATTGCCAGCTAAATGAGCGAATCAGCAATCTGGAAGAATAAACAGCCACCGGAGCATTTTCCAAGTTGATCCGGAGATTTTACCGATCCCCAGAGACTTTGTCTTTGACAAAAACGACTCATGTTGTGTTTGGCGACTCTGTTCTGTCACTTTGCGGTTTCTTTACCTAACGAGCAGCGGCAGCTGCGGAGCTTCTCCCCCGTCACGATCACTCACATTCACGGTCACACTTCACAGTAGCCTGGCGCAGCAGTTCCAGCTGGGCCAAGGCTGTTTAAGCAACCTAGCTCTGCTGCCATTGAGAGGACACTGGTACCTGGAAAAGATGCCTAGTTGGTACGACAAGGTCACAGATCATTTTCTTGAAAAGGAACAAAGGGTCGAATTTACATCTAAATAAACAAACACATTCATGATGTAGGCCGGAAAAACAAGTTGATATTTTCTGGATGCAAACTAGGCTAAAATATTTCCTCTGTTCATCCGCACGAATAAAGGTGCGGACCAAAGGGACATTAGACAAATAGTTTGTTACTTATGAAACATAAATAGATGAAAATGATGCAACTTCTGTATCAGTGAGCTTACACCCAACCACACACAGTTACTCTGATCCTCGGGCTCATTATTATTCCTTACTTTTAGCCAGTTTTAGCCATTTACCACTTGACATTTATGTCGTGCTGTAAAACACTGTCATTAAACGAGAAGCGCTGTTTTTAAAAGCCCTGCGCTGCCAGCACGCTCGCCACACCACCTCCACCACCACCACCACCACCACCACCACGGCTCTGTGTAGCAGCAGAAATCACTTTTTCCATCCATTTAGCCCTCATCCAACTGGTTGTGCAGCTACTTCGCCGGAGGAGGATTAAGCTGGAGAGAGAAAGAGTACTTTAAGTGTGGTGGAGTCACCCTCAGCAGATGTTCCCAATGGAGAAAAATCTGTGAGGAGTTCCCTGTCACACATGTTAGTATTTAGGCCATGGTTCCTCTGATATGGGCAACAATTTGTACAAAGACAAAAGTAGTCACACTCAAACCTTCGATGCAACGTTTTAAAGGTCCTGAAACTTCATTTCGCAATCCCGCTTCACTTACTACAAGTGATGGGGTTAGTAAGAACAACACATGGTTGTTTGACATGAACGGTTCTTTTGTTTTATTTTTCTCTGTGTTCTTCTTACTGTTCGAAAGTGGGTGGGTTAAAGTGTCAGACTGTTCTAACATCCTGAACGTAAGATTTGAAAAGTGTTTTAAAACGAGACAAGACCAATAAAAAAGAAGAAAATCCCATTTCCATCAAAGCATTTCTGTATTTCAGATAAAAAAAAGGGGATTAGAACACGCACCCACTCTATACACACCTTGTAAATGTAGAGGAAAATCTGGGATATATTACTTTCCTTTAGATAAAAGTCTCCCATTAAAATGATTAGAATCTACAAAGTAAATCAAATGTCCTTGCAGACTAAGATAAGAAATGGCCTATATCTGTCTGGTGACTGTCTCTCGTACCAGTCTGACCTGGTTTCAGCGCTGTCCTTGATCTTGCTTCCAGATTCTGGACAGAAAAAGTCACATTACTTACGGAAACCGATGAAGTGTCTCTGCTTTTGGTCGCTCCAGCCACAACTAAACCAGCTACAGACCAATGAGAGGCGGAGTAATTGAAAGCAGCTCTAAATGGGGACATTATGACATCAGCCAAGCCCGCAGCGCTGAATGGGAGGATGTTTGGAGAGCGCCGGTGGAACAAGCCAAATGCAGCATTTGTTTCCATTTTTCCGGTGCATTTGGATCTAAACGTCCACATGAACTTCATTATTCTGTGTTCATTATAAAGGTGTCAAACTTGACGCCTGTGGTCGTTTACGTCCTTTTAAAAAAAAAACAGCTCATTGTTTTACGACAGATGTCACCGGCCTGTTTCTTGTTTTATTGCACACTTGATCGAGCATCCGTCAGCCTTTCTGAAAGCTCTGTCCCTCTCTCTCTCTCTCTCTTTCTCTTTCTCTTTCTCTGTAGGCCTGCCCCACCCGTTCGCCATCACAGTGTTTGAAGACAGCCTATACTGGACTGACTGGCACACCAAGAGCATCAACAGTGCTAATAAATTCACCGGCAAGAACCAGGAGATTATTCGCAACAAGCTGCACTTCCCGATGGACATCCACACCCTGCACCCCCAGAGGCAGCCTGCAGGTCAGTGCGACAGCAATTCTAAGTCTGTAAAATATCCTTGAGGTATAAGGTGGAATTGTAATGTTGTCAAATCCTGATTCACCACCGAACACACACTTTTCTGTCATTGTCGTCAAATGACAGCAAGGTCACAAAACAGTGACTTGAAAAAGGTCAGTTAATAGCATCACAATGGACAATTCATAGTCCATATTGATGTTTCATTTGATCAAAACCACAAAACGATCAGTAAATTGCGTAAAAGTCTTTCAAGAATCAGCTCATTGGCAGTAGTTATACTTCTGTTTTTTCATGGAATTTAAAGGAATAGGCTCTGATATTTTGAAGTTGGGTCATATGAGGGACTTATCCATAGTCAGTGTGTTACCTACAGTAGATGGCAGTCAGCACAGCCCCAGTTTGGAGAAGACAAGACAGTACAGACAGTACAAGTACATCATTTCAGCTGGAGTCATAAGCAAAAGAAAAGGGATGTTCTCTATTCATGAGGCTTGGCTCCTTGTATGGCCGTTTGTTCACCCCACCTCCCTTCATAACTGACTGTAATTAAGTATATTTTAAGAGAACAATGGACTTTTTTTTGCACCCTTAAGCAGTAGAACATGTTGTCATGCGACATGCGGGAGAACCAAATGCTGAAACTCAACATGAGAGGGAGAAAGATGATCTGGCTGAAGACAGACACAGAAAAAAAGGGAACCTACTCATAAGGGTATCATTGTGCACAGAAGTGAAGACATTTCCCACACGGTGTCGTCCGCAGAGATGATAGAATGGTTTGTTGTACTACTGTTAGACCCTGCAGTGAACCGGCCGGGTTGAGGTGTTTTATCGGCACGATAGCAAATACTTGTGTTCTTTTGTCAGCAAAACGTGTTGAACTTGAGTCCTGGCCAAGAGAAAGTTTTGGTTATCATGCTGATAAAATATTGTAACAGCCGGACACTTGCATGAACTGCGAGCTGCGTTTGTTGGCAGAGGGAAGTCGCACACTGTTCCTTTTGTTTTGGCGCGAGTCATGTGAGTTCATGTGTGAATGGAGTAGATTTGAACTTTCTGTCAATTGAACGAAGCAACAACGCCTCAGAAGTCGAGTGAAACCCAGACACATGCTGTGACATTTAGAAGAACATGGGATGATATGTAGTTAATTATATTTTTGATATACAGAATGGTATAATACATCAATATGCACTGCATTGCTTCATAGTCAAAGGAATACTCACACTAAGAGTTAGTTAAGCAGATGGATATTATAATTATAATAAAAGTGGCTTGCAGATTCTTGCTTACATCTTAATGTCTAAAAAAACACGGCTCCAACCCCCCGCGACGCCGATAGGGACAAGCGGTTAAAGATGAATGAATGTATTTCACAAAAAGAGCGTGTTGAGTGTTGAAGAACACTCAGTTTATATATCAGATAAGAAGCTGCAGGTGGTTTCCAGTTTCAAATACCTTGGTTTCATTGGACTTAAAAGGGGGAAATCCTTTCCATAGCACTGTAGAAATCAAACAACAGTACATAAAACAGCAAACAGTAACAACAGACAATGACAGACAACGTTACACACTGGCCTATTGTTTAGGCAGCTTAAGGTCATCTTCAGCTCGATGCTTCCTTTTACAGTTTTACAGTAGATTTATTGGACAATGTCTGAAACCTGAAGCTTCTTTCCATGCTATGATTTTCTTACATCTAAAATACTGGTTAACCACTTGGTTTCTTACATGTTACATCATACATTAATTGTGCTTTATTAATATACCAAATTCTTAATGGCTTAACACCTCCCTCATTTACCACAGTCACATTTCAGAAAAATATTGGGGATAGATTTACCAGATAAAGAATAAGAGGGAGCATTGCTGTTGAATAACCGTATTCCTGAATGTTGAACTATTCTGTAATAACCCGTAAAGAAACTAGGCCTCTTAGATCAGCTGACGGCAACATTTATTTTTTTAAATTCTGCGTTTTATTTTTGTAGTTTTGCCGATTGTTATCAGTTATTATAAAATGTTGCACACAATATGAATTGGAGACATTGGCTTTGTATGAAATTGGTATCTCTGTTTTGAAAAGAATCTATGCTGCTTTAATTAATTAAAGCATTTTTGCTGGTACACACAGTAAAGAGGCAGACAGGAAAGTGAGAGGATGATGACATGCAACCAAGGTCCCTGGTCGGTTACTAAACTATAATGAATGATAATATTATGAATATACTGTATATGTATATGTGTATATATATACAGTGTATTTGTAATAGACAAAAAGTTCATCAGCATCATTTACTGAGCTGTGTGTGTCTTTCTGTCCTGTAGGTGGCTGGAACCGCTGTGGCGCCAACAACGGAGGCTGCAGCCACCTATGTCTCCCTGGCAACAAGACGCACACCTGTGCCTGTCCCACCGGCTTCAAGAAGGTGGACCACAACAACTGTGCCAGCGGTAAGTCCCTCAACATCTGAACTTCTGTAGTATGCATTATAATTGAGTGGATGTTGATGTATTTATTTATGAAAGAATAAATGCTAACGATGACAATTTTAGCAATTTACCTCTTATTGGATGCATTGATTGTACAGTTTATTCAAGTGCCATTGTTCAGATAAGCATGTAGCATGCATCCAATCTTCCTGATCAGTCAGTATTTTCATAGGAAACAAATGCATGCAGAGGATAACAAGACATCCACTAAAGTGCAGACCTAAAATTTACATTGTTTTACATTTATAAAGTATTTTTTTACTAATTAAATTCTTTGAAATAGGTTTATGTGACATTTACACACCCTGTAGTTTACTGTAGTACAGCTTGTTTTTTATGATTGTAGATAATTATGTTAGAGGATTGGTTATGATTTATGATATGTCTGTTTAGTTGGGCTGCTAGATGTCTGTGTAAGTGCTGTTTTGCTGTGTTCACTGTTGACCCCACTGTTAAACCTAGAAGACTGACAGAAGACCTTTGGTCTTTAATCAGGTCTTGACAAGTTCCTGCTTTTTGCCCGAAGGACGGACATCCGACGAATCAGCTTTGACACAGAGGACATGTCCGATGATGTCATCCCTCTGGCTGATGTGCGCAATGCCGTGGCACTGGATTGGGATGCCAAAGACGGCTATATCTACTGGACGGACGTCACCACCGACTCCATCAACAGAGCGCTGTGGAATGGCACCAAGCAGGAGGTTAGTGACATCCACAGCGTGACTGAACTCACCCGCTGAAGTCCCTTCATTTCTCATCTGTCCTAGACTGAAGAGAGGGGAGCAGCAGGATTTAACTTTATGTACTACTGCCATCTACTGGGGCTGATTTGAAAGTGCAACAGCAATTCATGCTCTCTAGGACATGATGCAGGTGAAGAGTTGAGTGGAGAACTAGAACTGGAGGGATTCAGATCTTTGCTGTCCGTGTTTTCCCAGGTGGTGGTGGACACCAGTCTGGAGAGCCCAGCAGGTTTGGCGATTGACTGGGTGACCAACAAGCTCTACTGGACTGATGCTGGTACACGGCCTCATTTCACATATCATTTCATGTCACATAAAATCATATTGTTCACATGAAATCATATAGTGGCAGTCACCTGCATGACAATGTGTGCTTTTGGATTTCAACCACTCATGCCATTTCTTGGGTTTTCTCAGGTACGGATCGTATCGAGGTTTCTAATGCAGATGGGAGCATGCGGACTGTCCTGATATGGGAGAACCTGGACCGGCCCAGAGACATTGTCGTTGACCCGATCGGAGGGTGAGATTGTTAAAAAGTAACACATGAACCTGAACTTTGCATAATGCTCTCAGTCTTTCTAACTCATTCTTATCCTTTCTCCGTAGTTTCATGTACTGGACAGACTGGGGTGCCAATCCAAAGATTGAGCGTGCAGGAATGGACGCCTCCAGTCGCATCGTCATCATCTCATCCAATCTGACGTGGCCTAACGGGCTCGCCATTGACTATGAAACTAAACGCCTCTACTGGGCCGACGCTGGCATGAAGACTATTGAGTTTGGTAACTTCGATGGTTCCGATCGACAGGTAAAGGGAGTTTTTGTAATGTTCTGCCTTTTTCATTTACATTTTTTTTAATCAAGCTTTTCTGTTCATTTGGAATCAACTCTTGATGTTAAGAAATGTTCACAGATCTCACAGGACCTCTGCTATGGTTTTACATTCAGGTTTTGATTGGCAGCCAGCTTCCTCACCCCTTTGGTCTGACTGTACACGAGGACAAGCTGTACTGGACAGACTGGCAGTCCAAGAGCATCCAGAGCGCCGACAAGCTCACTGGCTTAGGACGACACACACTGGCCGAAAACTTGGAGAATCTCATGGACATTCACATGTTCCACCGAAACCGCGAGACAGGTCAGTCTGCGTCCTCTAAATATGTTTAATAGATAATTACTGTTATTTACCCAAGCTTGACAAATGGGCCTCCAGGCGTCTGAGCTATTGGGTAGCCTGTCCTGTTAGCATCAGTTTAAGCAGAAGAAGAAGGAGCTTCAATGGCTTTTGCACTTTGCACTGGCTTAAGAAGCCAAGTTAGCCAAGTGCAAAGCAGTATAGTGTCAAAACCCATAAGCTTATGATTATGCATGGTGCAAAAATAATCTGGCATGACAATAATAATAATAATAATGTCACCAATAGAGGCCTGGATTTTAGCTATTGGTCATAAAAATCACGACTTAATGTTTGACATAGATTGTCCATTTCAAAAGCAGTACAGAGATTTAAAATTAACAAACGAGAGATGTGTCACTATATGTAACGTGTCTTGTTGGTTTTGTGTAGTCTCTGTTGACAAAGGAAACCAAATCTCCTCCTGTCACTTTCTACTTTTCTGATTTTTGCTGCCTATTCTCAGAGCTCAGATCCTGTTTCTCTGCTGACACTGAGAGGATTATAGGTAAACTGAACCCAGATCACTGGCTGTCAGGTTAGAGAGCCTCGGGGGCTCATACCAAACTGAAACCTCACTGATGCGTGGGGCTTTCCCATGTTCCCTTAAGGGAAGTTGCGTGTTTCTCTTTTGTTTTCCCCAGTTTCTCCCATTCCCTTTCCATTCCCTGCCTAAAAGCTAACCTAGAAAGTAGGACGGTTGGTGAGCTGAGTTGCTTTGTGTGTCTTCATCTGTAGTGCGCAACCCGTGTGAGATGAATAATGGAGGCTGCAGCCACCTCTGTCTCCTGGCTCCTGCTCCCAAAGCCTCCAGCTGTGCCTGTCCCACTGGTATCAACCTGCAGACGGACGGGAAGACCTGCACGCCTGGTATGAAACTTTGTCTAATGTGTCAAAAATAATCCGGTTCTTGTTTCTGTTCATCCATGTTTACATGTACCTTCTTCTTGTAGATAATGCTAATGATTTTCATGGTGCAGGTCAAAATATAAAGATATAGAAGAGCTCTGGTGAATACCACCTCTACTGTAACTCTTTGACATCCAAGGCAACATTATACTTGATGGATCATCACCAAAAGACATGAGTGCCAAAACACCAAACATTTTAATCTCAAATGTAAATGAGAAAAGGCGCAGTTTTATAAGCCTGCAAATATCAGGAGAGAAAAAGATTTGTGATGTGTGTTGATTTGTGTGCAGGGATGAGCAGCTTCCTGGTCTTTGCACGGAGGACTGACATCAGGATGGTTTCTTTGGATATCCCTTACTTTGCTGATGTGGTTCTGGCCGTCAATAGCTCCATGAAAAACACCATCGCCATCGGGGTCGACCCCAAAGAAGGTTTGTGCATCTTCACAAAGTTTTAAAATGCCTCTTTCCAATAGACAAGTTATGTAGAAATGGTGACGTTACATGTGTATGTGGCTGCTCCTCCAGGAAAAGTCTACTGGTCGGACAGCACACTGAAGAAAATCAGCAGGTCCAACATCGACGGAAAAGCACAAGAAGACATCATAGCTACAGGTGAGGAGGATGGCGTGCATGTACGATGCTGTTGAACTCCACCCAGTCAGGTTGTCATGACTCCATCTTTATCTCTCTTTGTAGGGTTGGTGACGACTGATGGTTTAGCGGTGGATGCTGTTGGCAGGAAGATCTACTGGACGGACACGGGGACCAACCGCATTGAGGTTGCCAACCTGGACGGCTCCATGAGGAAAGTCCTCGTCTGGCAAAACCTGGACAGCCCTCGAGCGATCGCCCTTTATAACGAGATGGGGTGAGGCTGCTAGAGCGTGACTTCTGAACTTTTGTTCTCGGTCCTACTTTCTGTCTTTAACTCTGACCTTTAAGCTATGTCCCTCTTCTCTTCTCCAGTTATATGTACTGGACAGACTGGGGAGAGCATGCTAAGCTGGAGCGCTCAGCGATGGATGGTTCAGACCGCGTGGTCCTCATCAGCAACAACCTGGGCTGGCCCAACGGCCTGGCCATCGACATGGCCGGCTCACAGTTACTGTGGGCTGACGCTCACACCGAGGTGCAGCAGTGACTCCTAATGACACCATTTTCACTTTACTTCTAAACTTAAATAGGACGAAAGCCTCTCTGTGTTTTTAAGGACTTGTGATGTTGATGAAACAGAACTTTAACTTCATTCTGCTGTTACATTCACAGCAAGATTTGTCGAAAGTGTTGAAAAAAGAGGAAGTGTTGAAAATGATAATAATAATAATAATAATAATAATAATAATAATCTGTATCTATATAGCACTTTTTAAACAAGGGCTTTACAAGATTAGTAAAATACTTTTAATCCAAATCCCCAAAAAAACTTTTGTTTTCATAAAGATGATTTTTGGTGGTTATAATCATCTCGTCTCTCTGTTCCTCTCCAGCGCATTGAGGCGGCTGACCTAAATGGGCAGAATCGCCACACCCTCGTGTCCCCAGTCCAGCACCCGTACGGTTTAACCCTGCTAGGGTCCCACATCTACTGGACCGACTGGCAGAGCCGCAGCATCCAGCGAGCCGACAAGAACACCGGGACCAACACCATCACGGTGCGGCCCAACCTGCCGGGCCTGATGGACATCCAGGCCGTGGACAGGGAGAGGCCACTGGGTGAGTCTGAGGACTATGGAGACACTTTATAGATGCTTTATAAATTAAAGCATATTAGAGCAAAAAAAACAAACAAGCACTTTGTTATCTTTAGACTGACAGCAGTCAGTACACATAACTGTGTGACTGGTATTGAAATTGAAACAGCGCTGCTGTCTCATAAAAAGTGTTTCTATCTTCTATTCCATATCTTATGTACTGCTTTGCATAATATATAAATATATATATTTTTGAGGGGGGATGTTTTTGGGCAGTTTTCAAGCCTTTCATTAGATAGGACAGACAGGAAATGGGATGAGAGAGAGAGGCAGACATGCAGCTGAAGGTCCTCGAGGCGGCGGCCGCAGGTCCAACTCCGACCTGCGGCCGCTGCCTCGAGGACCTTCAGCTACTTTACATGGGGTGCATGCTCTATCCATTATGCCACCGGCCATCCCTCTGGATTATTTTGTAGATTTTTGCAGTTTCAAACAGCTTCCTACATTTTTCAGATTTGCTCAGTTGTTCCTTCATTATGGCCACTCTTTTTCCTTTTCTGGATTTCTTTCCATCCACCTCTATTTTTGCTGTCCTTACATGATGATCCCAAATACAGCTGTTGATTGTAGTATGTGTAGCTCACCAGGTGATTGACAAGTGATTATATATGTCCTAGAAACAGTAAGACACCAAAAATGCGCCTGTGTCTCTTTGCATCAATCCCTCTGTTTCTGACCTCTCCAGGTTTTAATAGGTGTGGCAGGAGGAACGGGGGTTGCAGCCACCTGTGCCTGCCTCGTCCCAATGATACCTCCTGCGCCTGTCCCACCGGCATCCTGCTAAAGGGAGATGGCAGGTCATGTGACGACTCCCCAGAGTCGTACCTGATCTTCTCCAACCGCGTGAGTGTGCGCAGAATCTCCCTCGACACCAATGACCACACCGACGTGCACGTACCGGTGCCTGAGCTGCACAACGTCATCTCGCTGGACTACGACAGCGTGGACGGAAAACTTTACTACACCGACGTCACCCTGGATGTTATAAGGTGTGAAAGCAAAAGTATTTTTCTCCCCCTAAGACAGTGAAAACACACTTATTCACATTCAATACTTTTAACATATAAAATGGATCTTACAGTCATGTGTAGAATAACAAAATCAGTAAGGTGGGATCATCAGGATTATTTTATCTGGAGTGTCTATTTACGCCCGGGTGAAGATGGCCTTGGATGCATGATCTGGTTATTTATACCTGACCCCCCTCACTCACCGCCTCAAAGAGCGACAAAGTGTGATATCATGGTAGTTAACGGTGGGTGAGTGGGTTTAGCATTGGACTTTCACCCAGGAGACCATGGTCCGATCCAGCTTGGGATAACTTAAAATTTTGTTGACTTATTATTTTCACAGTTTGGTTAGATGCAGGCAACAAAGCTACATGATTAGGTTTAGTTAAAAAAATGGGTGACTATAGCATTGTTGGCTACCAACACCAGGGTACAAATAGCATTCATTGATATTTTTACCAGGGCGAAAAACGCCTTTGCCTATTTTATCTGCTCTAAACAACAAACCTGATGTCATGACTCTACTTTGTCCTGTAGGCGTGCAAACCTAGACGGCACTGGCATGGAGACCGTGATCAGCCAGGGCCTGAAGACCACAGATGGGCTGGCTGTAGACTGGGTGGCCAGGAACATGTACTGGACTGACACCGGGCGTAACACCATCGAGGTGGCCCGCCTGGACGGAACGAGCCGCAAAGTCCTGGTCAACAACAGCTTGGATGAACCCCGAGCCATTGCAGTGTTCCCAAGCAAAGGGTAAGAGAGGGGGGTGAGCTGGGATACACTCGCAAATTAAAATTTGGGTTTTGACTCAAAAGTTTACCATTTAAAAAAAAAAATTTGCAGCTTTAAAAAAATGTCTTAGCCAGATAATGAACTATGCTGACATTGAGATATAGCAGTAAGGCAAACGAAGCAATTTGTGAAACAAGGTTGCAGATATTTTCAACTTCATACAACTTTATACAATAGAAAGTCTCCTCACCAGTTCACCTCAACTCTGCAGGTTCCTGTTCTGGACTGACTGGGGTCACATCGCAAAGATCGAGCGATCTCACCTGGACGGCTCGGACCGAAAGGTTCTGATCAACACCGACCTGGGCTGGCCCAACGGTCTCACGCTAGACTACGACACGCGAAGGTCAGAGCGAGAGAGAAGCATGTCTGTAGAAGGAGCTCCCTGTCTGGCTGTTTTGCTCACATGGGCCTCGTAAATTAGATTAGATTTTATGAAAGTTTCATGATCTAATTGTCCCTGTGGGGAAATCAGATCATGGCAGTATCCGAACGTAAATCTACATCTGAGTGTGTGATGTTGTCTGCAGGATCTTCTGGGTGGACGCCCACTTGGACAGGATCGAGAGTTCGGACCTGAATGGGAAACTGAGGCAGGTCCTCGTCAGCCCGGTGTCCCACCCATTCGCCCTCACGCAGGTACCACCTACCCCCTCCTCACCCTCAGCTGTCGATCACTGGGCTGACCCTTCCTTTTGGCTGCCTCCTCTTCCACTCACCTGCTCTCTTTCACTCATCGGCTCACCGTGTGACACTCACTGGTCGTCCCTCCGTCCTCCAACTCATGCTGAACCCATTTGACTTAACCATTTCTTCTACTTCTCTTCCACTCTGACCCTCATTTTTCTTCCTCCCCTTTCCCTTCCCTTTCTTCCTCCCATACCCCTTCTCCTTGTCTGTGTTTTTCCTCTCCTCTCTTCTTCTCCCTCGTTTCCCCAGTTGAAGCCGGTGTCCTCCCCTCTAACTCCTTTCTCCCGACTCTCGCAGCAAGACCGCTGGATCTACTGGACGGACTGGCAGACTAAGTCCATCCAGCGGGTGGACAAGCACACCGGCCGTAACAAGGAAACAGTGCTGGCCAACGTGGAGGGCCTCATGGACATTATAGTGGTATCACCTCACAGACAGACAGGTAATGACACTTTCAGCCGACATGGGAGACACCAAAGACCTCACTATGTATATCTATGAGGACACTGATGCACAAAGTGTTCTGCTGGTAAAGTGTTGCAGCAGCAAAGTCGGATTTGGAAGTGTGAACTTCAAATATAGCAGACAATAAATGCAGGTACAGAAAGGGTTGCAAGTCTAGTCAGTTTGGGAAGCTAGAGTTGCCATAGAAACGGACCATAAACTGGGCACAGAAGAAGAAATTAACCTGATGCCAAGACACAAACCCAGGTTTAAAATGTATTTAACTCAATATTAAACACAAGAATTTACACTAATTTGATCTACAATAGTCGATCTTTAGGCAATCGGTGCTGTGTGGTTAGCTGTTTTTTGTCAGCCTCTGTATCATAACATGATATTTAGTACAGCCTCAAAAATGAATGAATATATCGTACAGTTACAACAAAATCAAAACAATAATTAACCCAATCAACTTTGAGATTTGTTTTGGTTGCTTTACCTCCCTGTGAAAATGAATTAGAAGTCACATGGATTTAAAATTAACAGTTAACCGTCGCTCTAATGCTACTTAGCCAAACATGATGGATTTGTTTGAGCGTATTTTATATAATTTGATGAATGGAGACAGTATTTTACTTGAGCCAAGCTCTGGTAATTAGTTTGATTTGTATTTCAGTTTGTAACAAACTACATCGCTGTTTTCTTTAAGAGGGCTGGGACCTTCATGTTCCAGTGTCACAATACTGTTGCAGGCAGAATTCAAATGTCATCGTTCTCAACTGATGAAATGAACCAGACTTAAGGAGGACACACTCCCTGATTTCAAATAAACCACTCAGACTGTGTGGTGCCAGTTGTGAATGCCCCCTGTCCTTTTTCGTTAGGTACCAATCTCTGCGGGGTAAACAATGGCGGCTGCACTCACCTCTGCTTCGCCAAGACCAACAGTTTTGTGTGCGCCTGTCCTGATGAACCAGATGGGCGACCCTGCTCAACCAGTGAGTGACCAATGTGACGGTGCAGTGTGTTTGCATGTTTTGGCCTAAATCCCATATGCTTGGCCATACAGACATTTTCATAGTAGGATTATCCTCTACACAGTTTCCCAAGATTAAAATACTGAACATCCAACATCATATAGCGTATTTTTGTATTAATACATGGCTCCGGAGTATAAGTCTCACCAGCCGAAAATGCAGAATAAAGAAGGAAAAAAACATATATAAGTTGAACTAGAGTATAAGTCGCATTTTTTGGGGAAATGTATTTGATAAAATCCAACACCAAGAATAGACATTTCATCTTGAAAGGCAATTTAAAATAAAACTAGAATAGAGAACAACAGGCTGAATAAGTGTACGTTATATGACGCATAAACAACGAGCTGAGAACGTGCCTGATATGTTAACGTAACATATTACGGTAAGAGTCATTCAAATAACTATTACATATAGAACATGCTATACGTTTACCAAACACTCTGTCACTGCTAATCACTAAATCCAATGAACTCTTCTTCCTCTGTGTCACTTCTGAACAACTCTGCCAAATCCAAAGGTAGACAATGCGCCGCTTAGCTCAAGCATTAGCAGGTAGCATCTTTTTTTTCACAATGCACTTCTGCCATGACCCGCCCCCGCCGAATTTTGATTGGTTGACGTGTGTGTGTGTGACGATTGCTGATTTATAGTCTCTTATGTGACTGACATAAATAATAGCCCGGGCTATTATTTGATATTTTACGGTAATGTGTTAATAATTTCACACATAAGTCGCCCCAGAGTATAGTGAACTATATAGTAGACTATAGTAAGTCGTACCCCCGGCCGAACTATGAAAAAAACTGCGACTTATAATCCGAAAAATACGGTACTGGCAAAGAAATAAGACTCCTATCAAAAAAAAAAAACATTACCAAAACCACCAGAATTCGTGTGTTTCAAGACACTCAGGTTCTAATGTGCATGCGTTAACAGTTTCAGGTTACATCCCCACCTCTCCTGCCAGAGGAACCACCAGCACTCCAGTCCCCAACAAGATCCCCAAAGCTCCAACTGACACTCCACATGGAGGACCCTCACCGGTCAAGTATGTCTTTACGTCGTCTGTCCATTTGAATGATTTCTTTAAAAGGAGAGATGCATTTTGAATGTAATCAAAAACGTAACCCTGTTATATTCTATTCTATTAATACAAAAAACCATACACCACTATCACTTTATCGCGACATTTTTTCTCCAAATGCTCTTTTATAGTTTCTATATATTTGTTGTACTGCTGCAGCAACCACAGCTCCCTGCTGATCAGTAATAGAGGTGTATCTTATCTTATCTTATCCCACTGAGAAAACCAGTTGACTGTGTTGACTGAAAGCATGCTGGCATCAATGCTTTAAAATTCTACGCACGATTCTTGTTTTCAAAATACTTAGTGCTCTCAACCCTTTTATAGTGGTTGGATCATTTTATCATCCCATAGTGCAGTATATATATAATATAATAATTCATGTTCAACAGAATACACGTTTGGATTTTCAACCAACAGTAAGACTACAGTAGCTTACAGACTCTTCCCAAAGGCCCTACAGAGCGCTTTTCTCCGAGGCAAACTATATCATGTTTTGACTTCACAAGGTTGTTACAGCTAATATTAAATCGATTTCTCTGTTTCTCCTTTATTTTTACAGCTGCACTGACAAGAACCTCAATGTAGAAGGCTGTTTGAGCAACGTGGTGACGGCTCCTCACGGTCAGTACACCCCGTCATCAGTTTGCACACCGCTCGTAGACTTAAAGGAACAGCCTGACATTTGGGAAATTCACCATCTTACCCACAGTAAAAAGCGATGTATTCATCTTATCCAGAGATCCAGGATGTGTTTTGCCTAGCTTAGCTAGACTGGAAGCAGGAGGAAACTGCTAGCCTAGCTCTATTGGGGTCGCCGCTGTAGGTTATTAGCTTGTTGACAACTTTGGTTGCTTCCGGTTTAGCTTTGCTAATGTAACATTTAAGTCACGTGAGAGTGACATGAATTACCAGTTTCCAACTTGTAAATATCAAGCACCAGACAATAACGAATGAGAAGTTAGTTTTAGATATACTCGACATGGCACAAATGATACAGGAGTTAGGTAACGTAAAGCCGCACATAGCGTGTAACATATCTAACCTGACTGTATCTAGCTGTATTGCTAGCAAGCTCAACATATGATGTACACAGTTTCCGGTGTCGCTGCTTTCTCCAAAATGGAGCCCAAAAGGGTCCAACGGAGGAGACGGGCCCAAATCTGGAGCTCCGCAGCTAGAAAAAGCAAACAAATACGGACGCTTAAGTCCGCCAAAGTCTATCATCAAAGTTATTAAATCCAAATTAACACTTATAGAAACTTTATTAATATAGCACTTCTCAAAAACCAGGCTACACAGGCAACACACTGAAACAACATAAAAACTCAACAAGGTAGAAGAAGCCCAATGACACCTGCAGCCATCATTGTGAGTTTCTGATGATGTGAACACTGACGGATTGTAAATATGGGAACCTCTCTCAACCTCACCTTCTGTCCCACGGACATGAGTGCAACATAAGCTGGGCTAAACACTTTCAGAACTACAGTATCTCTTTACTGAGATGAAACTGAAATAGGGGACATTTTTCAAATAGTCTGTGATATTCTTTTAGGCAAAGACACTGGATTGTTTACGTAAACACACCAGTCTTTAACATCTGTGCCATCTGTTGCAGGGGAAGGACTTCATATCAGCTATGTGATCGGTGGAGTTTTGACCATCCTGGCTATTCTGATCCTCATTGCTGCTTTGATTATTTACAGGTGAGTCCCCCGCTTGACACATTTCCCTAGTCTTAAACACAGGGTACGATAAGTTACATTGGATACAATGCATGGCAGATAGTTTCATTTAGTACGCCATTACCCGTTTTCTCCTCGTTTTTGATCGACAGACATAAAAAGTCGAAGTTTGCCGACCCAGGAGTGAGCAACCTGACCTACAGTAACCCCTCGTATCGGACTTCCACACAAGAGGTCAAGATTGAGGCGTCACAGAAGCCTCCAATATACAACCAGCTTCGATATAAGAAAGAGGTAACTGACATTCTGGACCCTGAAGTGAAAACGACAGATGCTTTTTGTTTAATATAAGAATGGATTTCAGGTGAATCCATGATAATTCCATAGAATGATCACAAACTATGGAGGTGTACGGTGGGTAACCACGGAGACAAATGACTTTAATGTTTGTCTCATTGATTGTGTTGAAATATTGTAACATGTGAGAGAAGCAGGTTACAGACACCAGCGCTCATCCCACCCAACCACCCTCCCCTCTCTCCTCAATGCAGCTCTCTCATCCCTACAACTCCCTCTCCCCCTTTATCTTTTGACCCACTTGTCCCGCGGAGAGGTAGTTACACAGCATGAAGGAGTGGTGTCCTCTGTTGCCTCTTTGTTTTCCTTCACTTTTTCTGTCTTTCACCGCATGCAAGCTGCTATCCAACATTAACACTGTCTCTCTGGTGCAGTTTCAGAGCTCTGTGATCAGCAGCATGACAGTGTTTATGCCACTTATGTCTGTGTCTGTCATTATACTAGAGCTGCTTGATTATGGCAAGAATTATAGTCGCAATTATTTAACATTTTTACTCATTGACTTTTCAAACATGCATTTATTGAACTATTTTAAGTCTTTTAGCAGTTGATTTTCTTAAACTTTAAATATAATTCCTCTGAAAAACAAGTAAAAACTGAATGTAGAAATTAGATTAATAATTAATAACTCGAAACTCAAAAAATGTAAACAAATAAAATGTGAAAAATGTATATATTTGAACAAAAATTCAAGAAATAATAAATAAAAATAAATTAGATCAAAATAAAAAAGGATCAACTATGTCATAATGTTAGTGCATTGCCATAAATAAATGAAAACTCCTAAACACATCTTTTAACATTTTGGCACAGTAAATTCAATATATTTCAGTCAGTAAGTCGGTGAAAATGGACGAAAGCGCACCACTGTAAAGGTAAGGGCTGCCCTGGATTTATAACACGAGACAAAGTGAGAGTCATTGTGAAACAGAATGCATCACAATAATCGTTTCACCTCAATTATCTTGTTTTCTCAATCGTTGAAAGACAAAATCCTAATTGATAGTCGATTGCAATAAAATCCGCCCTACATTACATCAGTCACAAATAAATGATGACGCCTTGGAATAACTCTAAACATTGCAGGAGCACAGTGCAATTGGTAGTCTACGTGACAGAATTGTGATCTACTGTAATTAATAGCTGTTCTTGAACTCAACGCCACATGTCTCACTGCAGGATGTAAGATGATGTTGTTGACTGCAAGATTTGCTGTTTGTCAAAAAAGAGGGAGGAATCAAAGGATGTCCGCTTCTTGTTTTCATCAGTATTCATCATTAAAAGCTATGTACATGAGGTTCAATCAATGCAGAATTCTCTGTCTATTGCAACCCATTGCACCAGCTGTCAAAAAAAAAGCCTCCTTTAAAATACTCGAAACTTTATGGCTGTGCGACTCGTGGGCTGTTTGTAAAAAGCAGCAGTTTCAAGCAAACTTAGGTCATTTTGCCTCTGTTTCAACAGGTGTTCCACACCTACTGTGTGTACTTTTTCATGCTGGAGCCGAAGAGACACTGTTCAAATGATTCCTGCTACTACTACAAATTGAATCATTTGTCAAGAGGTGTTATACACAGCACCGCAGCACAAGCACAGCTCTATTTGAAAAATAACGTCTCCCTGTTTGTGGGCCGTAAAGCAATACAGTAGATATCACTCCAGATTACACGGGCTGACAGCCTGGTGTTTTGTTTATGGCAATTATGTGTCTGCAGCACCTTAATCTGAAAATGAAAAACTACATCAGAAGAACACGTAGCATTACTAAAAGAGGAGCCAACTGACTGTGCATGGGGTGTGTTTGAAGTTGACATCTTGTTCTTGAGTGGTGTGCAGTTGGCTGCTGATTAATCCTTGAAGGGAAATCCACCTTTAACAGGTTGAACTTTTTAAGTTTTGGTGAGGTTTGTGTTAAAGTTTGTAATGTCAATAACCTGTAGTTATCCTTTATAAAGGAGGGAATGGTTAGGGTTTAGCAAGGAAGAATGAAAGAAAAGAATGGGCATGTAACAAAGAAATAAAGGAGATAAAGGAGAGTCAGGCTATCTTACAGGTGAGTACACTGAAAACAACATTAAATCACAAATTGATTCCTAGATACACAGTAAACTGCAGAATACCTTTAGGTGGATTTTCCCTTTAAACTCCTCATATAGAGGCTACCACTCTCTGACTTACTATTTGTTTCTCGTTGTCCAGGGGGGAGTGGACGGAGGCTACACCAAGGAGAAGATCCGCATTGTGGAGGGTGTGTGTCTCCTGTCCAATGAGGAGCTTTACTGGGATGACCTAAAACAAATCAAGCCGTCCCGGGGGGGCCTGCACACCTGCATGCGTACAGACACCGTGTCCCTGCAGGCCAGCAGTGCTTCGCTAGATGATGGCGAAACGGAGCAGCTCCTCCAGGAGGAAGCGTCTGAATGCTCCTCCATAACCACTCTGACCCCTTCGGCCATCACCCCACATCGTCACAACCAGCACAGCCTGCCTGACACCGGCTGGGCCTCCACACGCAAGCCCTCCACAGAGAGCGAAGTGTGAGGAATGCTCCCTGACCTAGCCGCTTTATCTCAACATCCGTTACCTAACACACACATACACACATCTGTATTTATAGCTGGTGCAAACACACACAGAGAAATAGGTAGAAAAACAGTAACAGTTGCAGATGTAGATTAACGCTACAAACGGACCTGGTTAGACACACAAGCTCCATACACACAACTCATGTCTCTGAAACTGGGGCTCCGTCCTACTTGTGCGCACACACGCACACACACACACACACACAAATGCAGTACAGACATCCGACAGTACCCGCAGTGATACTGCCTTTGAGCAAAATGATAAACTAATGAGCATGCTGGAATAAGAAAGCAAAGGACTCTGGGGAGAAAGGGAACAGAGAGACACAAGCGTTATCTGGAGCCTTTTTAAAGGATGCAGACTCTCAATGCGACAAACGCTTCTCTGTGTACAACTTCACCTTTTGTTTTTTGTGAACTTTTTTTTTCGGACGAAGATAGAACGATGTACTCCCTGGACGACGTAACCGCGACGCTCTCTCTAATGCCACTCATGTCTTTCTCTATTTATGAACGTTTTTTGTACTCGCCGAGTGGGTTTGCTGACTTTCAGACAATGGGCGAGAGTGTCGTGTTCGAACTTTGTGCCGCAGGACCCGGGTATTCAAGAATTGTATTTATGACAGTGCCAAAGGGTGGGGCTTCACAGAGTCTCCATGCTTCTTTCAGCATTTACACCTTAATAGAAATGTATCTTATTTACGGGCTGTTTGTTTCGTTAGGATTTACTGACTTTCCTTCACCGCTGGGAGACCTCCAGGATTACACCACCTGCTTCTGATTCCCTATTTTACAGCCTCCAACAGGTCAAGCAAGGACTTACTGTAGCTGGTACTCTTAGTTTGTTGCAGAAGTCCGTTCAATCTTTTGCAAAAGTAACCTGTTTTCCTGTTTTTTTGTTTTGTAAAAGTTGTAATTCAACCATTGCTGATCCTCGGGCAGAGCAGAGGAAGCCACCATGAAGTAACAGCCTAAGTGCCAAACATTTTGTTTTTCTCCCTCCTTCAGCTGTTTAATTATTTATCCTCAGATGTTCACGACGTTCTTTTTTTTACTTTGGTTCGGTCACCCAGATCACAGAAAAGCATATTTTCTCGGACCTGTACCACTAGGGATATTCAGCCATGCAGATAGTTGTGGTTTTATTTACCTAGGTGTTAGACACCTGCGGACTTCTTCTGCCTCAAAACACTCAAATCGAATCTTTCAGTCAGTGTTTCTTTCATTGGTCTTTCGGAAAAAGAGTGAAAATGTTGCTTGAGTAATACCCTCCAGATAAATGATTATGTACGACAGCACTTACTATTACAATTTGAAGCTCTTTGATTTTAACAAGTTCGACAAAAATACAATTTTTAATGCAAAAAAAAAAAACAACAGCTCCCTTGATTTGATTTTTCAGCACAGGTGTATGTATGATATCCTCATCCTTATCCGTGATATCTACCCACATTCTCTAGTAATGTCATCTCTACAACTTCTTAGCTTTAACCTCAGCCGCCTAAAAAGTATTTATACGCCATTCAGCCCTCCCTTTTCATTCTCATACCGACCAAATTGTTTTTAAAAGGCTGCAACAAACATATATATTAGATAAACAGTGATATTATGTCATGTTTTTTAGAAAAAAATCTATTTTAACTAATTAAATAAACAAGATAATGTTGATAAAGGTCATGTCGTAGGGTTAGATTTACAGTATAGATGTTTGCGTCACTACATGTGTCAATGTGATCCTGGGAATTATTTTCTTACTTATGGAACGTAATCACAAAAGTTCCAGTTCCTCTTCTTAGGCTCTGTTGTATCGGGGGTTGGGGCAAGTTTCCGAGGTTAAAATATATCAAAAACTAAAGTATCTGCATGGCCAAACACTACTAGAGGTAAATGAGACTATTTGTTCTTTTTGTAATTTGAGTTTCGATCCATGAACTCGAAATCTGTAACGCAAAGGTGTACTTGTAGTATCTGCCACAGTACAGTATAACAAATGGGTAACTTAGGAACACTGTGCATGTCTGACCCCATCAGACAGTGAGGGTTATAGTTTAGAAATGTATCACTGACAACTTACTGAAAAAAATGAATTTAATACAAGTAAAGATATTATGCATTGCTTTAACTTTAGAGTACCATTCTGTCTGTTGTTGAAACACGGTACAAGGAAATACTATATTGCTATATTGTCAAATATATTGGTTACACTCTATATAACCAGTATTTTGAAGTATCTGCTACAAGCTCAGCAACTTGCTGATTTGCTGCTAGACGAAGCACTGAGGCCAATGAAAGAGGGTCTTGGCAGCTACATAACTACGGTCTCTGACAGTTGGTCGACTGCAGGCACACAGAGCATCACAGCGACCCAGTAACCAATCATCCCGGCTCACAGTCCCTCCAACTCTGCTGCAGGAATGCTGTACAGATTTTATCATGCGGATATAAGCAAACATTTCTGTTGAAGATATTGTGTTTATTAAGTTGTATAGTCTTTTGTACAAAGGGATTTCATGACTGTTTTTTAGACTTGTGTTAATTTTACTCACTGGAGAAGATTTTTTTTTTTTTTTTTTGCTGGATTATTTTAACCACTGTGTTTCCAAGCCTTGTAAATGATAGGGAAGATGCCAGTTATTTAATAGTGCTCTTTTATCTTCTGATATACTGGTTGCGTATAGCTGTTGTAAAGTTAACAAAAAGAGGTATTTATGATTTCTGTTTGGTTGTCACTTGATGTGTAAATATGAAAAGACTGTATATGTATTTCCATGGCAGTACTAACAAGCTGTGTTGTGTGATATAGTGAATGATCCCTTTGCTATCTTTTAATATAAAATTGCATTTGCATTTCAGTGAAACCTTTGGCTCATCTCACTCATCTATACACGGATTGCTTTTAGACAAAATGTCATTCTCATCAGACACAATCATCATATAGCAATAAAGGAACAGCAAATGCCTGCTTCTGTAGATAATTACAGACGTAATGGGAACAAAGATGAAATCAGAAAATCAGGGAGAAGGCATGGAGCCAAGTCATTCAAGTTAGAGCAACAGTGCACAGTAACAGAGGAGGGATATATCTCCCAGGACAAATAGTCTTAGTAAAGAATGTAGCACAGTCATTAGTAGAACCACATTAAAATGACAAAGTCAAGTAAATAACTATTAATAACAAGTACATTTTAAGTGTAATATGTTAGAGGTTCAGGCTGAGTGTTGGGGTTGGTGTCAGGAGGCAAAACACAAATATACCATTCAAAGCTAAAAGAGGATGACAGTTTATTGCAGACAACATACAAATGTACAAATAGCATTTTGCGTAATCTAATCATACTCAAAAATATGTCTGTTGACTGAAAACAAGCTTTGACAAGCACCATAAAACATTAGCAACTTGGATTTAGTTGCAATGTTATGTTCAGACTTTGTTATATAAGATACAAAAAAAAGTCATGACCGAAAGAACGAGGTCGCGGGTACAAGCGGCCGAAATGGGTTTTCTCAGGAGGGGGGCTGGAGTCTCCCTTAGAGAGAGGGGGAGAAGTTCAGCATCCGTGAGGAACTGGGAGTAGAGCCGCTGCTCCTTTGCGTTGAAAGGAGCCAGTTGAAGTGGTTCAGGATCATCTGGTAAGGATGCCCCCTGGGCGCCTCCCTAGGGAGGTGTTCCAGGCACGTCCAGCTGGGAGGAGGCCTCGGGGAAGACCCAGGACCAGGTGTAGAGATTAGATCTCCACACTGGCCTGGGAACGCCTCAGGATCCCCCAGTTAGAGCTGGTTAATGTGGCCCGGGAAAGGGAAGTTTGGGGTCCCCTGCTAAAGCTGCTGCCCCAGCGACCTGACCCCGGATAAGTGGTTGAAGATGAGATGAGATACAAGAATAAAAATATTATTTCATTAAATACGGCAACACAACAAATCTTTATAGGATTACAATTGCTTTAATGGCATCAGGGTGAATGTGGTCCATTGACGCATCAGTATCACTATGTGAAAGCAGCCATGTTGGGACAACAACTGTCAAAGTATAGAGTACTAGAAGTCCGATAAACTGCCACATCGGGTTAAAATGTATTCTTGGGGTGAGCCACTGGGTTGTGCTCAGATTTGTGCACAATTATAGTGGGAAAAATCAATATTTCTATAAGTACTTTCTATTATGCAAAACCCAGTGACAATGAGAAATAAAATCTAAAATAAAAAAAATTAAAAATCCACTTATTTCATGGCATTTTTTATTATTATTTGGTGTTTCTAGTGTAAACCAACATACTGAGCTAGTGTGAGGTGTGAATATAAAGGGCGTTGCTCTTTTCGAGTGAGTGTTCCCACGTGACACCTATACAACTTGTCATTGGTGGTTAAACAGGTAAGCTGTTTAAACTGTCCAATAAGCGTCCAGCATCGTTTCGGCGTTTGAGCCAATCAGCGATGAGCTTTACAAAACGCACTAGCTTAAAATGAGACGAGAACGAGAAGTCCCGATGAACTCTCTCTGTCTGTGCTGGAAGATTCTCTACGACGGTAAGCACAATGTTTATTAAAAATAATAACCTGTATAAGTCCTGGTTTTGGTGTTTTTGTATTTAGGTGTTTTGGTTACCGTTTCAGGAAGAACAGTGTCGTTTTGAGAAATTAAAGCGAACGCTACCATAGCTAACCAGCTAACGGCTAATGCTAAGCTAATGTTACGCTAACTCGGCTAACGTTAACTTTGTTTTAGCCAGCGTCACTTTGTTTGCATTGCATCATAGTCAACTTTTCCAGTTTCTTTCAATAGGCCAGTTTAAAGTGTTTGTTTTTACATGGTTTGTCGTTGTACGCAGGCATTGCTGCTGATTGTCTCGAGGTCCTCGCAATGCAGCCAGATGAGACTGGATGGAGCTAACGTGGAGCTAACGTTACCTCTCCGTCCGAAATGGGAACACAAGGTAAACAAAGGCCCATTAGGCACAATAGTGTATCCAGCACATCCGAATAGCGTTGCATGTTGAAAGTCGTAGGGGTGGTGGGTGTGAGAGTGATGAGTTGCACTAATCAGTTGGGGTATTTGTTGCAGTGGCATCAATACCCCAATCCGACCCTACCTGAGGACACACAGTGTGCACAGGGGCCATCTGACTCAACCCGTCCACCCATTTGAGTGCGTGTGTTCTGTACCCATGTTTGTGCTCACCATAGAATGAGATGAGTAGCGTGACCTGCATGGTTTGTCGTTGTACACAGGTATTGCTGCCACTGTCTTAAGGGCCTCACTTTGCAGCAAGATGAGTCAGGATGGAGCTACCTGTCCATCAGAAATGGGAAGACATGGTAAGCACAAACCCAGCAGACACAATAGTGTCTCTTACACATCCAAAAAGCATTGCATGTTGAAAGTCGTAGGGGTGGTGGGTGTGAGAGTGATGAGTTGCACTAATCAGTTGGGGTATTTGTTGCAGTGGCATCAATACCCCAATCCGACCTACCTGAGGACACACAGTGTGCACAGGGGCCATCTGACTCAACCCATCCACCTATTAAAGTGTATGTTTTGTATATATCAGGGCTCAACAGTAGCGGTTGCCATTGATAACCATTTTGAGAATTTGCGAATGGTTGCCATCAGTTGCAACTGCTTTGTAACATAAAACCACGGACAGCCAATGGCGAAAAATGCACCCCAATAAATACATTTCAATATTTGTAAGATATTGAAATATTTATTTTAGAAAATGAAGTTGTTTGACTGTGGAAACAACTTGGAGAAAAGATGTTAGGCTACCATAATGAAGCTTTTATTCTTTTGATCACATTAATTAAGCTGACAACTCCAAATTATCTTTATTGCTCAAAATATAAAGTGTCTAAAAATGCTTGGTAACTACCTTAAAAAGTCATGTTGAGCCCTGATATATGTGCACACCATTACCTGAGCTGAGTCTAAGTAGCCTCACCTGCATGGTTTGTCGTTGTCCACAGGTATTGCTGCTAAGTTTCTTGAGATCCTCACATTGCAGCAAGATAAGACTTGATGGAGCTACCTGTCCATCAGAAATGGGGAATAGCAGGTAAACACAAACCCAGCAGACACAAAAGTGTGTCCCCAAAACAACCGAAAGTCAGTGTTGCATGTTGAAAGTCGTAGGGGTGGTGGGTGTGAGAGTGATGAGTTGCACTAATCAGTTGGGGTATTTGTTGCAGTGGCATCAATACCCCAATCCGACCCTACCTGAGGACACACAGTGTGCACAGGGGCCATCTGACTCAACCCTTCCACCTATTTAGAGAGTTTATTGCATGGCATGAATTTATTTAAGTAACAATACAGTAAATTGTTTGATTTGCCAAGCATTTTAAGATTCATACAAGTTTTCTCTCTGTACAGTTTGAAAGTTTGCAATAAGCTGTAATGTGTATTAAGTCTGATTTTTCTTGTGTGCCATTGCTCATTAAAGCAATGACCTATTAATAACAATACTATTTTAAACAGTTGGACTGCAGAATATGTATTAATACCAGTTTTCCCTGTGTTATTTTTTTAGTCTACCACCTGGAAGTAGAAGGATGCTGTGCTTTGGAGTTTCTCAAGCATCTCTCGCCCTCCTCCACTCCCTCGTATGGTGGCTCTTCTTGACATTGTAAGTAGTGGCAGATGGCTTTATTCATCCAGAGTGTTTATCAGAAACCTTTTAGGAAGTAAGGGACTTAACTAGTGCTTTCACCGTACTTTTCCTTACTCTTACTTTTTTTAGAAACTTAATCCGTTAGGCTATGAGAACTTTCACGCGCCATTAAGTACTATGGCTTTCAATGTGTGTAAGAGACATGGCAGCATATCATCACCTGGTTTTTTTCTGACTCACTGGCAGAGCTTATCACCAAAAATATCCAACAGTCATTTGCAAAGAACAATGATGACTTTGTGGTGTCTGTTTTCAATTATAAAAATGTAGTGGAAACAAACGGCACTGTGGTGACATAAATTAAAAAGGTATTTCATTTTGAGTACTCCTGAATTCATAAGGACAATGCACATTAATCGACAACACTGTTAATGTTTGGGTTTTTTTTTCCAAATGGGGAGCAAATGTTTTTTTCTCTTTCAATAGACCTCGGAGTCTTTTTGCGTCTTGTTCGACTTTTTGAATATTTTCATCCGACCAAATCTGCAGTAAACACTCCACCTCCACATCACACCAACGTGAACCTTTCGCCCCCATTGTTTTCAATGGTCCGTCTTTTTTTTTCTTCTATGTCCAAACAGGCGCACATAAAATGTCAGAGACGCCGTAGGCCTCGCGCTCATGCTCATACACGTGCGCATGCTTGTTCATGTGCAGATGTGCCTTACAAAACCCCACCTCTCCCAAACGGTCTGTGGCTGGCAAGCTGGCCGCAGCTAGGTGCGGTGCGGTTGCACTCACACTGGTCAAAAGAACTAGACATTACCCGTAAAACCTGTTTGGGCACGGTACGGAAGGACAGTAAAACACCTAAAAGTTTTAACGATTGATGTAGAGGTGGACAGCAGGTAATTTATCAATGCATGTAATGTTGCTTTTGCTGGGTGTGTTATCTGGCCAAATCATGTGAGAATGAATGAGAATTTTACTTGAGAACAATCATGTTTCAGTGTGCTTGATGGCAGCTGCTCGGTCACCTCTTGGCAATAGTGGTATACAGTGTGAAGTTGTTTTCACTGAGGCGGCAGCACAGGCTCTTCTGTATTTCCAGCACATTAACTTGCTTCTTGTTACTGTGTTAATAATTTGGTACATTTCTATTTATCATTTAATGGCTCTGCTGGTCACTAATGAGCCAGTTAAAGCTGAGAGCCAGTTGCAGTCAGTGGCCCACTTGGTAGTTGGACTCTTGAGGTGTTTTGGATAACAAACTGCCCACGATAGCAATTTTCCTCCCACATTTTTTTTCTGTCCTGATTACTTCCTCAACTTAAATATCAGCTCTACTTTAAACATTTTCCTTGTCCTCTTTTTGTCCCCTCCCCCCTCCTCCTCCTCCATTGTCCCTGCAGGCAGACTCGTGTAGAAAACCCTGCTAGCCCCACAGCAGCAGACCTGGTACATATCGCCTGTCCTTGATCCCTGACCTGCAGCAGTACAACCGGAATTGACCCAATACCAAAAGATGCATTTCCAGCCTTGTACTTTATTATTTTATAAGGTCCTTAACTTTAATTTTAACTAGCAGCAGGGCTTGCTGTTGTCTCTGAATAATTGAGTTGGGATTTTGTGAAGACTCACTAAGGGTTGTACTGAACAGATGGATATGGTGTTGCACCAGAAAAGCATGTCAGACGTTTTCAGGGCTGCAGCTGCATGTCATGTACGAACATTGGTGACCCCTGTACCTTGTGAAGACCTCATGCAGCAGTGCAACTGTAGTGTGGGTGAGCAACACACGTGGAAGAACAGTTTTGTTACATTGACCTTTAACTACATTTAGGCTTTAGTGTCACCCATTCCACACCTACCATACACACACATGTTTATAATATTCCTTGTCCTAGCATCCAACGGTTGAGTAATCCCTTTGAGTCTGAGCAGACGTGTACATCACAGTAATGCTTTTACTGAGGCTATTTTGCAGAGGTGACTGGAATTGGTTGGCAGTGCCTGTGGATTCCTCCTGAAGCAATTGCATTTTTTGTGGTAGCCTTGCATCATCAGAGGCCACAGCGCATCATTAATATCTGCATGTCCTCTGTAGTTCTGTCAGCCAGCAGTCGGTCTTAGGCTTGCTTTATGTCTGCATTTGGTTAAAGTTGGGGCTAGGAAACATGACATAAATCATATCATGAGTCATATACCTCTTTTAGTATTAATAAAAGCAATAATATCTTAATACCTGTGATCAAAATCCTATAAAAGATATACTACTCAAAAAGTTCCTGAGACAACCTTCAGTGTGACCCATGACAGGATCCTGCTGCTCACCCAAAACTTGAGATATAGTCAGCTGCAACCTTTTTAACACTGGCAATCACTACCCAGTGCACATTATCTGCCCAAATTGTCCTGTAGTTTCGGGGGTTTACAGACATAATCATAATGATTCCAACTGGATCAAAGTAACTCAGATTTTTAAAATGTTGTGTAAGAAAAAAACCCAGTGATGGTTTATTTAGCGGGAACAGGCAATAGCCAATGAGAGTGAGCTGACAGGAAGTATCACTCACGCAATTTTATTTATTTTTTCATTTTTTAAATGCACTGCAACCAGCTGATGACAGTCACAGCCATGTTCAATTTACTGTTTCTTTGATTTAAATTTTTTTTAACATCCTAGATTTTCAGTCCTTTTGTAAAGTGCTTAGAAATGCATCTAATTACCTTGTAAGCTGCTGTATAAAGTTTGATTGGTCATTTCACCGAATAAAAAGTTTTCAAATCAAGCAAAGTCTTTTCTTGTTTTTTAAATAATGAATGCAACAAGATAAAGTTGCTGATTTTGAGGCCTTTATGCCTATTTAGTCTCAACAATGCTAAATCAGACTTCAGCTGCACTACTGTAATGTCATAGTTACAGGGAAACTATGAATATGGTTAGCTGCTTTGTGATAGTGTTGCTTTGAGGGGATGGGAACTTGTTAGAGCAGGATATTAAGGATAAACGCTTATTTTGTTGTACACGTTCCCTTGTGAAAAGTTGGTGAAAATGACTTTTTGAAGATCGGCACACAGTTTAATTTGCAATGGCTAAACGTGTTTATCTTGGAAAGTGTTGCGTAACATCCTTAGGAGTTTATCCCAGATTTCTGCAGCACAACAGCTAAAATAAATCAGCAGAGCCGTTTTAGGCAAAGGGAACAGACAAAAGCAAACTTGAATGCCTCATGAGACTTACCATTCAGTTTTTTTTCTGGCAGAACTGCTGCCTCCACGACTTGAGAGCTCTCAAATCAGGGAAATGAGCTGCTGTAGTGTTTGAAATGATAATCTGCTGCCTGTCGATGGCTGCCTCTGCATCTCTGCTGTACAGTATGATTTTTTTTTTTACCACTAGGTGGCACTTGAACATCAATGTTCCGCCAAACTGTGGACAGATGCATGTGGCCTGATGTTCTATCAGAGACAGGTGTTTAATAAGGCAACACATTTTGCTCATTTGTTTCCGTTACAGAAACACATGAGCACCTAAAGACTCTACACAAACACAGAAAGCTCCCACAGAGAAATCGTGTTGGGTGAAGCTGTAACTGCACTGAGAAGCACAAAGTTCATGCAAAATTCTTTTGATTCTTGAAATAAATCCCACCAAATATTTTCATTTAAATATTCATATTTTTCACACTTTATCATGTTTGCTAAGATTGAGTAAGTACTCAGTGTTTCAAAATAAGTTTGTTTTTTTCTTGAATATCCATTGGTACTCAGGAAATCTAGGATTGTGGATGGATACAAAGGTCTTTATTAAGTTTGTTTAGATCTAGATGTGTAAGGCTCATACACTCAGGTGTGTTACCTACTTTCAATCCGCCCTAGTTAGACTTCAGTATAACAATATCAATGGTACAAAATACATGTCAGTGCCACACACGCATAGCTGTTAAGGTAACGTACAACTCCATCGTCCTAGTTCATTGTGCAGCCTCTGATGATGGGTTTAACATCGATCTCATTCAATTCAATTTCATTTATAGTGCCAAATCATAACAACAGTTATATCAGGACACTTTACAGAGTAGGTAGAGTACATTGACTAAATTAATTTAAAAATAAATAAATAAAAAGCAGGTTTAGTACATTCACTAAATTAATTTAAAAATAAATAAAAAGCAAATTTAAGACATTGACTTAATTTAAAAATAAATAAAAAAGTAGATTTAGTACATTGACTAAATTAATTTAAAAATAAATAAATAAAAAGCAGATTTAGTACATTGACTTAATTTAAAAATAAATAAATAAAAAGCAGATTTAGTACATTTACTAAATTAATTTAAAAATAAATAAATAAAAAGCAAATTTAAGACATTGACTTAATTTAAAAATAAATAAAAAGTAGATTTAGTACATTGACTAAATTAATTCAAAAATAAATAAAAAGCAGATTTAGTACATTGACGTGTCCTCAGCTAATTCAGGGTTTAGTTTATATGTCCTGTGTTTGCTTCTTTCCTTTGTTCATAACTTAGACCTATGCAGAATAGAGGGTGTACCAAAGAGCAAGCCCTGATTTTAAAGTCTGCATATTTTTATACCTGTGTCTCACACAGTTGTGTCTGGAGACATTTCCTTTGACCGCACATGTCTGAGGGCTACATGAGAGCCTACTTGTTGTTCTGTGAGAATATTTTCTCTCCAAAATATGGGATGAAAGAGTGTTTTTTTGTTATCTGGTGGGAAAAAAATCAAATGCCGGCAGTATACTGTTATAAACCATGTGTTTTTTTAAAATCTTTTTAACTGCAGGCAGCGCTGATGTATGAAATATTGTTTAACTTATCGTCATTCTTCAAAGAATTTGTGGTCAAGCGAAAGTCTGCGGTGACTTCATGTGATGTAGAACAAGAGACAATTCAATTATTCATCTTGTTAATTGTGAGCCGACACCAGATTTTTTTTCAAATCAGTGCCTCAAAGGTTGGGTAGTTGTTCACGGCTGAGCGTCGTCATTACATTTGGAGATCGCAGAGCACCATGGGAGTTATATTTATCACAGTTTTCCGAGCATATATCTATACAGTCGTTTTTCACCCTGACCCGTCAATATCGCCTGAGCTGTCACGCTGTGTCACAGAGCTGAACAATGCCCTTCTTCTGGGCACTTTTCTTGTCAGACTGAACCCGACTGTATTAGACTGTAGCCCAACACCACTGCTATAGCAACCATAGAGCGTGCAGGCAGAGGTTATGTCAGTCTCGATGAAATGTTTTATTCAAAGATGTTTTCAGTCTCCTGTACTCTGAGTGAAATCTGGGTTGTGATGCGCTTTAGGGTCAGCCCTTTTCTCCTCCTGGTTGTCTGAGGATAGCAGTCCTCCTCTCTTTCTGCCCTTTGCTCTTTATGTTTCCTTTTTGCTTTCTGCTGTAGTTGAGATAGCAGTTTCTCTCACTTCGGTGTGTTTGATTCTCGGGGAGCGACTTAGGAATATTTTCATCATCTTGTTTTCAAATCTAGGGTTCACGGAAAGACATTGTGATTTACAAAGTTCTGGATTCCTTTTAAAATTGTGCAGTACAGCATTGGAGAAGTTTGGTATTACAAAAAAGGCTGAAACTACAGATTCTTTTCCTTGTCAATCGTTTTTTTTTATTAATTCATAGTTGATCAAAGTGCAGCCTTTTGTACAGCCCCCAAACGTGACATGAAATGTATGCATATTATATTAAATGTATATATATAGAATACAATAAAAGTTATGAGAATTTAATCTGAGAGTGCAATAAACCTAATTAAAATTGATTTAATTGGTGCATTTCACCTGTACCGTTCCAGTTAAAAAGCTGTAAAACCATTAGACTTAGTTGGTTAGCTACTGTTAGCAATACCAGCTGATAACAATACATTATCTTGAATTGTGTGTGTCGTCGTGGGTCGTCCTCCATTCGAGAGATTGGCGGTTCGATCCCCACCTTCCCGGTGCACATGTCGCAGTGTCCTTGGGCAAGACCCTGAACTCCGAATTGCTCCCCGTGCTGTGCATGGGTGTGTAAATGTGGTCTGAAAGGTTACATTAGATTAGATGGTCTGTAGATGTCCACTGCCATCAGTGTGAATGTCTGTGTGAATGGGTGAATGTGTCCAACACTGTGAAAGCGCCTTGAGTAGTCAGAAGACTAGTCCATTTACCATTTACCATTACAAATGAGACAGAAGTGTGAATAAACAGTGTATTCCTACAGCTTCAACTGCTGTTAACCTCAATGTTGGGTTAAAAAAATACACTAACTAGTACTATTAGCCAGTTTATGCTAGAAAGCTTCCCAATTAAAAACAAGAGCACTTTAAAAAACACATCATGGATCAATTGTCGTGACTGACTCCAGAGCAGACTACATCATAGGTCATTTTAATGTACCAGAGAATGAGTCTAGTGCATAAACGACATTTTTTTAAGACTTGATATACAAGTTTTACACATTTTTTACTCCACGGGAGTAACATTCAGTCACATTTATTCCATGAAAATGATCTGAATTAATTGCAAACGTTTTTTCGCTCACAGAACCTCACAGCTTAGTAGGCGAAACGGCTCTGTGGGTGTTCACGTTTCAGATTTGTTGTTTCTTTGGCTTCATGCTTGCTCATCTCACTGCATATGTGCATTTAATGTCACTGCGACTGGACATTTAACTAGTAGAAAACATAAATAGTTGCTTTCACACATTCCCTTGAGGGATTTAAAATAGGGCTTTTCCACACCGTCTCATTTCACACCGTCCCCACAGAAAACTCTGACTCAGGGCTGTGATTGACAGCAGCGCAGGGAGTGATCATAGAGCACTGATCGACTCGACTTTTTGACTGTAGGCAGCTCTTGTTTTGCTTTTAACTGAATTCACCAGGGAGTCGAGGAACATCCAGTTGCCCACAGATGTTTCCTGAGAATCAGGCGGTAAAATATGTCCAACACCTGAAAGAGGAGCTGAGATGAGGCCATCTCTTAAAAGAGATAAATATGTCTGCGTAGCCTGAGGAGTCGTTCTGGCGTGCAGGTCCACAGGGAACTACACCTTTCACGGTGCTCTGAACAAACTCGTACAGGTTGCTGTGCGGATGTGAGCTGGCGCTCAAAGGGAGGTTTCAAATCGTCGGGCAAAACATCTATTCTGCTAACCAGGTTACGTTGAGTTGTTCAGCTCCGGAAAATGGTCGATCAGGAAAGTAGCTCCGGGCCCCAGTGAGCTGTGTACATCAATATGTAAACATACTAGGCACAGGTCCCACAAATGCATGTTATTGGTGAGATAGAGATGGTGTCAGTGATTCATAGTACCGTCATAATCCCTGTAAATGAAACAATAATTAAAAGATAATTAGTCCCAGGGCAGGAACTTTGTTTGTGTCGTCCTCTACCTTAAAGGGTCTTAGCAATCTGTGATGAACATGTGGTGTCAGGAGCTGCATTCCGTATTTACTGGGTGGTATCGCTGAAACACTTTCAGCTCGCACTGGTGAGTTTGCTTAAATTTCCCCTTCCAGATTGAGTTTGCATCAACTCACATCTTTGCATTAACTTTATATGCAATCACGCCTCTAAATTGGCTTTGCACATCTCACCAAACCACATCTCTAGCCCACATGCACCCAGTCGCACTTCCCTCATCCTCTCCTCGCAGTATTCATCCATGCTTGACTTCAGTGTTGTACACTATGTTAATGTTCCAATTTTCAATCTGTTTTCGTGTCAACCATTTTTTAATTGGGTGTAAAATTTGAAGAATTATCAGATATAAATGATCTTGGCCATTGGAATTAATAAGAAAAAAAATCATTGAGTCGTTCAGTATTGAGTAGGACATTGTTATATAAACTTGCTGTCTCTCTGCATCCCCAGCCCCTACTGGCTTCCAGCGTTCCTGGGCAAATGGTAACAAGTACCTGCAACTCTCACCAACTGGTTAAATCTAGTTTGTTTCATCTAAGGGGTTATGTGCTGGACTATTTCTTGGCTGCAAACAGTAACTTCCTTGAGTCTCCATTGGTTGCCTGGCAACTGCTGAGAGCCAAGAAACTGTATGGGCATACCTGTTTTCCCCCAAAAATGTATTTTTTCAAGTATTCTTTTTTTTTTTCTTCTGTATGATTAAAATGGCTCTTAATGCTATAAACCCCATGAGCGCTTTGTTTTTGCAGTTCTGCTTTTACCTTTTTGACTTTTTTAATCAAAGAACCAAGTTATTTCTAACACAGTTGCTCATATTTTGCACCGGAGAGAAAGTAGATGTGACTAAATCTCCCAGAAATCTAGACACCCGGAAATATCCCCTCTTACTTCACAGCTCTATGGTCACAGTCTTGTAGTTTCTCACTTTTTAATCATTAATGTAGATGATGATTCAGGTCCATTAAAGTCACCAGAGTCACATCGTATGGCCTTTTGGGAAAGGAAAAGGATCTTTACATGCAGAACCGTCTTTGCTCTTTATTACCCCATTTTGTCCTGAAAGTTCTGTTCACACCTTCAAAGTTCCTGTGATATGGCTGACTGCAGTGCTATGAGATATGTGGAGACTGCATCTGTAAAGCAGTCTGTCTCTGAGTTGTGACTAGCTGTGCTTAGATCATCCTTGTTTTTCTTTTGGATGTTTAACCTTCTTAAGCCCACTCCTTGTCTGCTGTGTGAAATTTCGTCTCATCTCATCTTCAGCCGCTTATCCGGGGTCGGGTCGCGGGGGCAGCAGCTTTAGCAGGGGATCCCAAACTTCCCTTTCCCGGGCCACATTAACCAGCTCCAACTGGGGGATCCCGAGGCATTCCCAGGCCAGTGTGGAGATCTAATCTCTACACCTGGTCCTGGGTCTTCCCCGAGGCCTGCTCCCAGCTGGACGTGCCTTGAACACCTCCCTAGGGAGGCGCCCAGGGTTCATCCTTACCAGATGATCCTGAACCACCTCAACTGGCTCCTTTCAACACTAAGGAGCAGCGGCCCTACTCCGTGTTCCTCACGGACGGCTGAACTTCTCCCCCTCTCTCTAAAGGAGACTCCAGCCCCCCTCCTGAGAAAACCCATTTCGGCCGCTTGTGCCCGCGCCCTCGTTCTTTCGGTCATGACCCAGCTTTCATGACCACAGGTGAGGGTAGGAACGAAGATTGACCGTGAATTTTAAATACATTGTACAGTTAAATATAGCCTATTGAAGCTATTTAATAATATATTTTTATAGTTTTTTTTACATTAACACTAGGTATGTATCTCATACTTCTTATTAGCTGTCACAGACAGATTTTCCCAACAAAGGTTGAGTATGTCAAAAGTTACTGTACCATTTATGTTCTTTGACATTTTCCCGATTTCTCCCTGTTGGATTTATTTGATAACATGTTCAGAATTCAATTTTGCAGTCAACTCTTATTTTGAAGCCACTGCAGCCTTGTCTACCACTGTGGCTTTAGATAAGGTGCAATTTCAAGCTCTTCATTGTCACCGAGAGCGTCTCTCCCCATATCTACTCGCTAGTTTCACTTTGTATCCGATAAAATATCTCCATGGTTATGCAAATACCCGGGAGGCTCCCACAAGAGTGCATACCCACCAACATTTGTCTATATACATGTAAATGTCCCAAAATATAGACAAGAACACATTGAATTGCTGATGAACTCCACCGTTCCTCTCTGTTTCACTCCTGTGCCACAAACATTTTTGTGTGCCTCACTTGTATTTGTTCAGGAACAATGACAGGCACAAAACAGATCCAGGTACATAACATACACGGGTGTATTTAATTGAAAACGTTGGGGTTTTTTTGCTGCGGAAAAGTGTGGCTGATACGGATGAATCATTTCCGTCCTTTTTTTTTTAATTACTCATGCTGGCAGTTTCTCGTCTACCTTAATTGCAAAGCAAAGTGGGTTCTCGTGTTGAGACACTTTTGCAGACTGACAGCTGTTTACCTGGATATGAGTCATCATAAGGGTTAAGTAGAAAGTGGTTAAAACTGGAAACAGTTTATAACAATTAGGAACAGCTAATGCCTTGGGCTGAAGTTTTGTTTGTCACATGAAAGCAACATGCAGCACATTCTTTCATGCTTCGTGCCAACGTAGGTGTTTAAAAAACCCACAAGGGAGCGCACAAATGATTAGCATGAATTTGTGTATTTCACCTCAGGAAAATGCAGCTAAAATAGGCTGTTGTTCAATAGATTGTGTTCTGCCGCGCTTCTGGTTTAAAGACACGCTGTTCATTTCACAAAGCTCATGTCTTTGGGCGAATCAAAGCAATGAGTGTGCATTCTGATATTGTAGAGAAGGCTTTCAGAAACATTGCAACACCTCTCTGCTCTGAAATCGTGTCACGCCGGTTGCATTTTTATGGTGAGATCTGTGAAAGAATGTTTTCCCCTCCCTGAGATTTTCATATTCATGTGTAGCTCATGAATACATCATGACTTCTCCCTTTCTTGTGCACCAGTGGAGGCAGAGAGACAGGTGATAGAGCAGTCGGAAGGTGTGAAGCTACATGTGTGCTGTCGGAATAGTTGAGCATTTTCCAAGCAGACATCTACCAGAACCTCCTGAAAGTGTGTGGGGCAGATAAAAAAAGATGATTATTCTCTTGGCGGGGCTCATAACCCCCCTTTTTCGCTCTTTCACAGTCAGTCACACTTAACCAAGCCTGAACGGGGAGGTGAACTTCTTTTAACAAGCCATCAGAAAGTGAGCAGGCACTTGTCAGATTAAATATGCAACGTGCGTGTGTGTGTGTGTCTGTGTGTGTGTCTGTGCGCATCATCTTACCCGTTTGACCTAAAATTCTGAGGTTTCTTGTAAGTAGGATCTCTGTGCATCAGCCGACTTGTAGCTCCAAACCAGTGCCTCATTGCACCAGATGATCACTTACAGGAGTTTAGAGGACCTGGAAAATGTAGGAAGTGGGTTGCTGAGATGGCCTGTGAGATTAGAGCGGGTCCAGAAATTACAGAGCTGGTGGATAGTTCACAGTGCCAGGGTAAAAAGGAGAGTTCCCAGAAAATGCATGGGCAGTAGGAAGGTTGAGGAAGGCTGTTGATTGAGAATAAGTGCATTTCCAGCACATACACCAAGCCAGAAAGGTAGGAATCTCAGTAATAACTGATGGAAGATAACACCATTGATCAGCAACATAATATGATTGCATTGTTTATTTAGCAAGAGCCAATAAAATATAAGCGATTTGACCTTTAATCATTTCAACAGGTGATGAAATTGCATAGTATAGAGCATGGGTGTCAAAGTGATCCAGTAAAGGCCGTGTGGCTGCAGGTTTTCATTCCAACTAATCAAAAACACACCTGGTCCAACAAATCAACTGTGTGAAGACAGTTCAGGTGATTGAGTAAGTCGAGTCAGGTGTGTTCTTGCGTGGTTAGAATGAAAACCTGCAGCCACACGGCCCTTTACTGGATCACTTTGACACCCATGGTAAAGAGGGAATACAACAGTGTTTCTGAAAAGATTTTTCAACGTATGAATTAACAGGAAACTACATTGGTTGAACTGTCTCATCCAAATGTTAGAATGTAATAGGCTTTTTTTTCACCGTTTGGGATAATGGAAAGGATTATTGTAAGCCTGACTGAGGCCACACGAGATGAGATTGTTATGCAGTCTGTTTGGTGGCAGGCTTGTGCTTCTCTGGCATATGTATCACAAACGTTGACGGGAGCAGAAGAAGAAAGCAGCTAAATCACTCAACGTTGTCACCGGAGACCTGGATGCTGAATAGATGCGAGCTTCAGTCGGATCCGGGCTGACATTAACCTTCCCTGATGTCCCCTCGCCTCCTCAGAGGTCCGTCCGTGATGGATGACCTCTCCCTCGCACACACATTACACACAGCTGTCACAGCTCTGCCCATTAAGAGCATATCCTTATAAACAGATTAGGAGGCTGGTAATGGAAACTCGGGGAACTTGGTCCCATAATCTCCTGCTTGATACCTTTTGCTCTGATCAATCTTTGTTTGGGTGCCTTGGAGGTAGTTGTGAAATGTCATCGGTTGGAGTTCGAGAGGTGAGGATCGTGTATGTGTGTGGTTCGGGCTACTCAATGTCAGATGTCACATTCATTTATCTAGCTTGTTGTTTGCAGATTCATATTGTGCACTGGCTTGGGGTGTCGAGAGGAGTCATTAGTTATTATCTGTGAAGGGTGTTGCATCTATGATTTAATCGGTGCTGCAGCAGAGATTGTGCTGGTGCATTATACCATCATTATGGCTTCAAGCGGGACCCAAATTTCCTCTGCTCCCCTCAACTCGCCCTCCTCTCCTGCTTCTCGTCTTCCTTTCACTGTGGCGCCTGAATCTAGTTGGAGAGTAGACCGTATGGTTTGATCGCAGCTTATTATAGGCCTCGGCTGCACTGTGTGAACAGGGCAGAGCGAGATGGGGAGATAAAGAGACAGAGGAAGAAAGGGGAAATTGGGAGAAAGCAAGCAGATTTGCACAACGTGATATTACAGAAAATTGTGTGATATCACACTGTTACATTTATAGAAAATAACACAATTTCGACCAATTAGTCTGACAACCTGTGAGCCCTGGTACACGGAAGCATCTGTATTTGATATGTTCCTGAATTTACAGTTTTTATGTACTTAATACACTGCACCACAGTCCTGTTGTGATGCTTATCTGACATGATCTATGGTTTATGTCTTTATTAGACTCACTGCTCTGCTCTCTGTGCGCAACCAACCTAAATTGGTGAGGCAGAAATGGCAGCAGTGGGGGACCAAAGCTAGGTCATCATGCAGGTGCCATCTGGGTACGCCATTAGTGACTACTGATTACTTTTATTGAAGAATAGCCACAAGTGGTAATTATGATTTAATGGCACATTAGATTTCTCAATATTCACTCGAGACACTTTAATAATGTAATCAGTGGGCAACCTCAATACTACCAATGTTCTACTGTTTATTACAATAAAAAAAAAATCAAGATATCATTGCATCCTGTCCAATGAACACAGCTCAGCCAGTGCACATGTTATCATATCAACTATTGGTTTCTGGTAATATGTAAAAAGTCATACAGTAGTTTCCCATTCCTCAGTTGAGTCGATTAAACATGGTGGCTTGTAAGGGAAGACTTAAATTGAAATTCCGGCGTAAAATCATCCCAGGGTCTTTTTCTGCAAATACACTCATCAAATAAACCATCGCAATCACATTTTTTCGTTTAACAACTATCAACGGAGATATCCCGGTGAGTTGGCTAATGTGGCTAACACTGATTAGCTCGGGGCAGCACAGCGAAGGCATTAAAACAGCTTTTAAACCGCTAATACTGCTCATGAACGCACCATACCTTTGCAGTAGCATGATAAGAGTGCTTACACTTTAACCGAATCACCAGTGGGCTCCTTCCTTTTGGATTGCATTTGGTAATTGACTTGAATAGACTTTACTATGAGAGGAGCTGGTACCGGGGCCAGTCGGTAAGTCTTTCAAAACAATCTTTTAATAAACTCCGGGTTCACTTACTACATTGTTGGTGCTTCGGTTAATGTGTCTTATCATGCTACTGCAGAGGTTTGGTGTTCGTTTGAGCAGTATTAGGGGTTAAAAAAGCTGTTTTAATGCGTTCACCGTGCTGCCCGGAGCTAACCAGTGTCGCATTCGACTGTTAGCGACTGTCCAGGATATCTCTGTTAATTTTTTTTACACAAAAAAAATGTCTCAATGGCTTATTTGATGAGCGTATTTGACCCTGGGATGATTTTACGCTGGAATTTCACTTTAAGGGGAAGAGTTGGGATAAAGAACAGTTTAGGAGAGAAATGTAACATTGTTATATTGCCTCTAAATCCCCATTTTAGAATTTTAGAATTAGGCCTTAGGTATGATTCATAACAAACAATAATCACAGCCAAATCGGTAGTCCATGAGAGATTATTTTTTTCTTTTGTCCATTATTGTAGGGGAGGGGGGGGATTTTTAACTAGATTGGATAGTAGTGAACCTATTGCAGTAAAGTCATGCATTAGGGTAATTAAAATAGATTTTCCTTGATTAGACATATCAAGAAGCCACTGACATGGCTCTAGTGTTTGTTTATTTATTTACAGTATTTAGATGAAATTGCTTAGCAAAAATATACATTCAAATACAATGTGTACTTTATACTGTTTATTCCAGACAAATCATCGACTGGTTAGAGGGAACACAACTTTCTGTTGTGGACATTCTCACTACTGATGGAACGTATGATGCTAAGTTTTAATTTCCTGGGGAATTAATATTCCTTGGATTTGAAAGCACTAAACAGATATTAAACAAAGGATTTCATTTTAGATTAATCTCTCGGTTCAATTGCTTTCTTTCATTTGGAGTTTGCAGATGGAGACAGTGAGTGATTAGAAAGTAGTAAAGTCAAATTGTCAGTGTCTTTGTTTTTTTTGTCTTTTTTCTTGTTATCTTGTTTAAACACACTAGCTCTCTCTCTCTCTTTCTCTCACTCTCTCTCTCTCTCTCTCTCTCTCTCTCTCTCTCTCCCTCCCTCTCTCTTTCTCTTCCTCTTCTTTAAGCCCTCACATCCAGATGAATCATCACTTCATAGTGAGGATTATCTCAGTCACCGGTCTTGCTAATATCATAGGACACCTCTCATTGTAAAGAAGTGCACGCTTCATGTATTCTTTAACAAAAGGAGTGATGTGAGGAAAAAAGTCAAATCAAGTTGAAGTATTTTACTTTGACATAAAATATATATTTTATATAAATATTTAGTGTTGAAGATCTCTTTTTCTCATATAAGCAGAACTCTTCCAAGACTGCAGAATAAAAGATGAAAAGAGTGCAGTGTTTTGGGGATCTTTCTATGAAAACGTCCATTGTGAGACTCTAAACGGGTCATGCCAGCTCTGGGTTAGGACAATGTTATTTCTGCTGACCACGTAGTGGGCTAATAACTTACAGAACCGCCCAGTATAAAGTCTACTCTCCTTTTGTTCAAATTGCAGGTGAGAGGCTGGCGTTCCTGCCCTTCACCCTCAGTTGAGAATACAGAGCAGGTTGTTGTGAGTCAGTAACTTTTTAGTGTCCGGAGTAAGACAGAAAGAAGGAGAGCCGCAGCCTTCCCCTGGCCATGCAGCTGCAACATTAAAGTGAATGATGACTTAAAGCAGTATATTTGATGCCATCTGTGCATTGCTGAGCTTGCCGGTGAGATGTGCTCAAACGCAGCTGCCCTGACTGTCAATGAGAATCCTTTCTGGGCTCTGCCGGGCCTTCAAAGAAGATTTCTAGTGTACTGAGACAGATAAGGACAGAGATATTTACTTTTTACTCTCATGCAATGTAGAATTATATAGTCTTCCTTCCGATTCAATAATTTGTTACCACATAAACAGTTGGTAGGAATTTGTTATACCGTGCCCATAAACAATAATATGCAACCATGACACATGGCCCAGGACCAAGGTTTTTTTTTTTACCATTCAGAGGAAAGGCTTACTATAGTTTTGCCATTTACAAAATTAAGTGCACTATACAGCTGAATTATGTGGACACCTGGACACTGCGCCTATATTTAGAGAGCAGAGCGGCCAATAGCTGATATGCTGTATAATGTCATGTGGCATCAGATAAAATACAGCAATTTAGTAAGATATGGGACACAACATCGCTGAGCTTAACTGAACATTTATTTAACACTGTTATCTGCATTGTCTGTTTACTTGGAGACTATTAATGTCAGCATAGTTTTAAAAAAAGAAAAAACGTTTTGTAAAAAGCACAGTTACACTTGCTTACCCTCCCACAACCATTCCAAATCTTTAAAATAGTTTACTTATCAAGAATAAGCGTAGGGGCTTGGGACGCCTGTACAATAGTTTTTCAGCACCACGAGGGTTTAGCTGTTTGAAGGCTTGATACAGTGACGCTGACCCTCAGCATCACATCGACTGACATCTGCCCGTAGAATGGGGAAACTGACAGGAGGGGGAGTGCTGACATCGTTCTACAGCAGCCACACTGACAAAGCAGCTTGCAGATGTCTTTGTACAATAGACGTGGATGTCTGAAGGACATATTGTACGCTGGTGGCACTGTTTTATACTTTCAAGAGGCAATTCACATAGTAACCATCACCATAATTACAACTTAAACTCTATAATCATCATCAGTACAAACATTGACCACATGAAGGACCAGCACTTTTAACTGAAACTTTGGAGTTTAACTATGTGTGGTGTAATGAATATTTTTTCGACATCGCTCTACAGCAGTCACACTGACAAGGCCGCTTGCAGATGCGACTTTTTGTTAATCTGCCTCGTGAGCGCATGCATCGGTTGATGCCGATTATCTCAAAATGTACGGCGATCAAAAGGTGAGCTTGTAGCTCTGCTTTCCTGCAACAAGTCAAAGTCAGCCAACCTTGTTGCTTACACAGATCTACATATCCTTTATAGTATTACCATTAATAACAAAATAGTTATAATAATAATAATAATAGTTATAAGAAATCACTCTTTGCTCCCACAATCCAACTTCAAAGTGACACGTCAATGCAGTTTGACTCCACTGGATTCCACAAGTTAGTATTTTATTCGGGAAGATTATGTAAAATGAAAAAAAACCTTTTCAATAAAGAATTGTCAAAAAGACAAACACCTGAACAGTAAAACACATTTAAATGTTTTAAATGATGAGAGGGATTAGCAGGCAGGGCAGATTCTCACAGATTTCACATTTCCCACACACATTTTAGCATCATGAATAAATGAACCCCTTTTTCACAAAGTGAGTGAACCTGCCAAGAAAATGAATTCTGGATTCAACTTTGCTGCTCTGTGCAAAGAGACAGAGGGATGCATTTTCTGTGCTTTATGTCTCCAGTTCAATTTTGCCCAATCCAGCTTCACAGTGAAATAAATTATGTGCGAGAATGTGAACTGAAAGTGAACCCTCTGTATTTCATAACCTGCAAAAGTAGACAGACAGGAAGTGATAATTGAGGTCACATTTGGCCAATTACTGAGTTTAAATTACCTGTACTTTGCCTTTTTAGAGGTGTCATGTGAAAAGAATTATATTCAAAGTAGACAATATATAATTTCTAATTTTGCAGTTGGTGGGTTTGAAAGGGGTACAGAAAAACTGCTTTGTATTTCCCTTGGTTTAATACTTTGCAATCAGACTTTACTTTATTGGACTGTGTAGTAAGAATGTGTATGAGTAGGCGGATGAATTACTATTGTGGAATACATGGGGAACTTGGATAATTCTGAAATTGTTGTTGTCCTGACAGATAAAAAAATCAGTATAAATTGAGTTCAAATGTGCCTTCCAGCAACTCCAACACTCATTGTTTATATTGAAATTTGTACAATAGACGTGGATGTCCGAAGGACATATTGTACGCTGGCTGCACTGTTTTATAGTTTCAAGAGGCAATTCACATAGTAACCATCGCCATAATTACAACTTTAACTCTATAATCATCATCAGTACAAACATTGACCACATGAAGGACCAGCACTTTAACTGTACAGAGAAATGAAACGTGGGAGTTTAGCAATGTGCGTAATGCATGTTTTTCTTCTTTTATCCCCGTTATATTTAAAAATAAATACATTTAGAAGAGGCTCTATGGTAAAGTAGCAAATTTTCTTCAGTGCAAGCCCACTGTGTTAGAATAATCAAATGGTGTCTTCATTCATTGTAATACAATAATTCCACTGGTGACAATTTGTCTAATAATGTTTGGGTGCAAAACTGTAAATATCAAAAGCAAACACTCTTAGTAGACAGGTGTCTCAGTGAATTCAATTCAATTTTATTTAAAGTGCCAAATCATAACAAAAGTTATCTCAGGACACTTTACAGAGTAGGTAAAGACCACACTCTATGAGTTATTTATGATTTACAGAGACCCAACAATTCCTCTGTAGAGTACGGTGGCAATGAAAACCTTCACTATAACAGACACGAACGTCAGACAGACCCAGCTCTGTGGAGGACGCACATCTGTCTGCACCGGTTGGGGAAGAAGAAGAGAAAGATAGAAAAGACGCACAGATAGACAGAGAGAGACAAGGACAGACACAAAGACAGAGAGACAGACACACTTCCAGAGATGCAAGCAACCAAAGCGTAACAGTAACTATAATAATATCTATAGTAATGTGAATATGACTTATATGTTTTGGCAGTTAATACAGCAGAATAGTAGAAACAAGCACAGCTAACGTGCTAGATTATGAAAATGATACTAATTATGGTGGCAAATATGATCAATGATGAGTAGCGGCAATAGCAGCTACGATACAGCGAGACATACCACTGATGGTGTTTTTATAGCTACAAATGTTATAATTTATAAATTTATGATAGTTTATATGAGTAACAGTGATAATAGCAGCAGGAGGCGTCATGTAGGACCACGGCAGCAGGCACCACCACGATCAGCAGAGACCTGGGAGACGTCAAAGCACAAACAACTCCGGGGAAGAAGTTGAATTAGTAACATGCAGTGATGAGACATGAATGATACAGACAGAGAGGAGAGAAGCTCAGGCCTATAGCAGCGTCATTTAAGCAGAACAAAATCATTTAAAAAATAACAACATTGTTAAGGGCTCGTAAGCCCTAGCTGTAAGCTTTATCAAAAAGGAAAGTTTTAAGTCTACTCTTAAATATGGGGACAGTGTCTGTTAATGGACTTTCATCATTGTCAGCACTGGCCTTAATAAAAGAACAGGTCATAAACAACTTGATGGGTGTTACTCATTGGTACCCTCCATCGCGTCTGATGAATCCTTGCTATATTTGCCTCAAAGTAGTTCACTAAATGCTATCCCCAAAGCAATTTCAGTCAAAAGCAAGTGGACTTGGTTATGTGTCTGTTATTTGAAGCCATTTGTTTGAATGTATGGGTGGCTGTGATTAATTACAGGTCAAAAGCATTATCATCTACAGACTATCCCCCACATTGTAGCGCCATAATGAGAGCTCTGGCAAACGTCCAGCCACAGGACTGCGAAACCTGACATTCCCACACTCATTCTTGGCCTCCGTGTCTTTCTATCCCTTTGTTTCTCCGCCTCCACCCTCATGTCACTCTCACTGGCTGTCCAGTTTCTGTCAGATGATTTGTTCTTGTCGACCTGTCTGCCTCAGTCTGTTCAGGAACACAGCAGAGTGACGGAAGTGAGGCGATTGTCGCTTTCAGTCACTTTCAGTCACTTTCAGTCACACTGTCTGGGAGCCCTGCTGAAACTTTATTTCATGGGAAAACGCTATATATGCAGTTTGACTTACAGTAATTATGTTTCACATGTGATCAGTAGAAAATATGTAAAGCTGGCATAATGTCATTGCCAATTTTGGTTAGTTTTTTACTTAAATTGAAACTTTATTTTCAACTTTAACAGATCCATCTTTCTTGCAAATTGTTAAACAAATCTGCATTGTATGCACCTTATTGACTTTGAGTTTTATTTGATGAGCTGTGCACATCTAAACTTTTATTTTGAATTTAGTCAGATTACACCTTCAGACGTGCTATTTAACTACATCGTACACAAGTCAATTACATACATTCTGAAAGCACAATATATGTTATTGGTAACAAAACCTCATGAAAATGCTGTGCCTGTCCCTGTTTATGCTCCAATAATACAGCCAGGTTCAGAGTGACACATGGAGGGAGTTTGTTTTTGCCAGGAGTGTACAATTGGCCTCTGGTGCACATTTACAATGTATTTCAGGCTTTGCTCTGGCAGGATCCGCTTTTGTTTGTTACCAAACGCATGCTGGAGTAAAGAACGGGCCTATGAGCTAGCATGCTAGCAGCTCTGTGAGGCTACAACACTTGTAAAACACACTAGTAAAACAAACAGACAGAGAAAACAACTAATCGTTAGATGGATTACATTCGAAGTAAAAGTAATAGTGAGTGTCATTCTAACAAATGCTCACAATTACAATGTTGCTAATCTACAGTAAACTGAGGCTGGTAGGAATGCTATTAGTTTTGCAAGTGTTCTGTCATAAGTCAAAGAATTGGACAACAATTTAGAAATTTAGACTTTATGATGGCACCAGATTAAAAGTTAGTTCTTACAGTTAATCCTGAGAGGAACATGAATGTTTACAATATTTAATCAATCTAATAATTGATTGGATTGATTGCTATTGAGACATTCCACTCAAAACCAAAAATGGCAGCCTGATGGTGCTGGAGTTCATCACCAAAGTCATAAGGATTCATCGCTGGGGTCCAAATTTTATGGTAATCCAGTAGTTGTTGTCATTGGTTCCTGGACCAAAATGTTGAAAAAACATATTCAAACGTACAGTCCCCAGAGCAAAGCCACTAGCTTGGCTAAAATGGCCTTCATCCTTTGGAATTATGGCAAATAAATTGATAAATAGTTTGTTTTCTGATGGGAAGAATAACAACAATGTATCAATGTTATTCATGGACTGTGGCTTCTTGAATAATTAAACTTGTGGCGGAGCATTACAGTACATGTGGTTCTTGCTTTAAATAGTGTGTGTGTGTGTGTGTGTGTGTGTGTGTGTGTGTGTGTGTGTGTGTGTTTTTGATTGACCAGCAGCTGGGCTCAGCAGATACTGTGATCACACAACACTTCCCACCCCTGCATGTTAAAACCAATTTGTAGGTTTCAGTGAAAAATAACAACTGATGGATCTTGGGGTACTGTAAATTGTGTTGTGTGTCTTAATGGTGTGAAAGAACATTTACTTTAACCTGCCTTTGTAGCATGGCAACAGTAAGCAAATACAACTGTATTCTCTTAATATTTTGTCTTTTTCCTCTGAACCTTTTCTCTTATTTTCATAACAAATTGGTATTTACAATAATACACCATTACTTTGACCTTTCAATTATCTGTTATTTCAACATTTCCTTAATGCCCATCATGAATAAGATTATTCATTAGTGGTCTTTTCTCTTTGTGTATCCCGTTGCCTTCAACATAATATAATCAGTAGAATGTAATATATTTAGTCTTACTTCAGCCAAAAATGAGTGTCTGGATCATCACACTGACCAAAAGGGTGGCCGATGGAGAAGGAGATTTTGCTGCAGTATTGATTTAAGAATTTTTAATGAACATTTTGATACTTTTTCTTGCAGTGAAACTGGGTCATTAAATCCTGCTCTCCTGCAGCTGCCGCACCCTGCAAAGACACAAGCCCCATTACGACATTCAGAGAACTGAACCAGATGTGTTTGATACCCGAAAATCTATATTAATGGCGAAGTATTACTTGAAATTTCCCTCTTTAGACTTGCAGAGACACCAGGGGGGGTGTTGGAGATTGGGGAGGTGATAAATGGGGGCAAACAAGGGCCCCAGAAACTACTTGTGCCAGCCCTGACTTGTCTCTTTGATATTGAATAGGGCGGACCTGTCACCAAGATAACCTTGTATCATCTTACGGCAATCCGTTCAAGGCCTCTGTGATAATTATGACAGCTGACAGCGGTGATATCTGTGATAGTTAACTTGAAGGTAGCACTTTCCCAAGTTAAGCTTTATGAGCCGCTGAACCCCTCTTTCATCTGGATCCCAGAAAGAAGGGGAGCGTCACCTTCATCTATAAAGACAGTGAGGTTTTGGCTGCTGGCAACGGTTCAGTTGCTCTGTCCATCATCCTTCTCCTCCATCGAGTTCAGTAAAATCCTCAGGTTTCTTTTTTCTCTTAATGTAGTTGGACAAATAAGTGGTCTCACTTCACTCCGGTCTCGGCAAGTGACGTAAATAATTAAAATGGCAATCTTTTTCTTTTTGTGGCTACTTGAGGGCAGCAAAACAAGCTGCAACCACAACACTGGGTAACTGTTAGCACCTTTATAAGGTACTAAAATATCACTTACACAGCCAGCGGATATGGAGCAACTTTAGCATTAATTTTGAGTTGTGTGTCTGGCCCCCTAGTGAGTGTCCAATATTTCATGTTTTTTTGCCTTAGGGGAAGTACCTGGCTCTAAATGTTTAATCTTCTACACCAGCTCGCCGCTAATATGTCCGTCTGCCATTGGGTGCCGGGCAGGTAGCATACAGATTTTTTTTTACAGAGCTATTTGCCGACAACAGTTTCCTGCTGCGGCTTGAAATGAGTCTGGTGAGAGAGCTGAGAGTGATCCAAAACAAGTGAGTCATGACCACAGAAACAGGACCTTGCATGGCATTTTAATCTTATTTGGATTAACTTTTTTTTCGTATTTGGGCCTTTATATTAAATATAATGTTTAAATGAATTAAGGGATGGTCCAAATAACTTGAGGAGATACCTTGAAGCTTCGGTTCTTAATTAAAATTAAAATTGTTCTCGCCCCACTGAGGCCCTGGAAGCTTAATTAATTAGCATGAATTACAGTCAAGCAAGAGGATTTTTGTTTATCTTCATCGCCTCAGAGAATAAGGATACTGTAACACATTTGTGGCGAGTAGCCCACAGTGTCTCCTCTATCACCCCTTCCATGTCTACCAAACCTGTGAATTATTCACACCTACTCCTGCTGTCAAATATGCATCATCTCTCAAACTGCCACATTGGTGTGCAGCTTGCTTCTCATACTCCCCTCCATTTTGTCTAACCTCTACCCTGAGACTGACAGAATCTGTGCATATGTGTTAGTCGTGATAGGCTATTGTTAACATAAAGCTTTTTATCCATATATTCTAACACTATACATCTTGCTTCTTTGCCGTGCAGTCTCACGAAGGTTACATTAATGGAATTTGTAGTTGAAATGACGGTACTTTGCTCCTTTTCACAGCTTAAACCAACAGAGAGCTGGCTGTAGTGGGTGGCATATGCACGGATGTAGTATGAGACAATGGGCCCCTGGGCAAAGACATGTAAGAGGCCCCCCACTCCACACTTATTTTTAGTTGTTTTATGTGTCCGTCTATGTCTCACTATTTTTAGTAATTTTGTATCTTTTTGTGGTGGATTTATCAGACATTTTACGTTTCTATGTCGCCGTTTCGTTTCTCTCTGTGGTCATTTTACATCTTTTTCTAACTCTTGATAGTCATCTTTTGTCTTTATGTGGTCATTTTGTACCTATTTTCAGTCATTTAGCAGCTCTGTTTGGTCATTTTGTCTTTTTTCAGTCATTTAGTATTTCATTTAGTTGGCATTTTGTGTCTTTAGTAGCTTGTTGTGGTTGTTTTGCATCCCTATCGTTGTTTTTTGTCTCTGTGATTAGTTTTGGTCGTTTTGAATATACTTATGGTCATTTAGCATCTCTTTGTGATCATTTTGTGAGGTTTTTAGCAACATTTTATGAGTCAGGGCCCTTGACCTTATGGGCCTGTGGGTCTGTGCTTGATAGGCCCTCTCACTAATCCATCCATGGGTATATGTTTAAACATAGTTTCTAGCACCTGTAGTATAATGCCCAAATAGGCATTTTAGCATTTATATGGTATTATAAAATATGCAATTAAGCATACTGAGCCATTGCTTGAGGAAAAAGATCAGTGTTCTTGTGTTGAGAGAAAATAGCATAATTTTCTAACTTTGCAAATGCATACAGCAAGGTGCAAAGACCAGTGCTAGCTTGTTGCACAACTCTCCTCCAGTAAACCATGCTTTATTCATGAGCCATTTGCATCTATCGTAGAGTGTTGTCTGAGGTTCTTGCCAGTTTTCTTAGTTTCCCTTATAGAAAATGTGTTTAGAAAAACATTTTTTGGGGGTTATTTCCTGGAGCGAAAATATAGTGAAGGCATAAATGCAGTCAGTGGAAAGATGCAGCTGAGTGCAATAAGACATGAGTGTTTGGTTTATGCAGAGCAAATCAAGGCAGAGAGATACTTCTGTTAAAAAATGCATTGAAAATGTTCCAGCTTAGAGTTATAACCACCACATTTATTTTGAACTTGAACCTTTACAAATTGGAAAGATGGATCCCTTTCCAATACATTGTCTGCAGTGATGGATGTGTTGTGCCAGATCGGGTTTGGTGAATTAGGACAAAAGTCTCAATTGACAGTCTGCAGCCCTGTCCTCATCTGGGACCGCAAGCTCTGGGTAGCAACTAAGAGAGTGAAATTGAAAACACAAGAGGCCAAAATGAGTTTATCTTGCAGGTTGTGTCATCACGCCCTTAGGGATAGAAAGAGGTTGTAGTAGTAGTAAACCCACTGCTCATTCTCACTGAATGGACCTGATTGAGGTGGTTTGGGCATTTTATCATTTCTCCTGGACATCTCATCAACTTAAGTATTCGGGGCACTAGTGGGAGACCCTGGGGAGAACAAAAACACACTGGGATTATGTAAAACGATCTGGCCTAGGAATGCCTCGGGATGCCCCAGGAGAATCTGGAGGTTGTGATTTAGATGTGGACTTTGGCCGTGCAGTCCAGGCTACTTTGCTGAACATGCTGCCACCACTACAGCAGCAGGAAGGATTGATAATAACTCAACAGCATGATTTCTTTTGAAATGAGAGAGAGAGAGAGAGAGAGAGAGAGAGAATATTGACCTTCTGTGACCAACAGGGTAATATACCAGTGTATTATTGGTAAGGGACTTATGTAGATACTTGACATTACCACACACTGTAGATCATGATTTCCTTTGAGAGTCTGCAAACTTCCAGAAAGGCTTTATTAAAAGGAGTGATTTATCTAATCTGGAGTGAGGAGCGATGATGTGTGAGACCATGAGAGATGATTAAACCTCTCTAGTGTCAGGGAGATGGACCCTGTCACATCCCGCTTCTCGTCAGAATTTAAGACCCCGCTGCTGTGACTTGTCGTCCTCTAGACTCAGCACTATTCGTCCATTTCCTTTTATTCCTCCCTTCATTCTCTAATCCCCAGTTGATTTTGCGGAAACAAAGATCCATGAAATTAATTGCTGTAACGATTTAGTGGATGAAAGTGTCTGTTCGTGTGACTTTTCACAAAACTTTATAATACAATAGTGCTGACTAAATACATTTGTACTTACTGTCATCTTATCATGTCATCATCACTCATCTTTTTTATTTATTTAAACCTAGGAAAACATATTAAGGGAGATTTTACAAGGGTACATTTATCATGGTGCCGAGGTACAGTACATACAATAAACAAATATATAATATAAACATAAATAACAAATTAGTTGGTCAGTTATTGGACAGTTTATTATGGCTCTCTGGTGGTAGTTTTGGTTTTATGTGTTCAAAACATCCTAAATTGCCTGATGCCCTAAATGTACAGGTCCTAAACAGACGTCACTGCCAACAGTTTTCATTGGAACTATTTTCTATTTATGAAATAGTCCCTTTATCTTTTCATCTTTATCTTTTTGCCATGTTGTGAAGGTTAGAAACCTGTATTTAAACAGTGACGGCCATTCAGAGCAAGCTCCTTTTTCACACGGATAACCTGATTACTTAAGTTAAAGGTTACTAAATCCTACCATGGATATTTAATGTTGAATATTTTTTTCAGATTTTGCTTTTATTAGCCACGTGGATGAACTTTTTACCATTGCACTCATATTACTCTAACACACAAATCTCCACATTACACAACAGACTACTTATGTCACTGTCCATTAGTCACTGTCCTCAAAAACACAGATTATAAGAAGACACAAACAAGCATTTAGGGCAGTCTTTCCCAAACTAAGGGTCAGGACCCAAAATGGCTCTGGGACCGATTTCTACTGGAGTAAAATGTATAAAACTGCTATTACCGAATTTTCCTCACTATAAGTTGCACCTAAAAACCTTCAAATTTCTCAAAAGCCGACAGTGCGCCTTATAATCCGATGCGCCATATATATGGACCTATATTGAGCCACAACAGGTCTCGCAACTACGGCAAGCAGCCGTCAACTCTATTTTCCCCCGTAGAAGAAGTAACGGTGCATGTTAAGATATATGACTGCGCGAAGCGTGCCGTTTCATTTCCATTTGTGTGTTTGTGTAAAGAGCCCAAAATGGCTCCTATTAAGAGACACACTTACGACGCAGAGTTTAAACTCAAGGCGATTAGTCACGCAGTGGAACACGGGAATAGAGCAGCAGCGAGAGAGTTTAACAATAACGAATCAATGGTGCGGAAGTGGAGGAAGCAACAACCATCTGACTGTTTTGTTGACATTCTCTTTAGCGCAGCTCCATCTAATGGATGCATAACGTAACCCCAGCCTCGACTGTAGCGTCTATTCTATGCGTCTTATAATGCGGTGCGCCTTATATATATAAAAAAGTTACAAAATAAGACATTCATTGAAGGTGCCCCTTATAATGTAGTGAGCCTTATTGTGCGGAAAATATGGTACATGCAAATTCCTTTTCCTAATTAAAATAAAGACAGCTGACTTCTATGATACCCTCATTCTCAAATGTGTGAATTCATAATGTATGTTGCGTGTTTGGGTCCCCTAGAGACACCCGATTTCTCTTTTCTTGGTTTCAGGGAATGCCTTTCCAGTATATCTGACAACTGCAGCTGCCAGGGGCAAGGTTCCAGTTCTTAACTGAGCATATAATGACCATTGTCTTTTTTCCTAAATCATGTATTGATGGGTGGAATATATAAGTAGGAGGCAAATATATGTACATTTGTCATGCTGTGTGTGTTTGTGTGTGCATAATAAGCGTAGGCTGCTGATCACAGCACAAAAAAGCAGGGTCTCTGTGTATAAATAATACAGCCCAGTGAGATTTTCATTTTCTCCGTGATTGAATTTGAATTGGAAAAGCATCCTGTGGACAGTGATGGCAAGGAGTGACATTATACTGACAGTCAGGGAGCACAGGGAGATGATATATCAAATAGACTTTATTTTTTTTACTGCCTATATTTTTAGGGTTGTGGGGGGCTGGACTCCCATCATGCATTGGGCAAGAGGCTAGATGTTTCCTGGGCATATCACAGTCTGTCGCATGGGTTAACACAAGTAGATATACACATTTATGTTTATCTAGATGTTTGGGAACATAAACACTTTTTTGTTTTAAGATAATTTTTGGCAGTTCGAAGTCTTCTATTATGTAGAGCAGTCAGGAAATGGCATGGGGCGGGGGGGGGGGGGGGTGAATGCAGACCGCTTATTACGCCTCATATTTACATTTGTTGTTAGGCGGCGAGGTGAGAAGGATCTCAAAACCACAAAACAAAGGAGATGAAGATGAAACTTCAGCCATGTTGTGTCTACTTTCATAACATACTATACTGGCTTCACTGCATGACTGACTGTCGTTTTCTTCCAGATGGTTGATCTGCTGCCTCTTCTGGCAGGGAGGTGGTACTGCAGAGCGCTAAAGGAGACCTTTGACTGATATTTACCTTCCCATTGAAGCAAAAAGAATAACAAAAAGGCACATTTTTATCGCTCAAAAGTTGTTTAATTTCCCTGAAAGTTGTTGAGAGTATCATTTTAACATCAGTCTATCTGCAAACCCATCTGTTTCATTGTTCACATGTGCACCGGACTATTTTTTCAAAATAGACTTGAACACCTGTGAAACTATTCTTCAAAAGATGTGTAATGTAAACTAATGAGAGCATGGACATGAACACCTAAAAAAAAATCCTGCTTCGAAGAGCTAAAAGTGTGTGTTTTACTGCACTACCACCTCCCTGTCAGCCTGCAAGAAAAAGAAAATGTTCAGCAAAGGAATAAGGAAGTTTTATCTTTTGTTTTTTCCGCAGGAGTAAATCTGCCCCCACACCCATCTCCATCAACGGTGTGACTGTTGATGTTGTCCAGGATTACATATACCTTGGAGTATACCTGGATAACAAACTGGACTGGTCCAAGAACAGTGAGGCTGTTTACAAGAAGGGCCAGAGTCGTCTCTATATCCCGAGGACGCTCCGGTGCTGAGGATGTTCTTCCAGTAGGTGGTAGCCAGCGCCATCTTCTTTGCTGTTGTGTGCTGGGGCAGCAGACTGAGGGCAGCAGACGCCAAGAGCATCAGTAAGATCATCAGTAAGGCTGGCTCCGTCCTGGGGGTCCAACTGGACACTTTTCTGGCGCTGTCTGAGAGGAGGATGCTGTCTAAACTGCACAGCATCCTGGACAGCAACACTCACCCTCTCCACCAGCTGCTGACCTCGAGCAGAAGCACCTTCAGTCATAGACTCATTCTCCCCCGGTGTAACACTGAACGCCGGAGGAAGTAATTTCTTCCGGTGGCCATCAAACTCTATAATTCATCTCCCCCCGGTCAGGTAAGGAACATTGGAGACATTGTGTCATGAGAAAAATGTCACTTTATATCACTTATATCATCACTACATCACTTTATTTAGTTGTACTGTAACTTAGTTCTGTAGTAAATGCTGATACACTGTTCCTTATCACATATTTAGTTTGTACTAATTTTATTTCGACATGCTGCTAAACTGCACGGTGCGTATTGTTGTATATTGTATATACCTACGTTTAACCACAATGTCTGTTTCACATAAGTTATTGTTTGATTTATTTTATGTTAGCTTTCTTTTGATTTGATCATGTTAGCTTATTGTTACTCTCATCCTTTCCCACCTTTGTATTGAAACTGTTGCACAAGAATTTCCCTCGGGATAAATAAAGCTTCTTGAATTGAATCATTATCACTACTTTCTTTATAAGCAATGAGGGACATAACTGTAACCCTAAATAATATCAGATGAGTCAGATGAAATGCTTACTTTGAAATGAGGATATCAGGATTTTGTATTAGCTTAGATATGGTTTGTTTATTAGACTAGTTATTAGTCTTGATTCTGACTTCACTGTTTGGTGTGTTCACTCTTGAGCAGATGTGGAATTGCAACACTTGTTCAGACCATATGAAAACCCAGCAGTTGCTACTTTAATTTCAGAGACTCAGTATCCAATATCAATCAACTACTAAACCAGATGTTTGCAGATGGATATTCAGAGGGAGACCGACCTGTAAATCTGCTCCTCCTCCTCTCGTATCTCAGACTCCAGACTGGCTGGTTGGTCGTCGCACACAGCCGAATACATGCCACCAAATCCAGAGATTTTCTAGCAGACATATGAGCTGACAGGCTACCACTGTTAATATCTGATGAGCTGCCAAGACCAGGCGAGGAGATCACACAACTCAGGTGATGAGTAGGGTCCAAATCTGTCACACAAAGCAAAGTCAGAAACAATTCAGCATTTCAGGCGTATTGGTTAAAGTCTGAATTGTAGGTTAGAATGTCGAATAAAAAGTTTTTTAAAAAGCCATGGTCCAGTATGTCAAACTAAAGAAACATTTATAAAAAAGTCAATATAGTATGTTGAGAATAGCAATTAAAAAGTCATAGTATAGTATGTCAAAAGAGTAATACTAAAGTATAAAAGTTATAAAAAACAGACAATATATGTTGAAAAAAGTCATAGTATAGCATGCCGAAAAAAGGGTTTTGTGTAGTATGTCGGTAAAAAAAGTGATTTAGAGTAAGTTGAAAAAGTTATGAAAAAAGTCATAGTATAGCATGACGAAAAAAGTCAAAGTATAGTATGTTGAAAAAAGTGAGTGTAGTATGCCGAAAAAATGTTTTTGTGTAGTATGTCGGAAAAAAAGGGATGCATAGTATGTTGAGAAAGTCACAAAAAAAAGTCATAGTGTAGTATGTCGAAAAAAGTCACGAAAGACAGTCATAGTAGAGTATGTCGAAAAACGTTTTGGTGTAGTATGTCAGAGAAAAAGTGATGTATAGTCAGTTGAAAATGTCATGAAAAAAGTCATAATATAGTAAGTTGAAAAAGTTATGAAAAAAGTCATAGTATAGTATAGCAGGACGAAAAAAAGTCAAAGTATAGCATGGCGAAAAAAGTCATAGTATAGCATGACAAAAAAAGTCATAGTATAGTATATTGAAAAAAGTCATAGTATAGCATGATGAAAAAAGTCAAAGTATAGCATGACGAAAAAAGTCATAGTATAGTATGTTGAAAAAAGTCATTGTATAGTATATCGATATAAAGTCATTAAAAAGTCATTGTATAGTTTGTTGAAAAAAGTCATTGTATAGTATATCGATATAAAGTCATTAAAAAGTCATTGTATAGTTTGTTGAAAAAAGTCATAGTTGAGTGTTGAAAAAAGTCCTAGGGTAGTATGTCGTCAAAAGTCATCAAAAGCCCTAGTGTAGTATGTCGTAGTAGTATACCACCTTGAAAGAATTTGATTGATGAAAAAAGTCGGTTTAGTATGTTGAAATAAGTTATAGCATATTATGTCAAGAAAGTTGAGATGACCTACATTTAATGTAGGTCATTTATCTTAGTCCTTCCATTAGATGCAACACAGCCTTAAAAACAAATATCCCTCAGCCTCAGACTGTATCACTGTGAATCTAATTAGAGAAAGTACACTCACAAGGATAGTGTGCTTTTGTGGGGTGGTGTGTGAAGTGGTGAGGGTGCACTGACCAGTGGCCTCGCAGGTAAATGTGTATCCCATTCATTTTAGTATTTTACTGATATAGCTCTCTGTATTATTAAAAACTGTCCAATATCTCTTTTTTCAGACCGTGCTAGGCCGTGGAGAGAGTCAGAGGAGTGTAAACAGCAGGAACACAGCCTGTGGTCTTATGAACAACAAGCCACACTTATTGACTGTGCTTTCTTAGCAGAAAAACGTAACATTTCGAAGTAATTTAATCCAACAGCAGCAGCTTTATCACTGTACGCTACCAGACTCGAACCAGAACCTTATATTTAAGAGTCTTTGCTATTTATTATTTTGTATTAGCTAAAACTAATGGATAAACAGTTGAAACAGTAAGCTAAAAGTAGGCTATTGGCTACTGACTTTTCGGATAATAAGCGAAAAGCAACTGATGAACATTTGAAATATCTGCATTAGCCTAAAAGTACTAAGTGAGGAGTTTAAATAATTAGCTAAAATGAATGGATAAACGGTATCTGGCATTTAGCTTCACACCAAGTGGTAGTGGTAGTACGATTGCTGACCAAACCAACCTAAATATTGTCTGTCTGGTCCTTTCTTCCAACAGGGAGGGAAAACGATACAGTCCACCAGTGATAAAGGATGGTTTTTCACGTTCAATTTCAGTTCAAAGTGCTATTACAGTGTAAACACTTGTTGGTGCTGACATGCTGTCAGTCCTTGGTACCTTACCAATCATCTACTGTATGTATGTCGTGCAAGTTGTGAAGGTGGGCATGCTGCGATTGGTTGGGGTCCAACGTGTACCTGTCTGCCTGACAGACTCAAAACAAAAGCATTATAGTAGTTTCAGCATAATAGAGCCCTACAGGGATCCTTGTGGCAGTTCCTGTTGAGTTAATAGTGTACCTCTTGGTCTCAATGCGAGGTTTGACTCTCATGATTTGGTCTGCTCTGTATAGGGGCGTCCTCAGCTGGGAATGCCTTTGGGATCCCCCAGTTAGAGCTGGTTAATGAGGCCCGGGAAAGGGAAGTTTGGGGTCCCCTGCTAAAGCTGGTGCCCCCGCGACCCGACCCCGGATAAGCGGATGAAGATGAGATGAGATGAGATATGTATATATATATACACAGTATACTAGTCTGTGTGAGTGGTCATGATGCTCCAATGAGCCTTCATTTGCTTACCATCCACTTTTAGTCCACTGGTGAACTTTGTGTCCAGGATCAAGCCGTTAATACTGGTGCAGTTTGGTGAAAGCGTTTACCACGTACTGGAACCAGATTCTAGGTTGTTTTTTATGCCCATTGTTCCATTTTTTTATTACAATATACAATAAATAGGCCTGTTAACTTTGAGCTAACTTAATAAATGAAGTATCTTCTAGTGGAACCCTTCAATGACACATCTGTCTACACAAATGCTTTTAATCTGCTCACATCGTACGTCACATCAAGTGTCTAACTGACTTCCTGCATGGAAAATTCCAGCGCCGCGTCCTCCAAACGCTCGCTGATTTTGCTTTAGCGGTCTCATTTTTCATTTTAAATACAACACAGTGTGCTACCCATTCCTAGTTACAAATATCAACAGCAGCAAATGGGCTCCCATAAATATACAACAGCTTGTATTCCAAGCTTGGCCATATTTTTCACTAGCGAATTGGCAGTCTCATTGTTTTTAGTCGCTGGTAAAGTATGCACCTCTCACTTTCTGGTCGGTAATGATCTTGAACTTTTCAGCAAAATTGCGTCGTTAAACGATGAGATATTTATCAAGAGGAGGTGGCTCTGTGAAGAGAGCTTTCCAGTGGGAGGCAGTTTTTTTTAAAACGTTGGTGGCTGACTCGTGTTTTTCCAGTCGGATGGAGTTAGTGGGATTTGGACACCTAAGGTTTTCAGCAAACAGAGCTGAAGGAACGAGTAGGTCACAGATTGAGCGGTGCGCGTAGACGAAAAAGGTTTGAGAGGTTAAGAGATCATTAATGCGTCCATGTGTCCCGGATTAGAAAGCATTGATCTCAGATGAAGATGTTGGCTTTGGTTGTCTTGATTACTCTTCTCCTGCTGCTGAACTTCACCTTCTATTTCCTATTACACACCCTACAGACTAATCAGTCTCTCCTGCGTTTACATCTTTTGATCAAAGTCAACCAGCATTTCTACATTGTGTCTGGCTGCTTCTATTTCTTTGCTTCTTTCTTCATTTTCCCAGCAGCACAGCGGGGTAGTCAATCATCTCAGTGGGCTGTGCGTGCAAAATATGTGTACTTTTCTTTTAAAGGGAAGGCCACATTGCACTGGTGTACAGAAGCTGCAGTTGACCTAGGTGAGCTGTTTCTTATGCATCCTGGGTGCAACTTGCTGGCGTTGATGCTTGGTAGAAGGTGCATGTCACAGGTGCATATCGTTCAATTATGCATTTTTTTTGTTAATGCATGTTACGCTAACGACCGGCCTGCCTTTTAATGCATACGGTTTATGTTTACAATTCTTTCTGCAGACACTAACACAGGGTTCGGATTGATTACAAGTTCAATTCAATTCAATTTCATTTATAGTGCCAAATCATAACAAAAGTTATCTCAGGACACTTTACAGAGTAGGCATAGACCATTCTATGACTTATTTATGATTTACATAGACCCAACAATTCCCCCGTAGAGTACGGTGGCAACGAAAACCTTCCCTATAACAGGCAGGAACGTCAGACAGACCCAGCTCTGTGGAGGAAGAAAAGGAGAGAGAAAGAGATAGAAAGACAAAGACAGACAAAAGACAGAGAGACAGACACACTTCCAGAGATGCAAGCAGCCAAAGAGTAACAGTTACTATAACAATATCTATAGTAATGTGAATATGACTTATATGTTATGGCAGTTAATACAGCAGAATAGTAGAAACAAGCACAGCTAAGGTGATAGAATATGAAAATGATAATAATTATGGTGGCAAACATGATCAATGATGAGTAGCGGCAATAGCAGCTACTATACAGCGAGACATACCACTGATGGTGTTTTTATGGCTACTAATATTATAATTTATAAGACTAGTGACAGTATGGAGTGTGAAGGTTAATGGCAAAGACTATAACACTTTGTCTACCAATGGAAAATCGGCATGATCTGCCATTTATGCCTTCTCTTTTCATAATCACTTAATTCAATATTCAATACTGTTTTACATAGTTTTAATCTTCAATATGTGATATATATTGTATAAAGCAATCTGTTATTCTTTTTTTTAAAAATACGATTTACACACACAAACACACACAGCGCCACAGAATTCTGTACCTTTGTTTTGTCTTTTGCACGATTTTTTAATTTTTATACCTTGTTTTTTATTTAAATTGTATTTTATACCTACAAACATGTCTGCACTGAGTAGGGGCTGCTTTTAATCTTATTGCACTGTGTCTAGTGACAAAAAAAGGCATTCTAATTCTGATCTGGGCAGAAAAAAGCGAGCAAAAACCAAACAAAAACTTTCACAACCACCCACATAGCACCATCCACATACGCACCCACACGCAAACACACAAGCAGTCGCAACAACTGACCCAGCCAGTAAACATAAAGGAATCTGATAATACCTCCCTTAAAGGAAAGTACATGCTGTTTGCCCAAAGTCGCGCAGACTCCTTCCAACACTGTCAGACACTTGTCGTTGGGTAATTATGCAAAGCCCTGCACTCAAGCAGAAAGCTGTGACATCGTCCAGGGCTGAGCTGCCCTCTCTCCGCCCCAATCCTTCCTCCTGGTGGTGACAGAAATGTCAGTATTGTATCAGGGGGAGAGCATTATCGCTTGCAGCACACATAATCGCACATAGTCAGACACCTTTGTTTTTCCATCATGAATATGAATGTTCTCCAGGTTTCCCACAAATGGGGTGGATTTGTTTTCTGCACTCCCCAGGCGGGTTTAGTGATGATATATGTGCTATGAGTGCATAGGCCGTGCTCAGTTTTTCACACAAATAGTTCCTTCCTGCTTCATTTCCCGTCTCTCTTTTCATGTTTTTACCGTCTGCGGTCATGAAGGTCACCAATCACAGTTGAATCTTTCCTCCTCAACTTCTTTCTTTTCTTGTTTCTGCTCTTCCTGTCTAACATCATTAGGCATTACCATCATCATTCACTTTTCGCTTTAAAAATCTGGGCAGTGCCAAAGTATGCGGTGTATAAATGCAGTTATTGCATACATTAGAGATGTATGACAGAATGAGAATAGTGTCCCTGTGAGTGACAGAAATGCGCTTTAAAATTCTGGATCACACCTTTTTTTTCTTTTCTTTTTTTTTTAAAAATGCCATACAATTCCTGACACAGCAGTTCACCTTTGTACATTTGATTTAAGTTTTTGTGCTATTTTTCCTTTTATTGTCCCCTTTTTTCCACCACATTTAGAACATATATGCAGGTTTTTTATACACGAGAAACCCTGCTAACAATAGGCTTTAGACTCCTTACAAGTCGGTCTTTTCTGTGTGTGGTGTAACACGTTTGAAGTCATGTATGTGCTGGAAAACGTGTTTTTGCTAATTTTGCTAAGTTTTTTTTTCATAAAATAAAGGATTTTATTGAAGTGCCTTGGTTATTTAAAAAAAACAACATGCTAGTAGGAGCATGATTGGAGAACGGATATTTTATCAAATTCTGAACAATAAGAAATAACAGTAGTCCAGAATAAATCAAGAATTAATACTTTATTCTCCAATTTTGATCTCCAGTGTATATATACAGTAGTAGAGAACTGTTACAAGAGAACAAGATAACTTTTAAAAACAAGCCAAAGCTCTTCTGGGAAATTATTTTCAACAGATAGAAGCAAGAAGCGTGATAATGTGATTTTCCTAAGTTGATGGACTTGGACCTGACCTCAGATCAGTGAAAATGACTACCTTCAAAATAAAGGGACTACAGGCTACGCCAACAATGTGGCTGCCGTCCAGAGCATTTAGTGTATTTTGCATGTTTCCTTAAAGGTATGCTGAACCTGTTTTGAAGGATTTCAGAAATACCCCTGAAGACAATTTGTAAAGATGAATTTTAATTGTATCAAATAGCCTCCATGAACACACATTCATTGATGATACAGTAGCCACTGTGATGGTCCGAGTTTTGACAATAATAAAAACTGCAGGTTTTCAGGAAAGGTAATGTGTAGGGAGATAGGATAGAGGGTTATCATGATGTGTTGCATCAACTCATGTCCTAATGTTGTGGAAGAAAACATGATTGAGAAAGTCAATAATGGGGTTAGGTCACCGTGTACTGGGGACATAGGCCTGGTAAGCACATTCTGGTTAGAAAACAATAGAACTGTATTTGGGCACGATGACGTCTGGACACAAAGTAGACGCCACTGATTATAAATGTACCGAGTGTGTATTGGAAAGACCTGACGGGGCGTGTAAACGTTGTCAGCCTCGGTATCAGACGGGAAGTTCTGTTAAGAGACACTTGGAATTTAGGAATTTAGGTATTGTGGATCTGGGAACTCTGTGATGAGCTTGTTAATACTTGATTCAATAAATTCCCCTTGATGGCTGTGAGACCTCTCTGCTGACTCCTTCTTGTAGACCTTTCTATTTTTATAATACATTGTTCTACCATAATGTGCACTGCCAGAGAGTTTGTTCGGAGATTGCAGTGGTTGTTGTATCAGTGTGTTCTCATTACCAGGTTTGTATGATATCTTACGTCAAGTCATCTTACAAAATATGGGATTGTATTTAACGCTATGAAACAGGTTTGTATGATATGTTACGATATACGACCTTCTGTTGACACCGTGAAAGGGTGACCGGTATGTAACCCTTAAGTTTAAGCACCAAAAAGTGAAATTGGTTGATTTTAGACACCAGAACCACCAAAGATTAGAAAAATAGGTTGTGGTTTGGCTCAGTACTGCTGGGAAAAGAATGTCAGCTCCCAGGTTAAAGTCATGTGGATTCTTTCAATACATCACTTTTTTATGTGTTTTTCTTACGACCTGCATGAGTAATTTTTTATTCTTTAAAAATAAAACTAGAGCAGAAAGTTTCTTCCACATTGTCCAAGTTTGGGTGGTTAATGTTGGCTCAGGATAAACAGATTTTTATAGCGATCCCAGAACAGTTTCTGGGCAACAGCCTACTCCATTTTATCTTGTGTGGCTTTTATCTTGATTCAATGTGAGAAAAACAAACCTAATTGGTATTGATTTTTGTAATTTTACCACTTGCACCCTCTGCTTTTTTTTTATTTCTGCTTCCTCTGTAATTATTAATTGGATACTTTAAATTACATTTATTCAGTGAGAAGATTATGACGGGTAGAATGAATTACAGAGCAAACGGGAAAAGTGATGAGTCTGAAGTGTGTGTGTGTGTGTGTGTGTGTGTGTGTGTGTGTGTGTGTGTGTGTGTGTGTGTGTGTGTGTGTGTGTGTGTGTGTGTGTGTGTGTGTGTGTGTGTGTGTGTGTGTGTATGTGTGTGTGTGTGTGTGTGTGTGTGTGTGTGTGTGTGTGTGTGTTTAGAGCAGAATGACTGAATATGGGTTTTGACTGATGATGCTTTCACTGTTGCAGACGTGTTTGTGTTGAAGCTGACCAGAGAGGCCTGGCTGTCCGAGATAACAACTGCTGAACACTGAAGTGCTGTCGGAAAATATTGAAAATACAAGTTAAACTGCACATAAAAGAGAGTGGGAAGTTTCAGTGATACCTGAGAGCCAAAGTGTGACTTTTAGGCAACAGAGACCAGCTGGCGATGGTAGAAAATCAGCATTATTGTATCTAATCTGTTATTCATTTTGTGAATGTAAACACATTTTTATGCTTGTACTTTCCTGAGTTTGGCCGGAGAATCGGAGCAGCAGGGGCGGTGTTGCAGTCGCTCTACCGCACCGTTGTGACGAAAAGAGAGCTGAGCCGGAAGGCAAAGCTCTCGATCTACCGGTCAGTCTTCGTTCCTACAGTAGGGCAGGTCATGAAAGCTGGGTCATGATCGAAAGAACGAGGTCGCGGGTACAAGCGGCCAAAATGGGTATTCTCAGGAGGGTGGCTGGAGTCTCCCTTAGAGAGAGGGTGGGAAGTTCAGCCATCCGTGAGGAACTCGGAGTAGAGCCGCTGCTCCTTTGCGTTGAAAGGAGCCAGTTGAGGTGGTTCGGGCATCTAGTAAGGATGCGCCCTGGGCGCCTCCCTAGGGAGGTGTTCCAGGCACGTCCAGCTGGGAGGAGGCCTCGGGGAAGACCCAGGACCAGGTGGAGAGATTATATCTCCACACTGGCCTGGGAACGCCTCGGGATCCCCCAGTTAGAGCTGGTTAATGTGGCCCGGGAAAGGGAAGTTTGGGGTCCCCTGCTAAGGCTGCTGCCCCCGCGACCCGACCCCGGATAAGAGGCTAAAGACGAGATGAGATGAGATGAGACTTTCATTCTTTTCCCATGCTAAATTAGACTGCTGATAAGGTGCACAAAGAATATATCTTTCATAGGCCTTTAAACCTAGCACATATGTTTTACTTTGCCCCTCCTTTACAGCCATATTTATTCTATTGTTCCATTCAGTACATGTCTCAGTTTGTGTGTAATGTTGAATATGTTATTTGTGACTAATTTTTATAGAAAACAGTTATGCTTTCGCTTTGTGACAAACCATACAGTTTTTCTGAATCTCTCACCCAACCACTGCGTATTTTGAGTTCTTGTTACTGCACAGCAGAGTCCATCCTGAAGCAGGTTCACATGGAGTGAACATAGCAGGGTGCAGCTACATGCACACTTAACCCCTTGGACTATGAACCTTGATTCTCATGTGCAGTGGGTGCTGGCATTTTCCTCATGTTTAGAAAAAAAAGCTATCTATATTTCTTAAGGCTAAGATACATAGTATCTACTGTATAATTACAAAACATATAGACAATTTTTTTTAATGATTTTCCTTTTCCAACAATGGATCATTGGTTCTATCAAAAAGTCATTTCAAGTCATGTCACAGCTATCCATAACAAAATAAGCTGCTTTGAGGGTATTTGCATAATAGAAATAAAACAATCATGCCGTGTTATTCCAGGCAGGCACAGTAATGCTGGTACCAATTCACTCGCTTTACACCAGCGGTGTCAAACTCTAATTCACAGTGGGCCAAATTTAAATACTGGGACAAAGTTGCGGGCCAAACTCAATATCTATAAAAAAAAAAAAAAGGAAATGACTGCAAATGTGCATGTTTTCCCTTCTCTCCAGATGTGTAACGTTGAACCTTTCCAGTGCAGGTCCTTGTTCTTGTCGTGGTGTTTCTTCTGTTTGATTCTTTGGTTACAGCCACGGTGGCTCTGCAGACGAGACAAAAGCTCTTTACCTTCATAAACAGATCATCTGCCTCCCACCGGTGCTGAAAGATCCTGTTCTCCATATTTCTTTTGGCCGTTTTTGGGGAGGGGTGGATTAAGTTTGTCTGCAGAGACTGGTAGCATGGTTGCTCATGTTTGTCAACAAAAAAGTAGACGTGTATGTGCTTTATACTCGCGGGCCAGCTCTCATAGAACCTTGATATGATCTTGCGGGCCAAATATAATTACACCGCGGGCCAGATTTGGCCCACGGGCCTGAGTTTGACGCCCCTGCTTTACACTAACATTGGCTGATCAACAAACGACCATCTGCTGCTTTTTAAATAAGGCTATTTCTGTGCAAATTGGGAATATTTTAAAAGATGAGCCCTAATATTACTATATTTCATTAATTCATTATTCTGTTACCTCTATCCACAAATATTGTGTGGTGTTGGTGTTTGTAGCAGAAACCCTTAAGAATGTGCTGATGCTGCATCTACACTGCCATAAATTAAATAATAACAATAATTTAAAGTATTATTTCCATCGCCTTTATCCCATCATCTCATTATCAATGCATCAAGTTGTTTTGTTTTTCCTCGAAAGATCGTTAGGTTTATCTGTTTTTTTTAAGGTTACAGGATAATGCTTATTCAGCTGCACCAAAAAGGTTTGACTGGCTCATGGCTAGAATATACACATATTTGAATGAAACTGTTTTTATTGTATGATTTAGATGCTAATTTCAGACCCTGCACATTGTGGATTACTGCGACTGTGAAAATGCAAAAGACTAAACAAAGTCTGACGCGTCTCTGTACTTAAAAGATGAGGCAAAGACAGTCATCTTTTGATGGCGAGATCTCATTCTGTCTCTCAATTCTTTGTAAAGATAGCCAACATAATATGTGGCTGCTCCGGCACCCCGTGAAGCCTCATCCCTTCAAAGTAAAGGGTCAATCTTCTGTCTATGCTTCTCTGCCCAGTGCTGCTAAGGATTGCAGGGTATTAAGAGGGATTCAGCCCACAGAAGGGGCCGTGGTATTTACCGAGTAGAAGCTGAAGACAGAGATGGAAATGGTTCAGATCTGCACCACATGCTGACACAGAAGCAAAACCAGAGAACAAAAAGCCCCAGACGCTGTGGGGTGACATGCAGCGGCGCTGCCAGGAAGGAAAGATCACATGGCTTTGTGCTCATGAGGAGAAAAGTGACAAATTATTTGGAGACATAAATAGTCTGACAATGTCACAGTTCAGCGTTCCAATTCAAGCAAATAACATAATTGACATAATTTTTTTCAATTTGAAGGCAGAAGTAGAGGAAAGAAAGAGTCAAGCGGTTAACACTATTACAGGTCAGCAAATTTCATGGTAAGTAGGTGATAAAAAGCAAGTAACGTATTTGAAATTTCTTTCAAATCACCCCAAAATTACCCCAACAATTACTCCAAAATGTATTGGAAATTACACAACATTATACCTTTTCAGGAATATGCAGATAAGTAGTGCAGTTAGTATGTCACCTTCTCTGGAGATACAGAGGTCCGGAGTTCGAATCCCAGTGTGGCCACCAACACAATTCATGCATGTGAAACATTCCCATGAGCTTACTCAGTTCAATCTGCTTGGATTCTAATCACTGCAGCTATATTTAGTTTTGGTATTATATAGTATTGGAAATGAATGTCTTGTGTTTAACAGTATAACCAAATTACTTGATGTGACTCATTCTTATTCTTCTGATTGGTCTATCTTAATTGAGCATACTGCACTTTAATGATAATTATACTGTGTTGTGCAGGAATTTGTCATTTGATCGTTCATTTGGAACTGAAATCAATTTCTTTACTTAATTTCACTTTGGGTGTATAGTTTCATCGCTGACCCTGAAGTAACTTCTTAAAAAATAACCCAATATTTATCCCAAAATGACCCAAACATTTTATTGGCTTGCAGAAGTGTAACAGATAATAGTATGAAGTTAAGATTCAGCAACTAGGAGTTCTTGATCTATTGGGGAAGAGTTGTAATGTAATTATTAATACATTTTGAGGTTGCTGTGTAACCACGTAAGGGTAAAATATTACTAGATTTAATTAGAATCAATTAACTGCAATGGTGTTAATTAAAAAGACCAAAACATAATCTAATCATTAACTGCAGTCCAATCAGTCGCTGCTGATTAACCACAGTTCAACTTTCATTAGACACAGATGAAAATACTATTTCCACTTCCTGTTTGTTCACGACTCTTTATGATGGAGAACTTAACAGAAAATATAACACAGAAATGCTTCATGTCCAACACATGTTGAGCTTCAACCCAAGGTAAGCTTATGCTCTTTTAAATCTGTGTGCGTGCGTGTGTGTGCGTGTGTCCGTGTGTGTGCGCGTGCGTGCGTGTGTAGGATTTCCTGAATATTCTGTCTTCAGCAGTCTCTCCTGCAGAGTGTGTGACAATGAAGCCAAAGATCAGTAAATGTCAAATGCTGTTGACTGACTCCCCCTCCTCTTTCTTCACTCTGATCCTCATCCCCCGCTGCCCTCTCTGAAGTTTTATTCCAACTGAAGTCACGCAACGACCACACCATGCCTAGCCAGCACTGCACGGTGGGAATGGACGACACACTGTGAGTAAACATACTTACTCACACATACAGTATATGTGACTCACAGTGGTACAAAACACCAGGCAGCAGTTGTCTCTTAAAGGGGACCTATTATGCTCACATTCACATGTGTATTTTGTGTTTCTGGTAGAACATATTGGACATTCTTTAACGTTCAAAAAACACTTTATTTTCCTCAAATTGCTCATGGCTGCTGCACCTATATTCACCCTTTCTCTGAGATGCTCTGTTGTAACGCCCGTCTCGTTTAAGCCCCCCTCCCAAAAAGCTCAATCTGCTCTCATCGGTCAATTTCAGAATGTGATGTCACCCTTCTTGAAGGACTGTTATCAGACAGGCCAAAAAGAAAAGTGGGTCAGAGTACATTGAACAGATAATTAGGCTTAATATTAGTATTTTACAAGATTGTCAAGCTACTTTCCTAACAAAATAAGGACATTTGAGCCCACTTATTTCCACTTTGACAACCATGTAGGTAGGAGAGTATACTGGAATTCAGCTTGGAAGTTGCAAAGAGTTTGTTCCCTGTAGGTCAGCCTCCTAGGGACCCTTCACACTGCCTCCTGCGGGGCAGCAGATTGTCTGTAAACCAGGCCACATCATTTGGCACTGGGCTGGAGGGGAGGCAGCCCCAGATTGTGGTGGGTGTGTGCGGGTAGATGCCAGGAATAGCAGTACAGATGGGTTGTTGAACATTGTTTGGCAGTCTGAAGAGTTACAGTGGCGACCTACATGTCTCATTATGAACAGAGGGAGGAAAATAACATGACACAAAGGTGCTTCCTCTGCAGTTTGTGACTGGCTGTACTCAAAACAGCTCATTGAAGAATGTCTTTTCAAATTGGGCAGACTCTTTGTCAGGATACAGCTACAGAGCGGGCACAAGTAGGCTAGAATGTTTCATATACTTTCTCTACTTTTCCTCCTGTTGTAAGTTTTAAATTTTAATTCCACCATATCTTCGATACCCTTTTTAATTTAAAAAATCCTTGCTTATTTCATATAATTGAAATTATCCAGGGAAAAGGATGCCAGCCTTTTCATCATGGAAAGCAGATATTCTTCCTCAGGCTTCCTTTGCATGAGATCCAAAATGCAAGACTGACGTTTGGAAGCAAGTGCATTGCAACCCCCATCTATCCAGGGTTAATTGACTCTTAGAATCCATTTCCAGTACTTGTATTTCTCTGTTGCCTGAGCCGTATCAATATCACTTCATTATTCCAGCAAACAAAACAGCCCTTCCAAACATAACAAACCACATAATAATTTCTGAACCCTCGCTGCTGGTAAGAACTGTCTAGACTACAGTGTACACTGAGGTGCCATCAGTTTCCAGGGGGTGTTCTCCATCTGCTCGCACAGATAAAACATTAAATTGCATTTGTGTTGCAAGCCGGGCCACACTCCCATTCTGCTGTGCCTGAGCTACAAGAAGCAAAGACAAGAGCAGGATGTTGGAAACAAAAGCCCAATAGGAGTTTTAGTCTGTCTGCCTTGGCTTACCCACTCACCATATAATTAACTACCCGCATCAAATACACCTCCTGAACACTAGTGAAGTACAGGCACTGTGGTAAATATTCTGGAGACAGAGCACTAATCTTTTGGCAAACAAAAACGGTTAGAGGATAACTAAAAAGAGAAGAGAAAATCATTCAGACATTCAAGCGGTGCTTCCACAGGAACATTTCTAAGCTACCATAACATTTTCTCTGGAAGGGGTCCATATGTAGCAGATTCCACTGAGCTCCCCTGGCTCTCCTCTTATTAAAATGTGTCTTTTAATTAAGCTAGTTGATGGGACGCATCGGGCTCAGGGGTCGACGCCAGTGATGAGCAGTGTTGGCCAAGGAACAGAGCAAAGAGTGCAGCACAAGGACAGGCATTGCTTTCAGACCTCTTCAGGCCTCGCTGTTATCCTTCAGCTCCAGTTTCAGGTACATCTATCCATCTTTGGGTGTGTGTATGTGTGTGTGTGTGTGTGTGTGTGTGTGTGTGTGTGTGTGTGTGTGTGTGTGTGTGTGTGTGTGTGTGTGTGTGTGTGTGTGTGTGTGTGTGTGTGTGAGAGAGAGAGTTTAGTGCACGGACGGTGGGGTTCCATTTCTACGGCCCATTGTCCTCCATCAGGCACAACGGGATGTTATCAGCCTCAGCCAGGCTCAAACTCCTACAATGCTTCATTACCTGTGTGTAGTGAGTGTGTGTGTGTGTGTGTGTGTGTGTGTGTGTGTGTGTGTGTGTGTGTGTGTGTGTGTGTGTTCCCATCCCACAAACAATGCTTCATTACATGTCTCTCCCAGGGCTTCCTTAACATTTCTTCCTGTCTCATTACCCAGTGAGAATCCTGTTATCTGTTGCAGTCATATTTACCGAGCAGACCTTTCGTAAAAGCACACACACACACATGCACGCACACATGCGCACGTATGGAGGTCCGTATGTTTCAGAATACTTACACAGCTGTCGACTGAGCTTGTCACAAACGCGTGTTTGACGCCTGTGCAGCAAAGCAGCAGGTGACATGTCATGTAGTTCCCCCATTGACTTATAACGGTCACGTGTGCACGCGCATGTTCAAGCGTGATGACTGCTGCACGCAGGTAATCTCACTATGCGGAGTGACAACGCATAACAGGTTTACGTATGAAGATAATCAAGATTCTTTTACACATGCGTGTGTGTGTGCGTTGTTACGTGTGCACAGACTTCATCACGCGTAACAAGAAGCTGCGTATGGCAGGCCAGCGTGTGCACGTCTGTCTGTCACTGTAAGATGTGTTCTTTCAGGCGATGACACGCACGTGCGTTCGCATGTTTTGATTGTTCTCAACCGGAAGTAGATCTCGACTGCGCGCACCATTACGGGTACATGACATGTAAGGTAGTTTCTCTGTGTTCCATTGTCATCCAGTAGATGGCACCACTGAAAGAATAATACACCAAACAGACATTGAATTATTGTGTTGTTCATATATTTCAACGCTTGTAAATGACTCATGTAAGCACAGTTGTCCTTAAATGAATAAATAAAGAAAGAGAAATGGCTTCCTTCGTTGTGCCAGAGAAAGCATGTGGCTACTTAATGTCAACCACAACATTCTGGGACACAGACGGGAGAACTTTGTGGCACTCTGGCACAGTGTCACTCCGGTCCTCAGATATTTTGCAGCGTCTTCGTGTCTGTCAAAGAATTGATTTGAAGGTGACGTTGATGGTTTAGAAAGCACTGAACTGCTTAGGGCCAAAATACATTTATGATCCCACAGTTAGAGCTGGTTAATGTGGACCGGGAAAGGGAAGTTTGGGGTCCCCTGCTAAAGCTGCTGCCCCCGCGACCCGACCCCGGATAAGAGGCTGAAGATGAGATGAGATGAGATGGTACGTTATGAACCAGCTTTCTTCTTCTCACACTGCACTGTTACTTTTATTCTGTTTTATCCTTCTTCTGCTGAGATTTTATTTTTGTTTCCTATCTTGTGCTGTCTTTTGCTTGCCCCACCATGATTGCCATTACCCCTGTCTTGTTTTTAAAAAAAATGTATTGCCTTGTCATTGTTAGTCTTTAAGTATCTGAAAAGCGCTATATAAAATAAATGAATTATCATCATCATTATTATTATTGTTATTATTATTATTATCTAGGTTTTAATTCTAACTTAATTATGTTACATTAATGTTATTTGTATATTTTTATGTTGCTTTTACTTGCTGTGTATTTTATGTACAGCACTTTGAATTGTCTTGTTGTTGAAATGTGCTCTACAAATAAACTTGCCTTGTGAGCTTTATCATCATTTATTTCAGTCAAATATTTTGTTCAAAAATGGGCTGAGATTATAGAAAATACAAATTTAGGCTTCAGACTTTTTGGTCTTATTCTGCAGTTTGATGTAATATATACACAAAAGGCATAGCAGTGGGGTTTGATCTTGCTGTGTTTAAACTCTAAGCCTAGCACCCTAACCAGTGCGATATAACTCCACCCTATGAGATAATAAAACCATAGTGTAGTTTATTAAATAATACATATAGACAAACTAAGGTCTCAAACTAAATGTAAATTTCCTACGTTGTTTGAAATATACCATTTTGTTGTCAGCATGTTAAAGAGATATGTGTCTTGTGTAAAAGGAGTTAAATATTTACTTCACTAATTATGGTCATAAATGGAAATGGAGTTCATCTCTTCCATTGGAATCAATACACTCAGGACAGTGTCCCAAAGAGGCGGCGCAGTGACGAAACACACCTGCCACAGATACAGGAAGTTACTGGGGTAACCATTGGTAACCATTACAAGGTTGTTGAGTAAACTCAAAGTAGAAAGTCACCTATGTTGTTACGTAAGGAGTAGTGCTGCTCGATCTTGTACATAACACCCTGTCCTCCATGCTGTTTTCTAGTGTTTACTAATTCTGTTTTCCCACGTTGACTCAAACCTGAAGCACTAGAAAAAAAAAAGCATAAAGGCATACTCGTTTTCTGGCAATTGGAAAGAAGTCTATACCTATTTTTAGTGTTTCCCCAACAAAAACACACATATACAGACTGATTTTGTTGGAAAAGGTGTCATTAAAATGAATTATCCTAAGTGACCAGATCATTGCACTGGGGTAGGACTGTATGTAAAGTTTTATCTAGTATCAAACTTCAGTTTCTTATTATATCAGTGGTTTTAAGCCTCTTTGCATTAAGTAAAAATTACTCTACCTCTCATTTTAAATGCCTGCTCACAGGATAAACGTTAGTCTCTTCAGGAAATGGAGAGTTTGCAGTCAGGTGGTTCAGGCTGGATACTTTCACGGTCTGCTTTGTTCACATTCAAATATTCAAAGTCAGTCGGCGCGAGTGCAGATGAATACGACGGCAGGGCTGGAGGCTGCAAGGCGACACGTCTAATAAGAATCTGTCAGGTTATCATGAAAAGTCTATTGATCAGCCACGTCTGGCCCAGTTTCTCTCCTAGGCCCAGATTAAGGATTTCACAGCAGTCTATAGAAAATGAATCACGAAAACACAAATAGTGGGACACAGGGAGTTGAGGGAATGTATAATTAGGTGTTATTATTGAGCGTTATGCAATCCTTTTAAAAAAGTTATTTCAAGGAGCTGTGTGTCATACTGGTGTAACATGAGCTTAATGTTTAAAATGAGAAACGACATCCATTTAGGTCTATTTACATAATATTGAATATTTTAACTTGAACTTGGCAACTGGAATTTTAAATACCTCTGCTTTAACGTCTGTATTAATTGTGGAATTTATTTGATTTAATTTCCTTTCATTTATCTATTTTTAAGGATAATGTTCATTAATCAGTGTTACAGTAAGCGTGCCAGTGTGAGTGAGTTGAGTTTGAAGAGTCAATCTAATCAGCAGAAGTTAAAAGCTAACAACACCACCCACTAGCATCCATTTTGCTTGTACAGCGTGATGACGTTTGTAGTCTCATTTAGCTACTTGTTTACAACTGTCTTTTTTAGAACACACACAAAATGCATTCATTTATCGTCATTCATCTTCAACCTCTTGCCCCTGTCGGGGTCGCAGGGGGCTGGAGCCTAACCCAGCTGGCATCAGGCGTGAGGCGGGGTACACCCTGGACACGACGCCAGTCTATCGTAGGGCACATAGAGACGAACAGAGACAGACAACCATTCACACCTACGGGCAATTTTTAGAGTCATCAATGAACCTAACACCTGCACGTCTTTTTGACTGTGGGAGGAAATCGGAGAACCCGGAGAAAACCCACGCAGACACGGGGACAACATGCAAACTCCACACAGAAACGCCCCAGCCGGGATGCAAGCTTGGAACCTTCTTGCTGTGAGGCGACAGTGCTTCGCCTCAACTTCAAACTCATTCAACTTCAAAATTCACGAGTGAGGTATTTACTGGTGTATTTTATCTCGTGGAGCTAAATGTTAAAATCTCTCAAGTCTATGTTAACCATAGACCTTATTTAAGGCATCTAAAATGCAAAAGTGTTTACTCACTCCTTGGTTTAGGACTCTCAACGTAGTGCTTCACTCTATAAGCAGACATAAATAAAATACAACAAGGATTTAGATGCGTGGTTTTCAAATGAAACTCTGTTTTCTATGTGATGAAGTGGGAAACAAAAACAGATTCAGAGGGAGTTTTCTCAGAACCAGCCTCTGAGGTGATAACAGTGCCTCTACATGATTGTGAATGCATGTTTTTAAAAAATAAATCAAGGGCAGCTGCCTGCTCGACTGATTATCCGCAGTCTCTATACGCAGTAATAAACAAGCACATTAGAGACCAGCACATCTGCTGACACCTCCTGATATACAAGGTCCTTTCAACAATTCATTTATGTCTAGTATTGTTTTTTTCTAAATGGGTCGGGCACTTGTGGATGGTTGTGCCTCTGGGCTCCATACCTCTCCAATTTAAATCTGTTTGTTTAATTGATAAATGTTATCACTTAACAAGTTGTGACAGAAAATTAATAGCGCTGGTCAGAGCGCGTGTGTGAAGGTTGTGGTGGAGGCCGATGGCTGATCGTTTAATTGGTTTTTACTCAACCCTCAAATACAGCATCCTAAAACCACCCTGATGGCTAATTCTGCCACACTTCCTGGCACTTTAATCAGGATCCGGTCTGCCAACTCACCCACAAATCATGCTGCCTTTAGATTTACTATGTGAAAGAGAAAAGGGTATAAGTAATCTGATGATCAAGGATTTTTCAAGTGTTGCAATTCTGTGTATTGATTTCCCACATTACCAAGAATGCCTCTTGGCAAACCCCGGGAATGGGTCATGAACTTGTGTGTGAGCTGTGTGTTTTTAGGAGCATATGTGGAGAGCGTAATGGCAATTGTGTAGGAAACATTGCAGACAAACAAAGTTAGCACCAGAAGAAAATGGAAGATAGCAGCCAATTAGCCATATACTGTATTTAAATCGTGAGCGACACAGTGGTGTAGTGGTTAGCACTGTCACTTCACAGCGAAAAAGGTTCCAGGTTTGCATCCTGGCTGGGGCCCTTTTGTGTGGGGTTTGCGTGTTCTCCCCGTGTCTGCGTGGGTTATTGATGACTCTAAAATTGCCCGTAGGTGTGAATGGTTGTCTGTCTCTGTGTGCCCTGTGATAGACTGGCGTCCTGTCCAGGGTGTACCCCGCCTCACGCCGATGTCAGCTGGGATCGGCTCCAGCCCCCCGCGACCCCGACAGGGACAAGCGGTTGAAGATGAATGAATGAATGAATGAATGTATTTTAATCTGAAGAAGGAGAAGAAACTATAGCTAAAAGGAGAGTGACTTGCATCTATCAGGTGGACGGGAACACGACTGCAAATAAATTATACTGTTGAATAAATGCATCTTAAACTTTTTACTAATCATATATTAAGCGGTTAAGGGCTTAGACAATTTCACAGCTCCTAACCCTTTAGTCACCCATGGATTCTCCTCTTATTAATTCCACAAGATGCTGGAGCAACTTTGTAACAATTTGCCTGACAAAAAACACAACATCCCTTTGATTAACTTTAACCTTAAGTCTGCTAATTTCTTGGTAAAATCTCATTAACATTAAAGTGGGGGTGACTGTGGCTCAGTGGCAGAGTGGGTCGTCCTCCAATCGAGAGATTGGTGGTTCGTTCCCCACCTTCCCCGGTCCACATGTCCAAGTGTCCTTGGGCAAGACACTGAACCCCGTATTGCTTCCCGTGCTTCGCATGGGTGTGTAAATGTGGTGTAAATGGTTACATTAGATTAGATGGTCTGTAGATGTCCACTGCCATCAGTGTGAATGTCTGTGTGAATGGGTGAATGTGACAAACACTGTGAAAGTGCCTTGAGTAGTCAGAAGACTAGAAAGGTATATAAGTACAAGTCCATTAACCATTTAAAAATATTTTCTCCACTTATACTTTCAACATATGGTTTTCAACCTTTTATGAAGTCGCTTTTATTTTGAAACTGCTCACGATGCCCTTTAAAGAACTGTGTTAGTGGTTTCTAAAAAGATACTAATAGTATATATATCATATGTATTACAATGATAACTACATGTCATCATGCAGAAAATATCTGCTTTCACATTTATATAGTTACTTACAAAACTCAAACAAAGTAAACATGCTCCCCGTCATTTGGGCCTTTCACCACAGTCGGCTAATGCACTCGTTGCTATGCAGTTCTCTGTGTATCTTTATGAGATATCTTGCAGCTCTGTCTCATTTTTCTCCACCTTATTCATCCTTCAGGAGCTCTATGAAAAATTCATACTTAGGGATGGTGAACTGCCCACTCGTATTTAAAAGAAATCATTCATTTTCACATTCATTGGTATATTCTACTACTATTCGACTACTCTTTTAGATCTGAATCTGCACTTTACACAGAGGAGGGAAAAGTTCCATCAGTGGGGGGATAAAAGGTCCAAGTAGGCAATTTATTCATACGCTTGCACAGGCTTCTCCTACAGCAGACCGTGAACATCAATAGATTTAATGCCTTGAGCTATGCAAACTACCCCTTTGCCATTAGCAGAGAACAGCGTTCTTGTTTCTGTTATTCTCTCCACCGTGCACATTTTACATTTGCTGGAACATGGAATAACTGAATTCACACCTGTGATTGTAATTATTGATTTCTACCATTCTTCACACTTTTAATATGGTGTAACCTTCGAAAATAATACATGAATTTTAATCAAATAACATTAGTGAAATCTATAAGCAGAGAGGGTCAACCGGGTCATACAAATACATTAAATACATACACAAACACACGCAGCATGACACTGGGTTAAATAAACACTTAGCTGCTCCATCTGGCCTCAGGTCAATAGTTGCAGCGTGGCTCACCTTGTCACTGGCTCAGCTGCACTCTTTAATTATACAGCCATTGATTGGTCAGAATGTCAATAAGGCATTTAAGCAGCTTAATCCTTGTTGGATTAACATGAGCAATATGCACATAGTTTATGTATTAATTCTCAGCCTGAGGTGGAGCACTTGTGTTTGTTGCCTCTTGCATTTCAATACGGCTGCCCGGGGTTTTTCATGAAATGTCAATAAAAAAGGGGAGAAATTGATCGATTTGACTGCTGGTGGCGCTGGAAGCGGTGGTGGTGGTGAAGGATGAGGTAGCTGCTGAAGTTACTTTCTTTTTTGCTGAACTGCCAAACAGCTATCTCTTCTCTATTGTTCTACCCCAACAAATCTATCAGGGAAAGAGAGCCATCACCTAAAGTTAAATTAGAGCCGACTGAAAAAGCAGTTTCCAATCGTGTGCTGATAAGTCAGTCCATTCATGCATAGATGCTAGCTGTAAGCCCCTACTCCTCCCCTCTTTCCTCCCCCTCTACATCTACACAGTAGATGAGAGTTGTTGCTGAGGGAGTCCCTCCATCACCTCTGTGGCAACCTCCAAGGTTCCAGCCCATGAATGGTAAGCATCTTTGGGTGGAGCTGCTCCCGGCTGACGGGAGCCGGGGCCAGGGCCGGAATGGACAGGGAGCATAGAGCCACCGCTCACTGTGACCGGGACAGAGGGAGCACAGAGAACAAGAGAGCACTTGCTTTACAGCTGAGTGACAGCAGGTTAATTGACTGAACCCTCCCCAGTGCTGCTCACGAGAGAGCGCTCCACCCTCTACCCCCGCAACCCAGAGGGCATCTCAATTCACCATCTAAGATAAAGACGTTCATACTGATCTGTGGCAAGCAGATGTTCATGGAAAGGCACTGGGACTGATGACACAATAGTTCCTGTATAATAATAAAAGTGTGTACTCTCTGGTGTGTTTGTGCGAGATTCATTGCAGTGAAGCAGTTTATCTCAGCAGCAGCAATGCGTAATAGATATCAGGCTCTTTCACCTCTAGATGTTATTTCAACTGGAACTTTACATTTATGTGTTGCAGAACATACTTAAAACCTGCTGATCTTTATTTTACATAGTTTAAAGATATACGCCAGGCTAGATTTGGGACACTTTATGCACAAATCATCTAGAAGATTTACATCTGACATTATGGTGTAGTCACAACTAACCAATGTACTATAATGCTATGTAAACAGATTTTGTAGTAATTGTTCATTGTTGCCTGGATTATTTTCCTTTGCAATGTCAAGGGTTCAGGGTTGGTTGAATGTGCAGTGTACAGGATTTTGATAGTAGAGACCAGGGTTTGCATGCTGTGTGACCAGTATTGTTAGAGTTACTAAAACACTGAGTAACGGTTAGGAAAAGATCGTTTTTATCAGTGTGACCGTGAGCTGGTGCAAGAGGCTTAGCTACACCCAGGCTCAGGGCCCTACGCTCAAAATGTTAAATACTGAACAAGCAGAAGTTGAAGACGAGGCTGACCGAATGTGTATGTATGCATGTTGCACCTGCTACAGCATCTATTCCAGTGCATTCACAGGCTATGATATCTTACGAACACTTGTGCACTACAATTCTTCTGGTATCTTACGGAAACGGATTCGTATGATATCTTAATGGGGAGGGAAAGTGGATCGCAACGTTTAGGTTTATGCAACAAAAGGTGACGGTTAAGGTTAGGCATCAAAACGACTTGGTTAGGATTAGATAAAACATTGTGGTTTGGCTTAGTACTTCCAGGACATGAACACTGGTCTCCTGGGTGAAAGTCTAATGGTCTTAGATTACGTCCCCTTATTTCCTTCTTTGCTGCGGAAGTAATTTCTACAGAAATGAATACATAGATAGAACAGTGATGGAGAACAGCCTGTCTATAGCGTTCTTCGCCACACTTAGTGCGTGCATGGCAATGTCTTCCTATCTTTCCATCAGTCTATCACTTTGGTCCTGATGGAAATTTCTCAAGATAAGATACATGTTATAGAATTTTGTATAGACATCCATGGTCCACAGAGCTGACTGACTTTTTCTGACTTCTCCACTGGCTCCAGCAGCTGCACCACTAAACATTTGCCATCATAAGCTAATGAAAGCACAGAATGTACCCCTTTTCCCATTTTATTTCATCTTTCAAAAGTTAAATGGTTACAAAGTTGCAGGTCCTACACATTCAGGGCAGGGCCCAGAGTGATTAAAAAAGGCTAATATGTTTACTAACTATGAATGTTCAGCAGCTCTGGCTGAATTATTGAAATACTTAATAACTTTCTACTACTTTGGGAATAATTGCATTTATGTCTTTTATATAATTTCGGTTGCACTGTGTATGTATTTTTTATCGATTGTGGTGCTGCAGGGAAATATAAAACATCAGGTTTCATGTTGTGCAGCTTTCACTTTTCCCCCACAATGTAACTTCAAAAGTGTTGCTGTACCAGCTCCTGTTAGCAGCACAGCAGAGCTCTCCTTAAGCATCAAAAGAATGTACTTATCTTTACTGCGACGCAGCCTTTCATACATTCCCTGAGGGAAATGGAAAACAGCAGTATTGATAAAAGTAGAAACATGAAAGACTTCCAGGACCGTAACCTGATGCAGGGATTGACTTTCATTTCTGAGGCTCGGAAACATTGCTTCTGTTTAAGCTATCAGTGGATAGCGTAACGGTGCGCCAGGCGTCTCGCATGAGTGTGCCATATATCCATCCTGTATTGTTGCCATAACTCTGGAGGCAAGATTCATCTACCAGTAAACCCGGGAGATCCACTGTCATCTTCACACTTCGAAGCCAAAGACTCTCAGCAAATAAAGTAAACAACTAAAATATTTTATTAACCGAATCTTTTTTTTTTTTTTTTTACAGCAAACTTTTATCACGACACAAGTCTTAAAGTCTAATGACACTTAACCCTTTGAGTACAATTAGGTTGGTCACTCTGATCTGAAGAAGAAACAATGAACAGACCTGGAAGATTCCTCCGCCGTGGTCATCTATCAAAAACATGAACAAGCACATCAGGATCTAGAAGGTCCAAAACTGCTTCTTTTAAAAAGTCGGACATTAAAAGGAGAAACACAATGGCATTTTTTTTTTTTTTTAGTAGGAACTGAATTAAGAACAGCATTGTCATTTTCAACATTAGATTTTTTTTTACATGTGTACATAGTTTTATTCAGTTTGGTTCTCACGAAGAGGATTTTTCAGTTCAGTTCATAAAGACGCGTGTTAAAAAGAAAAAGGTGTGTAAAATCTGTCCAGGCTCCTCGTCTGTTTGCAAAGACGCCCGGGACAGATGTTGGTCTACGCTCATTCTTAATTTTAAAATCTGCTTCTGCCGAGTCTCACTTTTTAATGATGGACACTGATTGGAGATCTGTACATACACACAGGCTAGTCAAATCCATAATGTTGTCCTAAAACAGTGGAAAAACATGAAACTATGACCGATACTAAAAGGGTTAAGGCAAGAATAGAAAAATAAAGAAATAGTAAAAACAATAGAAATGTTGCTTCTTTGTCATACTCGACTTGCAACGCTCGGATCCTAAGAAGCTGTGGTAGTGAGCATTATTCACATAGTCTTACTCTCTTTACAGAACCCCTCACTTTACACAGTATTTACAGCAAAACAGAACCTATCCCACAAAAAATAAACTAGTCCACTGAAATTAACACGTTATTCATGAACACAATGATAATTAAAAAACTGTATAATTTTATCATATCGTCAGTATGTAAAAACATTTACACAGACTTGCAAATAGTGTTTTACAGTAGTCATTGTATCTCATATCAAATCAATCAACAGAGCAATCTGAAAAGCTTGTTTCTAGCGATCGTCTGTACAAATGTCTGCTTTCGATTGCTGTGTTAAACTTTGATGGTTACAGATACCATTTACATCACTTGTTTTTCTTTTTTGCGTGTGTACTTTACGCACCGTCCACAATTTCAGTTTTACGAGAGACACGGTGATAATGGAGGAGAGTACAGGGAGAAATGCTCAAGTGAAACGCAAACATGTGGCAGCAAACACTGACGACACAAGGACATTGTGAGTGAGAGGTCAGAGCGGCGACACACCTCGCTGCACGCCACCGTCCCCCTCCAGAGGTTAAACAAACAACATCACCTTTATCAAAAGTTTGTGAAATGACCACCTTGTTTGAGAGTCCAAACAATGCACTCTGTGCATGAGAGGATGGAAAAACATCTTCAAAAACACGACCAGAAAAAAGAACTAGTTTGACATTTAACAGCGGAAGGTCAGTGAGAGGGAGACTGTGGAGACATTTACTTTCAACACCAAGGACCAAGGTCACCTTTAGTGCTGAAAAAATACACAAACCATTTTTTTTCCTTTTTAGCAAGTGCAGACAACAAAGACGCCTGATCTCAGATGAGATTTACTTACAGCCAAATATTCCATTTAGAGTGATCCTCTACTAGAGGGAGTCATTGTGATATTGAACAAAAACGTGTCCTTGCGCTCTCATTGGATACTGTTCAGTTCCTGTCTCAGAATTGTCTGATAGGTGCACTTCAAGCAGAAAAAAAAGTTGGCATTGAATGGTGATATTTAACATTTTTGGCACCCCTGTCTGTATGCAACGTACCAGGCTTTCAGCTGACTCCAATGTGAAATTATAGACGTTCATATGTTCAGAGCATGTGCTTGAGAAGTCAAGTGACGTAGTACAACAAGCCTCAAACTCCGCTTAGGGAGGAGGTCAGGGTGGATGGTTCGGGTCAAACACACACCAAACTTGTACACAGGAGACTGTGTCTCGTTCATGTCCTGTCCCGTGTGAAAGTGAAACTTAATTGCATAACAGGCGTACTTATTTTAACACAAACTAATATCTTTTCCTAATGTTAACCATGACGTTTGAATGCCTAAATCTAAGTAACATTAATATTTTAAATTTGAATTCACAACACTAATCATGTGTTATGCTCAGTGGAGCATCAAAAAATCGGTAAAACACTGATATTCAACATATCTGTGGTTTGCAGAAACGTACAATGCCAACGTTTTATTCTGGTGACTCGGTTGCTACAAGCGCATCTAGTTTTTGAATATGAGACAGAGATGTTGTAGCGAGTGGGATGGCTAGACAAAGTCAAGATGAATGTCAATGCCACGTAAACTACATGTTGAGATTGGCACAAGTGTGGAGATAATGCATACTCAAGGGTTTTTGTCTAAAGTCTCAATTACAGTCAAAGTCGTATAGTCTGTATTATTAGCTTTCCAATATAAACCATGACTTTGATACAGAAAACCGGTATCATTTAAACCTCCAGCTGATTCACTTCACTTCACATAGAGAAGGAACTATGATGAAACCAAATGAAAGTTTAATTTCCACTGTGAAGGATTATCTTATCTGTGAAAGATGTTTTTTTTTAATTCTGAGGCAGCCAATGGATTTTTGAAAATGAGTCTTAATATCTGCAACTATGCCGATGATGTGTCGAGAAACCAGAGAGGAAGAAGAAAGTGTA